>NC_056437.1:13438033-13778033 GCF_018296145.1 Oncorhynchus tshawytscha
AGATGATGAAAGATTGAATAGAGTGAAACGGACACACCTGGATTCAAAGGCATTTGTTTTCAAATAGCTGCAATTGACTATGGTTGTCTGGAGCAATGGAACCAATGGAATAGTCTGTGCAAACTCCGCCCCTCTGGCACTCAGGGAGGCTCACTCAAACGCTAATGTATTTGAAAGAAAACAAATGCTATTCAACCCAGGTCTGACAGACACCGGTTACATGTCTCTTAGATGGCTGTACTCACTGGCTGGCTGGTAGGGCTGCACGTCGTAGGGAGGTTGGGGGTCCTGGTAACACAGTTCAGAGGACTGGGGTTGGTGGGGAGGGGGCTGAGGAAGGGGTCTTATCATTAGGTACTGGGCCTGTTTGGGGTGTGCAGAGTCACACTCTGGTCTAGACCCTGGGCCATAGGTAGAAGGAGCTGAGGAGGAATTGACTGGTGTCTTTGGAGGAGAAATAGACTTCCTGAAAGAGAGAGGCAGAAAGAGGGAGAGAGACAGAGAGAACACTGTATATATACATAATATGACATTTGCAATGTCTTTATTCTTTTGGAACTTTTTTAAGTTTACTGTTGATTTTTTATTGTTTATTTCACTTTTGTTTATTATCTATTTCACTTGCTTTGGCAACATTAACATATGTTCCCCCATGCCAATCTCAGCTTCCCTATCAATGTAAACATATGTTCCCCATGCCAATCTCAGCTTCCCTATCAATGTAAACATATGTTCCCCATGCCAATCTCAGCTTCCCTATCAATGTAAACATATGTTCCCCATGCCAATCTCAGCTTCCCTATCAATGTAAACATATGTTCCCCATGCCAATCTCAGCTTCCCTATCAATGTAAACATATGTTCCCCATGTCAATCTCAGCTTCCCTATCAATGTAAACATATGTTCCCCATGCCAATCTCAGCTTCCCTATCAATGTAAACATATGTTCCCCATGCCAATCTCAGCTTCCCTATCAATGTAAACATATGTTCCCCAATCTCAGCTTCCCTATCAATGTAAACATATGTTCCATGCCAATCTCAGCTTCCCTATCAATGTAAACATATGTTCCCCATGCCAATCTCAGCTTCCCTATCAATGTAAACATATCATTCCCATGCCAATCTCAACTTTCCTATCAATGTAAACATATGTTCCCCATGCCAATCTCAGCTTCCCTATCAATGTAAACATATGTTCCCCATGCCAATCTCAGCTTCCCTATCAATGTAAACATATGTTTCCCATGCCAACAAAGCCCTTAAATTGAAAATTGAGGGAGAGAGAGACAGAAAGACAGAGAAAGGGACAGAGAAAGACAGACACAATGAGAGACACAGCGAGAGACACAGAGAGAGAGAGAGAGAGACACAGTGAGAGACACAGTGAGAGACACAGTGAGAGACACAACGAGAGACACAGCGAGAGACACAGACAGAGAGACACAGCGAGAGACACAGACAGAGAGACACAGACAGAGAGACACAGAGAGAGAGAGAGAGACACAGAGAGAGACACAGAGAGAGACACAGCGAGAGACACAGAGAGAGAGAGAGAGACACAGTGAGAGACACAGAGAGAGAGAGAGAGACACAGAGAGAGACACAGAGAGAGACACAGCGAGAGACACAGAGACACAGAGAGAGACACAGCGAGAGACACAGAGAGAGAGAGAGAGACACAGCGAGAGACACAGAGAGAGAGAGAGAGACACAGTGAGAGACACAGCGAGAGACACAGCGAGAGACACAGCGAGAGAGAGAGAGACACAGAGAGAGACACAGAGAGAGACACAGAGAGAGACACAGAGAGAGACACAGAGAGAGAGAAACAGAGAAAGGATGTCAGTCTAGAGAGACTGTAACTGACAATTAACCTGTAAGTCTATGTCGTTGTTTTTTGGCTTAATTGTTTACGTGTTCGCTATGCAGGGGAAATGATAAGACAAGTGGAACTACGTGGCTAATAACTGTTGTAACGGGGATCATTATTGTAGCAACACACCTTTGGAGGGAAGGCAATCCCGCGCTGTGTTAGCTAAGTTTTCATGTCTTCGGATGTAGTTCGTAAAGGTTGAATTGTGTATGTTAGGATGGTAACGTTATAATTAAGGATGAAGTGTGAATTCATGCCAGGAATAATAAGTGTGAAGTTTGATTTCCTCCCTTCTGTAATAAGCAGCCAATGAGGTATTTTTTCTTTATTCATGTGTTTAATCTGATACTGTTACAGCTCCGGCCAAACTGTTTATGAATGTAAGCACTTCAGAGTTATACCAAGCTAATAAGTCACCCATGAGGTAAGGAGGTTGTAAGAGTGTGTTTAACTGTCTTTTCATTTACTTTATAGTTCTCACGGAAGGTGATAATTCTGACTAAAACTACAGAATAAAGCTGCCAGTTAAAATCCAGGAACGGTTGTGCTCACTGGTACTGGAGGGAGCTACAGAGACAACAACATGACTCATTGTACATGATGACACATTAAAGACAGCTGAAACGTCCCACTTTCAGCCTGAACGTTTAATACTCATCAGTGATGAGTCATCATCATGAATAATAACAATATACAGTAAGTGACTGAATGTAAAAGTGAAAGTAATGCTGTACTGCTAGCATAAAGCATTACAGTAGAAGGATCATAATGTGACAGAGAATTACTTACTGTTCCATAGAGCCAGATGAGGATCGGCTGGAGCCTGTGGATCCGTTAAGTACAGACCTCTCCCTCTTCATCTCCTCCATCATATCCTCTCCCCTGGGCATGAGCTGGGAGGGTGAGGCCTCCTCCTTTAGGGACCCTGACCCCCCACTGTCTGAGCTCTTCAGGCCCCCAGTGCAGGCCTCCTCTCCTGAGTCGCCCCCCTCCATACTCAGACCACTACCCATACTCCCCTGGGCCAGGAGGAAGGGCCGGCCCACGCCACTGATCTTCTTGTTTCTCATTCTGTTCCTTGAAAGGGGGAGGGAGAGGGTGGAGAGAGGGGGGGACAGAGATAATTAGAAGGGTAGGTCCATTTAAGGTTTTGTTCACATAAATGTTTTGATAAAAACTGGTCTGTGCATCGCATGCAAATGAGTGTGGTGGTGTTTCTCCCTTACTTCTCTAGCTCGTCCTGTGTGTGTGCGAAGGTGCAGTTGGATCCTCGGGGACAGCCACCCTGCTGCCGGAGGTCTCGACAGATACTGGTCTTATATTTGCTGTTGGGCTGCGGCTGCATGGGAAGGAGACAGACAGAACAATGTTACTGACAATAGAAAACCACGGTGCTTGATGAAGGACATATCTCTCACATATCAATGTCTCTCACGTTGTCTCTGTTGTACATTTAACAGCTGTATTACATTGGCATGTGTGTATGAGCGTGTGTGATTTTGCGTGCATGTGTGTGTGCGTGCATGTGCTTCTGTGTGTGTGTGTGTATGTGTGTACATTTGCGTGTGTTTGTGTGTGTGAGTGCGTACGTGTGTGTGTGCGTACATGTGTGTGTACTTGTGTGTGTGCGTACGTGCGTGTGTTCTTGTGTGTGTGTGTGTGTGTGGGTACGTGCATGTGTGTGTGTGGGTGGGTACGTGTGTGTGTGTGTGTGGGTGGGTACGTGTGTGTGTACGTGTGTGTGTGTGTGGGTACGTGCATGTGTGTGTGGGTGGGTACGTGTGTGTGTGTGTGTACGTGTGTGTGTGTGGGTACGTGCATGTGTGTGTGTGGGTACGTACGTGCTTGTGTGTGTGTGTGGGTACGTACGTGCTTGTGTGTGTGTGTGGGTACGTGTGATGTCCGGTTCTGTACCTGTGCTGTCTCATGGCTCTTCCTACTGAAGTTGTGTATAAACTCAACCAGACCATGAACGACAACCTTCACCGCCAGCATCACACTCTCCAGCTCCTCCCACCACGGAGCCGCCGCTGCATCTACATCAAAACACACATCCCATATCAACATCCCTGTCTCCTTGTTTCTAAACAATATCATAGTGTCTGCAGCTTCTAAACAATCCAGCAAAACTCAGAAAGATATACCACAGATACCTACACCTGTCTCACAGGCCCGGTCTGTCCACCTGTCTCACAGGCCCGGTCTGTCCACCTGTCTCACAGGCCCGGTCTGTCCACCTGTCCACCTGTCTCACAGGCCCGGTCTGTCCACCTGTCTCACAGGCCCGGTCTGTCCACCTGTCTCACAGGCCCGGTCTGTCCACCTGTCTCACAGGCCCGGTCTGTCCACCTGTCTCACAGGCCCGGTCTGTCCACCTGTCTCACAGGCCCGGTCTGTCCACCTGTCTCACAGGCCCGGTCTGTCCACCTGTCTCACAGGCCCGGTCTGTCCACCTGTCTCACAGGCCCGGTCTGTCCACCTGTCTCACAGGCCGGTCTGTCCATTCCTTTACAAGTCTAGTGAGTCATAGTGTATTCACTGCAGGCAGTTTTCACCCACTAACATGAAACAATGGTGCATTATCATATTACCTCTTCTGTTCAGTACTATAGTTGGTGATGATCTAAACTAGGGCTTCCCAAACTCGCCCCCCCCAGGTACACCTTCTGGTTTTTGCCCTAAAACTACACAGCTGATTCAAATGACCAACTCACCATCAAGCTTTGGTTATTTGAATCAACTGTGTAGTGCTTGGGCAAAAAATCGGAACGTGCAGCCAGAGGTTGGGAAACCCTGGTCTGAACCTCATGGGAGTGTCATGGGGAAGCTGCTGGGTTCGCCAGGCCCTGAGCTAAAAGGTGTAGGTTGATCTGTACTGTGTCTACCTGGGTTGTGGTCGATGTTGGCCAGTAGTTCCAGGTGTGGTCTGAGGCTGTTCAGATTGGCTGGGTCTCCTGTTCTCTGTAGAACTATCGTCAGCTCCTGGACACTCTTTGCAAAGGACTCTGGGGACTGGAGCTGTGGGAGTGACCATCATCCAATAGAGTTAGTGAAGAAACACCTAACAACACAGTGAAGTGCAATTTAATATGGTTGTACTGAGTCTACACCAGCAGTATTCAACCAGGGGTCAGCGGAGGTACTGCAGGGGATCCACAAAAAAAAAATGTTTTAATTCAAATAAAAGTGGAAAAAATGCTTTTATGAATATCTCTAGCAACAACAGAATGAACTAATTTTGAATGACATACCTACAGTAGGAAAAGAGGAGAATATCTTATTAATGATAATGCCAACTTTATTTCTCAACTCCGAATGTTGAGCAAATTACACACACTGGAGTCAATTACACTCACTGGAGTCAATTACACTCACTGGAGTCAATTACACTCACTGGAGTCAATAACACACACTGGAGTCAGTTACACTCACTGGAGTCAGTTACACTCACTGGAGTCAGTTACACTCACTGGAGTCAGTTACACTCACTGGAGTCAATTACACTCACTGGAGTCAATTACACTCACTGGAGTCAGTTACACTCACTGGAGTCAATTACACTCACTGGAGTCAATTACACTCACTGGAGTCAGTTACACTCACTGGAGTCAATTACACTCACTGGAGTCAATTACACTCACTGGAGTCAGTTACACTCACTGGAGTCAATTACACTCATTGGAGTCAATTACACTCACTGGAGTCAATTACACTCACTGGAGTCAGTTACACTCACTGGAGTCAGTTACACTCACTGGAGTCAGTTACACTCACTGGAGTCAGTTACACTCACTGGAGTCAATAACACTCACTGGAGTCAGTTACACTCACTGGAGTCAATTACACTCACTGGAGTCAGTTACACTCACTGGAGTCAGTTACACTCACTGGAGTCAATAACACTCACTGGAGTCAGTTACACTCACTGGAGTCAATTACACTCACTGGAGTCAATTACACTCACTGGAGTCAATTACACTCACTGGAGTCAGTTAGACTCACTGGACTCAATTACACTCATTGGAGTCAGTTACACTCACTGGAGTCAATAACACTCACTGGAGTCAATAACACTCACTGGAGTCAGTTAGACTCACTGGAGTCAGTTACACTCACTGGAGTCAATTACACTCACTGGAGTCAATTACACTCACTGGAGTCAGTTACACTCACTGGAGTCAGTTAGACTCACTGGAGTCAATAACACTCACTGGAGTCAGTTAGACTCACTGGAGTCAGTTACACTCATTGGAGTCTGTTAGACTCACTGGAGTCAGTTACACTCATTGGAGTCAGTTACACTCACTGGAGTCAGTTACACTCACTGGAGTCAGTTACACTCACTGGAGTCAGTTACACTCACTGGAGTCAGTTACACTCACTGGAGTCAGTTACACTCACTGGAGTCAATTACACTCACTGGAGTAACTGACGTGCTTTTTCAAAGCCTGCGCAAATAAGCTATCAGTCAATAAGCTATCAGTCAATAAGCTATCCGTCAATAGGCTATCAGTCAATAGGCTACCAGTCAATAAGCTACCAGTCAATAGACTACCAGTCAATAGACTACCAGTCAATAGGCTACCAGTCAATAAGCTACCAGTCAATAAGCTACCAGTCAATAAGCTACCAGTCAATAGACTACCAGTCAATAAGCTACCAGTCAATAGCCAATCAATAAGCTACAAGTCAATAGGCTACCAGTCAATAAGCTACCAGTTAATAGGCTACCATTCAATAGGCTACCAGTCAATAAGCTACCAGTCAATAGGCTACCAGTCAGTAGCCAGTCAATAAGCTACCAGTCAATAGGCTACCAGTCAGTAGCCAGTCAATAAGCTACCAGTCAATAGGCTACCAGTCAGTAGGCTACCAGTCAACAGGCTACCATTCAATAGCCAATCAATAGGCTTACCAGTCAGAAGGCTACTAGTCAATAGGCTACCAGTCAATAGGCTACCAGTCAATTAAAAAATATATATATATATTTCACCTTTATTTAACCAGGTAAGCTAGTTGAGAACATGTACTCATTTACAGCTGCGACCTGGCCAAGATAAAGCATAGCAGTGCGACACAAACAACAACACAGAGTTACACATGGAATAAACAACGTACAGTAAATAACACAATCGAAAAAAAGAAAGTCTATATACAGTGTGTGCAAATGGCGTGAGGAGGTAGGCAATAAATAGGCCATAGTAGTGAAGTAATTACAATTTAGCAGATTAACACTGGAGTGATAAATTAGCAGATTATGATGTGCAAGTGGAGATACTGGTGTGCAAAAGAGCAGAAAAGTAAATAAAAACAATATGGGGATGAGGTAGGTAGATTGGGTGGGCTATTTAGATGGGCTATGTACAGCTGCAGCGATCGGTTAGCTGCTCAGATATGTGATGTTTAAAGTTTGTGAGGGACATATAAGACTCCAGCTTCAGCGATTTTTGCAATTCGTTCCAGTCACTGGCAGCAGAGAACTGGAAGGAAAGGCGGCCAAAGGAGGTGTTGGCTTTGGGGATGGCCAGTGAGATACACCTGCTGGAGCGCGTGCTACGGGTTGGTGTTGTTATCGAGACCAGTGAGCTGAGATAAGGTGGAGCTTTACCTAGCATAGACTTATAGATGACCTGGAGCCAGTGGGTCTGGCAACGAATATGTAGCGAGGGCTGCCGACTAGAGCATACAGGTCGCAGTGGTGGGTGGTATAAGGGGCTTTGGTAACAAAACAGATGGCACTGTGATAGACTGCATCCAGTTTGCTAAGTAGAGTATTGGAAGCTATTTTGTAAATGACATCGCCGAAGTCGAGGATCGGTAGGAGAGTCAGTTTTACTAGGGTAAGTTTGACTGCGTGAGTAGAGGAGGCTTTGTTGCGAAATAGGAAGCCGATTCTAGATTTGATTTTGGATTAGGGATGTTTAATATGAGTCTGGAAGGAGAGTTTACAGTCTAACCAGACACCTAGATATTTGTAGTTGTCCACATATTCTAGGTCAGAACCGTCCCGGATAGTGATGCTAGTCGGGCGGGCGGGTGCAGGCAGCGAACGGTTGAAAAGCATGCATTTGGATTTACTAGCGTTTAAGAGCAGTTGAAGGCCACGGAAGGAGTGTTGTATGGCATCGAAGCTCGTTTGGAGGTTAGTTAACACAATGTCCAAAGAAGGGTCAGATGTATACAGAATGGTGTCATCTGCGTAGAGGTGGATCAGGGAATCACCGGCAGCAAGAGCGACATCATTGATATTTACAGAGAAAAGAGTCGGCCCGAGAATTGAACCCTGTGGTAGGCTACCAGTCAATAGAGTTTACATTTCCTCTTCCAATTATAATGTGGGGAGGTCAAAATAATGAAAAACTATGTATTAAATGTTTTCATTTTAAAATGTTGATTAATTCTCCTTGCCATTATCATTCACCTGATGACAAGACAAGATGTGATTTTTTGTTGTTGTTGTTGCTAACGTATGGTGGGGATCCCTAGGTCGCCGGTTTGCCTGGGACATGGTCCCTGGGACGTGGTCCCTAGGTCGCCGGTTTGCCTGGGACATGGTCCCTGGGACGTGGTGCCTGGGACATGGTCCCTGGGACGTGGTCCCTAGGTCGCCGGTTTGCCTGGGACATGGTCCCTGGGACGTGGTGCCTGGGACATGGTCCCTGGGACGTGGTCCCTAGGTCGCCGGTTTGCCTGGGACATGGTCCCTGGGACGTGGTCCCTAGGTCGCCGGTTTGCCTGGGACATGGTCCCTGGGACGTGGTGCCTGGGACATGGTCCCTGGGACGTGGTCCCTAGGTCGCCGGTTTGCCTGGGACATGGTGCATGGGACGTGGTGCCTGGGACGTGGTCCCTGGGATAGGGTGCCTGGGACATGGTCCCTAGGTCGCCGGTTTGCCTGGGACATGGTCCCTGGGACGTGGTGCCTGGGACGTGGTGCCTGGGACGTGGTCCCTGGGACGTGGTGCCTGGGACGCGGTCCCTGGGACGTGGTCCCTGGGACGTGGTGCCTGGGACGTGGTGCCTGGGACGTGGTGCCTGGGATGTGGTGCCTGGGACGTGGTCCCTGGGACGTGGTCCCTGGGATGTGGTGCCTGGGACGTGGTCCCTGGGACATGGTCCCTGGGATGTGGTGCCTGGGACGTGGTCCCTGGGACGTGGTGCCTGGGACGTGGTCCCTGGGATGTGGTGCCTGGGACGTGGTGCCTGGGATGTGGTGCCTGGGACGTGGTCCCTGGGATATGGTGCCTGGGACGTGGTCCCTGGGATACGGTCCCTGGCAAACCGGCGTCACTACAGACCCTGGTTCGATTCCAGGCTGTATCACAACCGGCCGTGATTGGGAGTCCCATAGGGCGGCGCACAATTGACCCAGCGACGTCCAGGTTAGGGTTTGGCCGAGGTAGGGTTTGGCCGAGGTAGGGTTTGGCCGAGGTAGGGTTTGGCCGGGGTAGGGTTTGGCCGAGGTAGGGTTTGGCCGGGGTAGGGTTTGGCCGGGGTAGGGTTTGGCCGGGGTAGGGTTTGGCCGGGGTAGGGTTTGGCCGGGGTAGGGTTTGGCCGGGGTAGGGTTTGGCCGAGGGTAGGGTTTGGCCGAGGTAGGGTTTGGCCGGGGTAGGGTTTGGCCGGGGTAGGGTTTGGCCGGGTAGGGTTTGGCCGGGGTAGGGTTTGGCCGAGGTAGGGTTTGGCCGAGGTAGGGTTTGGCCGAGGTAGGGTTTGGCCGAGGTAGGCCATCGTTGTAAATAAGAATTTGTTCTTAACTGACTTGCCTTAAATAAAGGTTACACGAATAAAAGTAATACAGTGGTGGGGAGGAAGACAAACCTTGTCGATGATAGACTGCATGTGTGACTTGTGGATGAGGTCTCCATAGAGCAGAGAGGACCACTGTTCAGGGGAGATACGGAGCCCCGCCTCCATGGCGATGTGTACGATCTGGGCGTCATGCTCGCGACGCAGCGCCTCGTACGCACGGAACTCTTCCTTTAGCTGCATCAACGACGAGTCCTCGTCACGCTTGGTCACCTGGGAGGAAGGGAGGGAGGGGAGGAGGATGGGAGGTAGGGTGGAGGGAGGGAGGTAGGGGAGGGAGGGAGGTAGGTAGGTAGGAGAGGGAGGGATGGGAGGTAAGGTGGAGGGAGGGGAGGTGAGGGGAGGAAGGGTGGAGGGAGGTAGGGAGAGGAGGATGGGAGGTAGGGTGGAGGGAGGGAGGGAGGTAGGTAGGAGAGGGAGGGATGGGAGGTAAGGTGGAGGGAGGGGAGGTGAGGGGGTGCGAGGGGAGGAGCGGAGGATGGGAGGTAGGGTGGAGGGAGGGTAGGTGAGGGGGTGCGAGGGGAAGAGCGGAGGATGGGAGGTAGGGTGGAGGGAGGGAGGGAGAGGATGTAGGGGGGAGGGTTGGGACATACAGTACAGTTAGAGACCTACACCCAATAAACCAAACAAATTCACATGATCTACAGTAACTCAGTGATCTACAGTAACCCAGTGACCTACAGTAACCCAGTGACCTACAGTAACCCAGTGACCTACAGTAACCCAGTGACCTACAGTAACCCAGTGACCTACAGTAACCCAGTGATCTACAGTAACCCAGTGACCTACAGTAACCCAGTGACCTACAGTAACCCAGTGATCTACAGTAACCCAGTGACCGACAGTAACCCAGTGACCGACAGTAACCCAGTGACCTACAGTAACCCAATGACCTACAGTAACCCAGTGACCTACAGTAACCCAGTGACCTACAGTAACCCAGTGACCTACAGTAACCCAGTGACCTACAGTAACCCAGTGATCTACAGTAACCCAGTGACCTACAGTAACCCAGTGATCTACAGTAACCCAGTGACCGACAGTAACCCAGTGACCGACAGTAACCCAGTGACCTACAGTAACCCAATGACCTACAGTAACCCAGTGACCTACAGTAACCCAATGACCTACAGTAACCCAATGACCTACAGTAACCCAATGACCTATAGTAACCAGTAAACAGAATCGCATCACTCTCATATGACTGAGAAGATATTTGTGTTTTATTGCCTTGTGTCCTCAGACTCGAAACTCAAAACTCAGATCAGGTGTGAGAAACAGAGTTCCCCCACTCAGAATCGGCCCTATGAGTAATTATCATAATACACCAGGCCAGTCCCTCTGTGACTGTCCCTCTGTGACTGTGCCTCTTTGACTGTGCCTCTTTGACTGTGCCTCTTTGACTGTGCCTCTGTGACTGTGCCTCTTTGACTGTGCCTCTTTGACTGTGCCTCTTTGACTGTGCCTCTTTGACTGTGCCTCTGACTGTGCCTCTGACTGTGACTCTGTGACTGACTGGGCAACTGGGGAAAATATAGAACAGTGTTTCACCCTGGGTAAATGGTTGGCATTGCAGTCCTGCCAACCATGCCAACCATGCTTACAGGCTGGAGGACTCAACAACAAGGCTCTCATCTCTCACTTGCACACACGAGTGTACACACACATACACACGCACTTATGCACGCACACACAAACACACACACTTCACCACTAGCAGACCGTTTCTATCACTGGGAGTTTTCAGAGGAGTGAGCAGAAAGAGGACCATTTTGAGTCGTTTCATGTGGAACATTTTTCCAATGACAGCTACAGTAATGTGTCATAATTGGCCATATAAATCTAAACTAGAGATGTGAATTTGAAATCTCCCAGAGAGATTCAGGAACACATGGTAGGTGACAAGCGGAAGCGTTCTCCACTGCTGGGCATGATGAGTGCCAGAGGCAGAAGGTGGCACCACTTCAGAGTGACTGGTGGTATGGTACAGTATGGTGCCTAGTTATGTCTCTGGCACTTTTAAAATGCTTTTTTAGCGCTTTGATAAAACCATATTTTCTGTCATCATTATATTAAACCACGACAGCCTGAAGGCTACAAGGTTATGGAGACCAGTGACGTGTCTGAGTTTGTGGTGTGTGCGTGTGCATGTGTACTTGTGCGTATGTGTGTATTTGCATGCCTATGTGCATCATAAGTGCATTTGGGAGCATACAATACAATATGCAGTACAATATACAATAGAATATGCAGTACAATATACAATACAATATGCAGTACAATATACAATACAATATACCAATACAATATGCAGTAGAATATACAATACAATATGCAGTACAATATACAATACAATATGCAGTACAATATACAATACCAATACAGTAGAATAGGTCTCACCTTAAAGCAGGAGGCCCTGTAGAGTAGCTGGACCACATGTCCTATGGAGGTTTTGGAGGCCTGAGGGAACCGAGCCTCCAGCTTCTGGACCACAAAAAGGACAAGAACTTTCCTGGACAGAGCTGAGCCGTCCTCTAGCGCCAACAGTACCAGCTTCAGAGCATCCTCCTGCGTGGCTGTATCAGACAACACACACAACTGTCATCATGTAGCTACCGTACATACTGCATAGCACATATGAAGTACTGCTAGTACATATCAGTGGCCTTATGTTCCAAAGGGGATGAAGAGGATTAATTAAGGAACTATTTAAGTACTAGTACATACTGCATAGTACTTATGAAGTACTACTAGTACATATCAGTGGCCTTATGTTTCGAAACTAATGTTTTAAGTACTAGTACAAAGTACATAGTATCTGATATTAATATGCTGTATTATTGATAACACTATGCTTTATTTATGTATTATTATCAAATCAAATAAACATCCGCCTAATACAACCTTACTGTGAAATGCTTACTTACAAGCCCTTAACCAACAGGTGTAGACCTTACTGTGAAATGCTTACTTACAAGCCCTTAACCAACAGGTGTAGACCTTACTGTGAAATGCTTACTTACAAGCCCTTAACCAACAGGTGTAGACCTTACTGTGAAATGCTTACTTACAAGCCCTTAACCAACAGGTGTAGACCTTACTGTGAAATGCTTACTTACAAGCCCTTAACCAACAGGTGTAGACCTTACTGTGAAATGCTGAATACAAGCCCTTAACCAACAGGTGTAGACCTTACTGTGAAATGCTTACTTACAAGCCCTTAACCAACAGGTGTAGACCTTACTGTGAAATGCTTACTTACAAGCCCTTAACCAACAGGTGTAGACCTTACTGTGAAATGCTTACTTACAAGCCCTTAACCAACAGGTGTAGACCTTACTGTGAAATGCTTACTTACAAGCCCTTAACCAACAGGTGTAGACCTTACTGTGAAATGCTTACTTACAAGCCCTTAACCAACAGGTGTAGACCTTACTGTGAAATGCTTACTTACAAGCCCTTAACCAACAGGTGTAGACCTTACTGTGAAATGCTTACTTACAAGCCCTTAACCAACAGGTGTAGACCTTACTGTGAAATGCTTACTTACAAGCCCTTAACCAAAAGGTGTAGACCTTACTGTGAAATGCTGAATACAAGCCCTTAACCAACAGGTGTAGACCTTACTGTGAAATGCTTAATTACAAGCCCTTAACCAACAGGTGTAGACCTTACTGTGAAATGCTTACTTACAAGCCCTTAACCAACAGGTGTAGACCTTACTGTGAAATGCTTACTTACAAGCCCTTAACCAACAGGTGTAGACTTTACTGTGAAATGCTGAATACAAGCCCTTAACCAACAGGTGTAGACCTTACTGTGAAATGCTTACTTACAAGCCCTTAACCAACAGGTGTAGACCTTACTGTGAAATGCTGACTTACAAGCACGTTTAACCAACAGTGCAGTTCTAAGAAAATAGAGTAAAGAAAATATTTACGAAGTAAACTAAAGTAAAAAATTAACTAAAAAGTAACACAATAAATTAACAATAACAAGGCTGTTTAGAGGGGATACCGATACCGAGTCTATGTGCTGGGTACAGGTTAGTTGAGGTAATTTGTACATTTAGGTAGGGGTAAAGTGACTATGCACTTTAATAATAACCCAGTTATTATTTTTTGTTGATGTGAATGGGGGTTTGTTCGGCCCTCCTTTTCCTCGACCTGCACCACTACAGCCCCGTTGATGTGAATGGGGGTTTGTTCGGCCCTCCTTTTCCTGTAATCCACGGTCAGCTCCTTTTTCTTGCTAACGTTATAAGACACTGCCAGGTCTCTGACCTCCTTCGTATAGGCTGTCTCGTCATTGTCAGTGATCAGGCCTACCACCGATGTGTCGTCAGCAAACTTAATGATTGTGTTGGAGTCGTGCGTGGCCACGCAGTCGTGAATGAACAGGGAGTACAGTAGGGGACCAAGCACGCACACCTGAGGGGCCCCCATGTTGAGAATCAGCGTGGTAGATGTGTTGTTGCCTACCCTTACCACCTGGGGGTGGCTGGTCAGGAAGTCCAGGATCCAGTTGCAGAGGGAGGTGTTTATGCAAATATGAGTGGATTTAGGGTTTCCGGGATGATTGTGTTGATGTGAGCCATTCAAAGCACTTCATGGCTACAGACGTGAGTGCTACAGGGTGGTAGTCATTTAGGGAGGTTATGCTTTGTGGTTTATGTTGTAAATGTGTCTGAAACTTTGTGTGCTGCTATTTTAGCCAGGTCTCTCTTGTAGAAGAGAGTGTTCATCTCAATGAGGCTAACCTGATCAAATAATAAATGACATAATATATTTTAGTACATATCTGGCATTTCATCATATATTTTTTTTTTACAGGAAGAGGGAATCCTATCACACTGTAGGACATGATACAGTGTTGTACTGGTGTCCTCAGACTGGAACCCCCTCGCTCAGGATCTGCCCTATGAGTAATCATTATAAGACACCATAGTGCTGCAGCATCTTATAACAGAGTAGAGAGGGAGGATAGGACACAGAGAGAAAAGCATGCTGAAGATGTGATTGACAGGTGTATTATCCTATCACCACTGACTAGGACTAGTACATCATATGACTGACAGGTGTATCATCCAATCACCACTCACCAGGCCCCAGGAACTGGCATCCCCGTGCTCTGACGGCGGCCCACAGGTTAGCAGAGAGCTGCTGTGGGTTCTGGTGCTGCAGGATGAGCTCTGTGACGGTACGTTCCCCTAGCGACCTGCCCGCCCGCACCGCCCGCAACCGCCCCTCCTCCTCCACCAGCTGACAGTTGACGAGTGTCACCAGCTTCCTCTGCATGGGCCGACTGAGCACGCTCGGACTGAGGGTCACCACACCTGGATTGCGGAGAGGAAGGGGTCAAACGTCAGAAGACGGCATCAGAAAAATAAATACTGAAATACGCACACAAACGGACAGAATCACGAACAGAAACACAGACACATGAACAGAAACACAGACACATGAACAGAAACACAGACACATGAACAGAAACACAGACACATGAACAGAAACACAGACACATGAACAGAAACACAGACACATGAACAGAAACACAGACACATGAACAGAAACACAGACACATGAACAGAAACATGAACAGAAACACAGACACATGAACAGAAACACAGACACATGAACAGAAACACAGACACATGAACAGAAACACAGACACATGAACAGAAACACAGACACACTAACAGAAACACAGACACATGAACAGAAACACAGACACATGAACAGAAACACAGACACATGAACAGAAACACAGACACATGAACAGAAACACAGACACATGAACAGAAACACAGACACACGAACAGAAACACAGACACACGAACGAAACACAGACACACGAACAGAAACACAGACACACGAACAGAAACACAGACACATGAACAGAAACAAAGACACATGCACAGAAACACAGACACATGAACAGAAACACAGACACACGAACAGAAACACAGACACACGAACAGAAACACAGACACATGAACAGAAACACAGACACATGAACAGAAACACAGACACATGAACAGAAACACAGACACATGCACAGAAACACAGACACACTAACAGAAACACAGACACACTAACAGAAACACAGACAGTTTTTGTTTTTTTCGATTGCTAAACGACAGTGGGCACAACTGGAGTCACATGTGCAAAACTCTAACTACAGTCTGCACTACCAACAGTCACCTGAGCTAAACAGTTCACATCACCTGCAAAACTCATTCCAAGCAACACAACTCTTAACACATGGCTCAAAACACGCTCAGTGCAGCCAAACACTATGCACAACCCTCACTGAGATAACACACACTGTCACTCAGAACACACTGAGAGTAAAAACACTAGCATCAAACACCAATACAGAAAATACAAACTTTTCATCTTTACAGTTTGAACAATTTCAGTGACTTCATACAAAGTAATATTTTCTTCAAAGAAAAGAGTGACATTCTTTCACATGATTTATTAAAATTTTTAGAACATAACAATTCTTTAAGGTAAATGAAAATTAGCAGTTTGTCAGCTCTTTGTCTTCTTTGTCTTCCTCCACACATCAGCCCTCTCCCTGACACCCTTCTCCCTCCACGAACCCATCTTCCTTGTTCCATTTCCAAAATGAGTCTTTCTGAGCTCTACCTATATATACTGTAATATGTGTGTGTGTTCACTAACAAGTCTAAAACAAGACACCTGCTTAGCCTTTCAGCTGAAATTGCAATCAGCAGTGTTTGAAAGGCACAAGGCTGAAATCTATTCCGTTTTGAATGTGTGGTTCACAGTTTTGACAGCAGTGTGTTAGCATTTGAACAAAGTGCTGTAAATCCACAGTGCTGTGCAGGTTGTGGTTAAAGTCATGGGATAAGTGTGTAGAGTTTTGAAAACTGTGTTAAAGCAATGAAAAACGAACTAGAGTTTGGTCCACATGAACTGCTGCTGTGCAGACTGTAGTTAGAGTTTTGCACATGTGACTCCAGTTGTGTCCACTGTCGTTTAGCAATCGAAAAAAACTGTAACAGAAACACAGACACACTAACAGAAACACAGACACATTAACAGAAACACAGACACACGAACAGAAACACAGACACACACACACTGATATACTAATACAGAGACAATTTCCCAAACTCTGTTATTGTTTACCAGAGCTAAAATGTAATCCTGGTCTAAAACAAAAGTGCATTTATGTAGTCTGCTAGTGCTGCCCACAGTAGAAAACCCCTCTCATCCTCTAATAAATGTCCCATAGCAGGACAAAGTGCTGACGAAAGTGTCTTAAAACCCTTTATTAGAGTGAGTCTATTAAAGACCAGGGATGGATGACCACTGTCCCCTCTCCAATTCTGTGATCACCATAAAAACAGACAAAGCTGCCGAGGGATTGAACTGCATTCTCAGCTTTCCAGGTGAATTAACCCAATAAACGGAGCACTGCTCCTCAGATATAGGCTTTTAAAAGCACTGATGGGAAAACAGGACTCAAGGTTTACTGCCCGTCACACAGCGGTTTGTGGGTCCTGGGAGAAGGATTGTCCATCCTCCACCATGCAATTATCAAATCAAATTGGATTTGTCACATGCACTGAATACAACAGGTGTAGGTAGACCTTACCATGAAATGTTTACTTACAAACCCTTAACCAACCGTGTAGTTTTAGGAAAATAAATCAACTAAAGTATTCGCTACAGATGATCTACTCTGCAATATACTGTTATTCTGAGAATGAGGTATAATGAAATGTGCCATTTGAAATGACATGCAGGGTAAAGTCATGTTGTTAGTTTAACTTCTTCACATTTCGTAAATATACTTTTTTCTTGTCATCTAACTGAAGGACTCCTTTAAATTAAACTAATTTAACTCAAACTACTTTCGGCACAGCTCATTACATTTCCTATTGATGTAATGTGGGGTTTCAGGCTTTGTGTTGGTGTGGGGGGCCCAAGTTCCGTATGGCCTTACAGAGCGCATGGGCTTCCTGGTTCTAGCTGCTTCTACATGCTCTGACGCAAACGTTTCCACCACATTAAGCTCAGACCCTGAGAATAACAGGAAATACTGTGTTTCTCTAACCTAACCTCAACTGCACACACACACACACACACACACACACACACACACATGTACACTGCTCTGACCTCAGTGTCCCCTCAGAAGGAAAAAAAAAACACTGTGCTGAACACAGGGTCAGCAGCAGAGAGCACCTCTCTGTCTGGAAACACACACACACACAGATGCATTTAGCACCAAATCTCTGTGTTCTGGTACCTTTTTCTCCACTGATGGGTTTGAGATAGAGAGCCAGCTCCTCCACACACACCCTGCACACCTCATAGTGCCCTACCTCCACAGCACTGCTCAGAGTCACAGCCTGGGACTCCACAGCCTGGGAACACACAACATCATTATCATGACACTCATCATCATAATCAGTATCATCACAATCATTATTATCATCACAATAATCACTCTCATCATTGGTATCATTATTATAATCATTATCACCATCATCAGTATAATCATAATCAGTATCATCAGCTTCACAATCATCATCATTATCATCACTCTCATAATCATCATCGGTATCATCACCATCATCACTATCATCATCTTCACAATCATCATCATTATCATCATCATTGTCATCACAATCATCACAGTCATCAGTATCCTCATCATCAATATCATCATCAGTATCATTATCTTCACAATCATCATCATTTACTTCACAATCATCATCAGTATCATCACAATCATTATAATTATCATCACAATCATCATCATCACAATATTCAGTATCATCATCATCAGTATCGTCATAATTTGCACAATCATCATCATTACCATCACAATCATCATCATTACCATCACAATCATGATCATCATTAGCATAACTATCATCATCAGAAGAACAACAACAACAAGACATGCTGTGCCCACCTGAGCTCCCACCAGCTGTAGCAGGGCACTGTTGACTGGCAGGAGGTCGATGTCAGTGTTGATGGCTGTCTGGTCGAACGGACAGGCCTTGCGGTGCAGCTTGAGGAGACAGGTCTTACACACAGTGTGCGAGCAGCCCAGACTGATGGGCTTGTGGCCGCTGCTGTCGAACTCGTTGTAGCAGATGGGGCAGGAGAGGAACTCTGTCCACTGGGCCGCCTGCACTGGCATCCTGCTGCCTGTCCTCCCTGCTGTCACCTCTGGAGGGCGCTGTCTTGCTCAGGGGGATCGCATGCCGCCACGCCCCGACAGCTCACTGACAACTGGTATAGAAGAAGAAAGAAAGTGGTTTAGAGTGCAGGTCAGCGTCCAGACTGGTCATCGCCAGAGAGATCCTGCACTCCATTGCTCCTCCATTGAGCAAGCTTTTTAGTCCTGGACTGGGCTTTTAATGTGTCTGGGAAACTGGCCTGTTGAGTTTCAGAGTCGTTTTTTGTATTTCATTGCCTTGCAAATACAAAAAGGTGCCAACTGCCCAGGTGCAATGCTCCATAAATCTGTCCCCTAGTGGCTATAGACGTTGTAGCTGTTTCACAATCACAATCTTGGAAAATAATGTAGAGCGGTGAGCGGCAATCTCTCAACGCTTTCTTTCTTTCCCTCAATCTCACTCTCTTCTACACCTCTCTCATCCAGTGCCCACAACCCTCTGTAACACAGGTGGTTTGCTGAACCACACTCTCATGATGAGTAACCTCGTCTTGAGACCTGAAGACTTGTGTTAACTGCCTGGTCTAATGCATAGGCTTTAGCTCAGCGGACAACGAAATTAGGGAATACCTGCGCCACGAAATTAGAACCTCAGTTGGTCACACACCCACAACCCCACCCATTCTGCTGCATCTCCACCCTCTCTCTGATGCCTTCCCTGCCCTTACATCATGCCTCCTCCTGGGCAAGCAGGTGGAGAGGCCTCCCTTGGCTGGCTAAAGACCATGGAGGTGCTCTACCATGGCATGATCCTATCAGTCTGATTTACACTGACTGAGTACCAGGACAGATTTACACCCCTCTCTCTCTGTCTCGCTCCCTGTCTCTCTCTGTCTCTCTCTCTCTCTGTCTCTCTCGCTCTCTGTCTCTGTCTCTTTGTCTCTCTTTCTCTCTCTCTCTCTCTCTCTGTCTCTCTCGCTCTCTGTCTCTTTGTCTCTCTTTCTCTCTCTCTGTCTCTCTGTCTCTCTCTCTCTATAAACTCAGCTACAGGGCACAGGATTATAAATCCTTGAGTTAAACCCAAGACAGCAACAGGATCAGTATGGGCACACAGAGGGAGACAGGGATTTAACTTGCCATTAAGCAGCGTTTCAAGCTTAATAATGTCTAAATACGTAAGTTACTCACCAAATATGGAGTTTCGATTATCAGCGATAGTCAATTACTGCTGTCACAGCCGGTATGCAAGGTCTAAATAAAAATGTACATGCAACCGAAAAAATGCCTCTACGGCAACATCCTTTGTATTGTAGATTTGTAGGCAGTAAGGTTAGTGAGGGACGTGAACGATTGAAGGTGCCGAATAGACCTTTTTATTTTCTACCTTTTATGGAAGTACATACCGGCCGTGACGTCAGTAAATAATTGTTAACCTTGAAAAGCGAGTGAATGGCAAGTTGAATGGCTGCTTCATATGGGCTTAAAGGAGATTCGCCATATCAACGTCTCCAGTAAAGCCAGATTCTGGTTCAGACAGAGATAGAGAGAATATGCTCATACAGCCAGTTGTAGCCAAATGGTTAAGGATCATTGCTGCAGACGATCTGGCCAATAAGCAAGTCTGTCCAAGGCTTTAATTTAGACCATGGGGTTCTGTACGATGCAGGAAAAGCACCCGGGAGCCACGGCTGCACCGACAGACCGGCAACTGCTGGGTGGAACCAACTGCTCCATCATCACCCCTCACCCAATGCATGGCATGAGGAAGTTGCATCAGGCAGGCCCAGAGAGGGCTCTACCAGGCTAGACCTGTACTATCTTACTGTAATGCTGAGTTCATTTATGCAACAAAGGAACACACTACTGTTCACAATCAATCATTGTGCAGAGAGAGGGAGACACCATCCACCGTGAACCCAAGGACAGGTAAGTGTGTGTGTGTGTGTGTGTGTGTGCGAACATTCTTGACTGGCTGTGTCCATCATTAACTAGAAAATGCCATTATGTAGTAATAACAACAATTAACTCAACTCACGAATCTCACCCAACTAGAAAATGAAATGTTGCATAAAGTATATGCATGCCTACAATTCTATCTACTAAAATATCAAGCAGGTCAAGCTTTTTTCCAACTAAATTACGCACCATCCAAGTGGCCCAGGGCGCGCGGTGTCCACATTGCCTCTCCCGCGTGAACAACTCCGTGCTGATCTTGCGCGTCATGTTTCCGCGAGGGCTCAGTCACTGGCTCGCGGACTAAAGTGAAAACGCATGTAAAGGCTATCGGGGGGACGTTTTGGAGAGCTGAAGTTAGATTTGATGACGCGCCGAAGCCTCTGGGCGGGGAAATGGTAAATACAATTTGAACCACAGTGAGTGATTCAGTGTCTCGTTGAAACCACATGTCCCTGACTGTAAGATACAGCGACATATCCTGTTGTTCGGGGCGCCCCAGATAATTTAAAACATCTCCCCAGGAAGGATTAGGCGGCTGCCTAGGGTGGCAGATTGACGAGGGCGGCATTTTCTGAGATAAATTGACCAAGACGCACCTCGAACAACAACACATAAAACCTCACATAATTCTGCCTAAAAAACTATGACAATTTCTCTCAACCAGTGGCGTATGGGCTTTTTAGGTGAGCGCCCGTTGATAAGCAGTGCCCACTTTGTCAAAGGCAGGGGCGCAAAACAGTTTGCTTGTCCAATCCCAGCGCGCCTCTCCATGGTGCTGTTGGAGAGACGCATCTCTGCAGCGATCCACCATCGTTCCTTAAAAAAAATTATCTAACATAAATCACGTAGTAGATATACGATATGGTAGAAATAGTATGTGGCATTTTCTGTAGCAGGTTTCTCCGATCAAATAGCCTAACCTAAATAGTGCTCAATCAAATAAAAAACGTGCTGTCATGTTAATAAACAACATATCCTAAAAACGGTACAGGTCAAAGTAACATGGACAATATGGAATGGACAATCACAACTATTGTCCAGGAGTTTCATACCATTATTATGATCAGTGGCTTCAAGTTTGTATAGTTAATTTATGACATAGAGTAAAAAAAATTTGACATAGCTGATCATAGCGAAAAATAAAATACTTCTGTATTTCCCGCTGTGTAAACATATTGCAAACAGGCTCGCGATAACTCCTGATAGAGTTGGGTAGCTGATATTCAGAGTTTAAAATAGTCAAATTGATTAGTCACAGCAAACATGACTTATAAAGTCAATGCAATGGCCTGTTTTACAAAAAATGGGCCTACCACATGGATGGCCGACATGGTAGGCTACACCCCAGTAAGCATGAGCCGACCTCTTTTGGATGTGTTTTTTAAATCCTGTACTGACAACGTTTTGGGGTGTTTTACTTACCACATTGATGGGCATCATAAAATTCAATTTCAGACAACATGGTAAGCTACACCTCAGTAAGCACAGGCCGATGCCTTTTGGACCTCTCTTTTTGGTGCAGTTCCAGACTTGCCTTGATTTCCACATCCACAGACATGGTCTATGTTTGGTTCCGATTTTGTCCGGTCTTGACCAGCCTTGATTTGGCCAAAACATAGACATTTATAAATGACTTATTTTCAACTTTCATTCAGAACCAAAAATGGGCTTGATTTCAACACCGGAAAAATATATATTTTTAACATCCAGAAAATACATATTTTTAAACGTCCATTCTAGTTTTGCGGGAGGCAGTGTTTGTCAGTCTCGCCTAAGGTGGCAGATAGGCAAAGATCGGCCCTGATCCCCTCGTGATATAGAATCTTATACAATCAGTAACCGATGTGATAAACTATATATAAACAAGAGGAAATGGCATGCTCATCATCTTGTGACTACTGTGGGTGAGAAAAGGGGATATCTGTCCTCACACACACACACACACACACACACACACACACACACAGTCTTCCACCAGCAGATAATTTACATTTAACATGTGGCTATACCCGTTTGGCTCTACACATTTGGCTCTCCTCAAACATACTGTATGCCCCAGTCAGTCCTCACATGGCCCCATAGAGTTCCCTGTTGGCTCATAGTTCCCTATGTGCCTCAACAGAACAGCAGGTGTTCTAGAACCTAAAGGACTGCCTGGCATTCTAAATGGATCATCAGTGAGTCTGCTGATGGACAGGCCCTCATGTTAGCCGGTCCTCCTCCCCCTTTGGGCAGGGGTAGAACCTGAATCCCTGGAATGTGAGGAGGTTAGCTCCAGTAGTAGGGCTGTTTTATAAGTGTGTGTGTGTGTGTGTGTGTGTGTGTGTGTGTGTGTGTGTGTGTGTGTGTGTGTGTGTGTGTGTGAGTGAGTGAGTGAGTGAGTGAGTGAGTGAGTGAGTGAGTGAGTGAGTGAGTGAAGAGAGAGAGAGAGAAAGAGAAGAGAGAGAAAGAAAGAGAGAAAGAGAGAGAGAGAAAGAGAGAGAGAGAAAGAGGGAAAGAGGAAGACAGAGAGAGAGTGCACACGTGCATGCAAAGGTGTTTGTGTGGAATATAGAATATGGAATACGGAACATTGCCAGCAGAGTGGGCTTCAATGAGTCACAGTCATTACTGTCTATTTGAGTCATGAAAAAAGACCGCCACAAACCTAATTACCATTCCCTCACTACCCCCTGAATGAATAGTTCAATATTATATTCCTTTGCATGGTATAGCTTGCTCTTTGCTCGGTACCCCTCATTATCTGAGAAATAGAATCACGGTGTCAAGTCTCTGACCATAGTTCTTTTGTGTTTTCTTTGTTTTAGTGTTGGTCAGGACGTGAGCTGAGTGGGCATTCTATGTTGTGTGTCTAGTTTTCCCGTTTCTATGTTTGGCCTGATATGGTTCTCAATCAGAGGCAGGTGTTAGTCATTGTCTCTGATTGGGAACCATATTTAGGTAGCCTGTCTTGTGTTGGGTTTTTGTGGGTGGTTGTCTTCTGTCTTCGTATGTCTGCACCAGACAGAACTGTTTCGGTTTTTCCACATTTGTTGTTTTGTTGTTTTGTAGTGTTTATGGTCTATATTAAACATGATGAACACTAACCACGCTGTGCTTTGGTCCTCTCCTTTGTCCACAGAAGAAAGCCGTTACACAAGGTCCTTTCAAAACAAACTGTTTGTAGGAAAAACAACAAAACAAGCTTGTTTCCTCTTCCTGGGTTCAAAAATAACAAAAGTGTTTATTTCCTGTTTTTGTTTATCAGTTTGGATTTCTATTCTGAGGTCAACATTTTACAATTTAATTAGTAGAGTGACTTTCAAACATAATCCATATCTCAGGGTTAATATTAGACTATTAAATTAATTTAACCATTTGTTATTCTCATTTGGGAACAGAATAACTGCAGTCCTCTGTAAACACAACTATAAGTGCAACTTTACATTTGTAGGCCTTGTGATATTAGGCCTGGGGCACATTATATGCTGTATATCAGACTGTATTCATTTTGATTTAAGAAGGCCTTTTCAGAGTGTATTCAGCCTGGCATCAATACCTTGGCGGTGGGTGGGTAACACCGGCACATCACCCTTGAGAGATGTGACTGTACACGGAAGTAGGTGCAACACTAATTATTGGAGCCTGCATTTTGTTAGGCAACTTCAGTGGACAGCCAGTTTGTGTAACATTGTCTAACATTAATCTGTTGATGCCTCTGTGCAAAGAGCCTGATTGAATAATAGCTCTATTTCCAATAGATGAAGATGCAATTGTTTATATGGTCTTTTTCTCATGCCAGTTATCTGTTGTGGATTTTGACTTCATGATGATAACACTGGGCTGCACTTTCGATGCATAAATATGAATTCCTCTGAAGAAAATGCTAAGTCACCAATATTTCCAAAATAAATTGCATTTACTACATGATTCCACATCCAAATTGTACAGCCATTCGCCTAGCGTTTTAGTAGCATGCAACACAAACAAATCGTAAATGGACAACCAGCTAAAAGTCGCGCCTCTTTCTGTCACTTACCTTAGGCACTGTAACGGAGTACTACAATGATCATCTTTTTATCGTCCAAGAGAACAAACGGAAAAAAACATCAGCAGCTGTTGCAATGGAACAGCTGTAATCAACTGAATGATATAGATCCCGCATTGAAAACTGTCATTTCAGCACATCAAATGACAGTTATCTGCTCCAATTTCTATATTCATTCCCAACCTACGCGACTTGTTCGCTCAGGTAGCCTACCCTCCCTTGGTTTGACAACTAGGGACAACGATCGTGTGTATTGTATCACTCCGCTTCCCGTTTTTGAAATGCGTGCCGGTAGCAGGCGCGTCTTGATCAGCAGGAGAGTGTTTCGTGTTAAAACGAGCGGAACAAAATAATATATATTGAACATTTACCTCAAAACCTTGTTTATTATGGTAGTGCGTATGTGGTACTATTTTCATATTATGGGCAAGGATAAAGACGTAAAGGGGCAAAGCCGGAACAAGCCGCTTTTCGAGGCGTGGACCGCATCGTTTTTAAAGAGACAGGGGATGCGATAGGACCTATAGACACAATGCTCTGAGCGGGTTTTGGCGCTATAATGACAGTCACCTATCGAATTGACCTTCTCACTGTCTCTGCTTGCTAATCTTATATGTCTAACAGTACAATCTAATGCAAGATAAAGTGCAGTGCATTCCGAATGTTTCTAGCATTCAGTAATTCATCAGTTGTTACTGTGTCATGATTGTAGCCTTCCTATAATAACTTAGTTATTGAGCCCATACTGGAATCTTAAGTTTTCGCTGGTTGTAGTATGGCTCTAGAAGTAGCAGAAACGTTGTTCAGAGGATGGAGAAAGAGAGGCCCAATACTCCCCCTCTCTCCTCTCCTCCATTCCTCATTCAATAATGGAACGGTCCTAAACAGCACTTTACACACACACACACACACACACTCACACACACACACACACACACTACTCCCTTTTACAGTTGCTCTGTGTCCCTCTCAGTACTCCGGGGGGACCATGGGAGAATTGTTGGTTTGCACTGAGCTGAGTGAGGCTGACATTTATCCAGCAAAGGGATAAAAGAGAAAGAGGAGAGAGTGACTGAGAGAGATTAAGGAGGGGAGAGATTGAAAGGAAACCCTCTCAGACATGCAGGAGTATCCACTCAGACAGTGTAGATGCTCAGTGATGACTCGGGTTATATACTGGGGCTCAGTGAAGTACACAGATGACTCAGATTATATACTGGGGCTCAGTGAAGTACACAGATGACTCAGATTATATACTGGGCCTCAGTGAGGTACACAGATGACTCAGGTTATATACTGGGGCATACCACTGCCTCCCTCACTCTACATATCTTACCCATGCAGAACACAGCCCTACAGACCAACACACAGAAACACCAACATATTGTAGAGCACTCATTTACGCAAAGAATATATTGATTAATACATTCCATTCCTACACACACCAACACATTCCATGATTACGTGTTCTTGGAGAATGACTGTCTACAAGTAAACTCTTTATTCCAAGTGAAATGTCAGAAAGATGAAATTCCCATCATCCAATACTGCAGGTGCCACCTTGTGGCCATCTATAACAAGTCTACAACGCAGTATGCAGTTAAAATCTACAACCACGACAAGAGAACTGCTGATTTAAACAGACACACATTTAATCAATGAGACATTATGCAATATTCATATGAAAAGAGACAGCTAATGTTACATTTGCAAAGTTACCTAAAATTAGCAATGTCTGATTTGTCAATCAGCGTAAAACTACCTCATTATTTTCAGGTGCTTCACAAGTCAAGTAGTAAAACCAAAACATCATCTTAATAACATCATCTTAACAACAACATCTTTACAACATCATCTTAATAACGTCATCTTAACAACATTATCTTAATAACATTATCTTAATAACATCATCTTAACAACATCCTCTTAACAACATCATCTTAACAACATTATCTTAACAACATTATCTTAATAACATCATCTTAACAACATCATCTTAATAAAACACACACATGGGATCCTTCGAGGTGTTGTGCGTCACGGCCATATATCAAAGCAGCAGATATCTATCGTAAAGAAACACAGACAGATATCTATCGTAAAGAAACACAGACAGATATCTATCGTAAAGAAACACAGACAGACATCTATCCTAAAGAAACACAGACAGATATCTATCCTAAAGAAACACAGCAGATATCTATCGTAAAGAAACACAGACAGGTGGACACATTTCTCTTATAGTACACACACACACACACACACAAATACACACACACACACACACACACACACACACACACACACACACACACACACACACACACACACACACAACAAATACACACACACACGCAAATACACACACACACACACACACACACACACACACACACACACACACACACACACACACACACACACACACACACACACACAAATACACACACACAAATACACACACACACACACACACACACAAATACACACACGCAAATACACACACACACACACACACACAAAATACACACACACAAATACACACACACACACACGCAAATACACACACACACACAAATATACACACACAAATACACACACACACACAAATACACACACACAAATACACACACACACACACACACACACACACACACACACACACACACACACACACAATACACACACACAATACACACACACACACACACACAAATACACACACACAAATACACACACACAATACACACACACACACAATACACACACACACTTGTGGGTACACACTCTAATGCACAAAAATATAAATAGCAGTGATGTAGCTACAGTTTGTTGACTGATTCTGTATGTTCCTGTGCTAGTTCATCAAAACACTCATTAGAGTATCTGGATGGGGGGAGAAAATAAAGTGCAAAAACATCACATTAGGAAAGAGGCAAACTAGTGGAAGATCATCTTCAGTTGGTCATTTCAATATCTTTTCAATCCACTCTAGTTTAGTCTACTTCTCCCTCCTGGCCTGTTCTTCTACATAGTTTTCATTTAGACATGGGTCTGTGCTAAAACTCTCGCTACATCATTAAAGAGGCAGACAAGTTGAATATATACTGGCATATATACACATTGAGTGCAATACATTTACACTAGTTTCCTCCTTGTCTTTGTAGTCCTAATTATTTTTAGTTTAAATTGTTTGTAGTTCTAATTCTTTGTAGTTCATTTGTAGTTTTAATTATTTGTAGTTCTAATTATATGTAGTTTTAATTCTTTGTAGTTCTAATTATTTGTAGTTTAAATTCTTTGTAGTTCTAATGCTCTTTAGTTTTCATTATTTGTAGTTTTAATTCTTTGTAGTTCTAATTCTCTGTCGTTTGAATTATTTGTAGTTCTTATTCTCTGTAGTTGTAATTCTTTGTAGTTCTAATTCTCTGTAGTTTAAATTTTTTGCTGTTCAAATTCTTTGTAGTTTTCATTTAGGCACTGGTATGCTTAACTCAGAAGTCTCTTGCTGCAGAAGTCCAGCAGCTCCCAGGCTCACACCACCTCCTCAAACATGTTCTGAAGGCTGCTCTTGCCATGGATGTCCTTGAGGTGGCGCCGGAGGCCTGGTTTGTGTGCGAAGTGGATGGCGCAGTAGTTGCACTTGTGTGGCTTGTCCCCTGTGTGGAGGTTAAGGTGGTCTTGCAGCGTGGCCTTCTGGGAAAAGGTCTTGTGGCAAAGCGGGCACTGGAATAATAATATAGTAATAAAATAATAATATATGAAATTTAGCAGACAGTTACATCCAAAGCAGATTACAATACATTACATACAAACAATACTAAAATACATCTTATACATCTCACAACCCTGGCATTGACACCCCCACACGCTTACCAACTGAGTCACATAGGAGCTTGTCAAGATGCTCAAAGTGCTTTAAACACAGTAAAGGTGGAGGGATGTGTTCCACTCACCTGGAAAGGCTTGACCCCTGTGTGAACCCTGATGTGTCGGGTCAGGTTGCTTTTCTGGCTGAAGCTCTTCCCACAGAGAAGACACGGATAGAGCCTGTGCTCCTTTAGGTGTCCCACATAGCTGTCCAGGTGGTGGAACCCTCGGTCACACTTCCTGCACAGGTAGGGTCTCTGGAGGAGCATCTCCTGTCCCCGTCCTGAAAACTCTGCCCCCGTCAGAACTCTAAAGGAGGACTCGGGAGACCCGCCCCCAACTCCCTGCATATGACGAGCAGCAAGCATGTATATGTCCTCTCCAGAGTCCCCGTCCACTTCCTGGTCCTGGGAGCTGTCAGCCAATCCTGAACTGCTGTGGGCAGGACTTCCTGCTGGGGGGAAGGTCCTCTTCCTATACTCTCTGCATGGCGTGGGCGGGCGCTGCTTGCGTCTATGGGCGCCCGTCGGGTAAGGGTACGGGCTGTAAGGGTACGTGCTGTTAGTGTGTACCATGTGGACACTGTCCAGAGTGTCTTCTGAGGTCAGGCTGTGGTCCCTGTCCTCTGGGTCCTCCTGGGTCTCCCCCTCGTCCAGACTTGCTGAGCTGGGTTGGGGTTTAACGCTGTCTGGTGGTGGTAGAGGGGTTCCCTCGGTCTCTGGGCTCCTCTCCAGCTTCAGGTGGGCAAGGGTGGGGTCCAGGTACTGAGAGACGGCCTGGGCACACCTCTCCACCACGTGGCTCATCTGCAGTGCGCTCGCTGCCGTCAGATAGCTGACCAACTCCTTCAGAGGGACCTCCAGGTGGCCTGTGTAACAGGACAGGAGCAGCCGATGGCCCACCTCCGCACTGGGTACCACAGTCACAAGCAGCTCCCGGCTCCCCTCGTGCAGCAGGAACTGGTCCCGGAGGAAGGCAGAGGAGGCCGCCAGGACCACCCGGTGACCCGGGAAGCGGAACGACCCTGATCCGAGGACGAGGGTGACGTCACAGAAGCGTCGGTCCTCTCTCAGCAGGCTCATCTTTTGCAGGATGGAGTCATCGTGGACGGGGCTGGAGAAACGGAATTGGAGTGTGTCTGAGAATGAAGATGACATGGTGGTGCTCTTCTCTCTCTCTGTAATTACAATGTTATAACATCATCATTACATAGTTGTTACTGTTTATGAGGTACCTTTCTACTGACACAAAACGTATTTTGCGGGTAAATATATTTTTCAGCGTTTTTAAAATTTTTATAGAAGAGCTATTTTATTTATCTAAAAGTTACAGGCCAGTCAGTGACTGAGAATGTGATTTTTCTCATGTGGGGATCTTGTATCTTCATGACGAGTGCTACTGCATATCCGACAATTATCAACTGAACAATACGTTCGAAAACAATCTGGTCATGAATTACAGACAGTGTATTGTTGTAGTTGAATGATGCAGCAGAAGAGATTGCATATTTCAAACTCGCCTGATATGAGAATGAAGTAGAGTCCCTAGTCTACTCTTCTTCCTTCTCCTGAATACAGTACGTAGCCTAGGGTGGGTGACAAATTATATGGTGTCTATAATTGTGTAGGCTGACAGATATCTGTAATCCTCTCCGCATCTCTGAAGAATCATCAAGCGAGCACCGCTCATTCACAAAAAAAGAGAGTCGCTTTCGGATCACTTCCTGTTTCCTGGGCGTTCCAAACGCACGCACTTCGTTTATTGTGCGCAGGAGCGCTTGATAGTAGCACATGCTGAAATGCCTTGGTCCCCTCAGACGGGTGATGAGAACACTAACGTTAATATTATGTCATTCCTACGATATGTGTGATATGCGCTTGAGTTTCTAAAATTGTTCCACCTTCATGTGGCTCTCATTTAATCCTCAGATCATGAAGTAATTATTCCTCATCATGTGTGTCACTCCTGCAACCTAGTATTACAACACAGTTAGCCTACAAGATATTGACGATAATTTACATAATTTACCTTTGTGTTTTATAATTTCATCGACCTACTGAATACATGGAATGGAATATGATGAAATAACAAAAGTAGCAAAAGTAACGGTTGTATTCTTTATCTGCTGTCATGTCAAGGTTTCACCACTAGAGGGAAGTCCACACAAACAATAGAGCAGCCACTGAGGCAAGCCAATGATCAAGTGTCTGCTGTAAATGACTAACATCATCAGATGAGAGACACACTGAGTCCCTACAATATATCTGCTTGATTCACAAAAAATATATTTAGATGATTGTGTGTATATAAGTATGGAGAGTGGGGCTACAGTATGAAGCATTCTTGTCATCTATTTGGACAGGGAAGCAATACTGAGACTAGGCTCTCTTTTTCAGATGAGCCCTGCATAAATACATCAAACATATAATACAACATACAATATACAAAATTACAAAACAAATGAAGAAAAACAGACACATTTATCAACATAGAGGTCTCTGATCCTTTCTCTGAACTGACCAATGGGGGACCAGAACATGTCATTTCAAAGAGCTCTGTGAGTTGTTCCACATAAAGGCAAAATGTAGGCTAAGAGCTGCCAAGGAAATAACAGTTCATTGCAGTCTTCTATCCCCAAGCCATAAGACTGCTGAACAATTCATCAAATGGCCACCTGAACTATTTACATTGACACCCCCCCAGCTGCTACTGTTTATTATCTATGCACAGTCAATATACCCCTACCTACATGTACAAATTACCTCCACTAACCTCTACCCCCGCACATTGACTCGGTACCGGTACCCCTATATATAGCCTTGTTATTGTTCTTTTATTTTTTAATTTTACTTTAGTTTATTTCTTAAATATTTTCTTAAAACTGCATTGTTGGTTAAGGGCTTGTAAGTAAGCATTTCACAGTAAGGTCTACACCTGTTGGTTAAGGGCTTGTAAGTAAGCATTTCACTGTAAGGTCTACACCTGTTGGTTAAGGGCTTGTATTCAGCATTTCACAGTAAGGTCTACACCTGTTGGTTAAGGGCTTGTAAGTAAGCATTTCACAGTAAGGTCTACACCTGTTGGTTAAGGGCTTGTAAGTCAGCATTTCACTGTAAGGTCTACACCTGTTGGTTAAGGTCTTGTAAGTAAGCATTTCACAGTAAGGTCTACACCTGTTGGTTAAGGGCTTGTAAGTCAGCATTTCACAGTAAGGTCTACACCTGTTGGTTAGGGCTTGTAAGTAAGCATTTCACAGTAAGGTCTACACCTGTTGGTTAAGGGCTTGTATTCAGCATTTCACAGTAAGGTCTACACCTGTTGGTTAAGGGCTTGTAAGTAAGCATTTCACAGTAAGGTCTACACCTGTTGGTTAAGGGCTTGTATTCAGCATTTCACAGTAAGGTCTACACCTGTTGGTTAAGGGCTTGTATTCAGCATTTCACAGTAAGGTCTACACCTGTTGGTTAAGGGCTTGTATTCAGCATTTCACAGTAAGGTCTACACCTGTTGGTTAAGGGCTTGTAAGTAAGCATTTCACAGTAAGGTCTACACCTGTTGGTTAAGGGCTTGTATTCAGCATTTCACAGTAAGGTCTACACCTGTTGGTTAAGGGCTTGTAAGTAAGCATTTCACAGTAAGGTCTACACCTGTTGGTTAAGGGCTTGTATTCAGCATTTCACAGTAAGGTCTACACCTGTTGGTTAAGGGCTTGTATTCAGCATTTCACAGTAAGGTCTACACCTGTTGGTTAAGGGCTTGTAAGTAAGCATTTCACAGTAAGGTCTACACCTGTTGGTTAAGGGCTTGTATTCAGCATTTCACAGTAAGGTCTACACCTGTTGGTTAAGGGCTTGTATTCAGCATTTCACAGTAAGGTCTACACCTGTTGGTTAAGGGCTTGTATTCAGCATTTCACAGTAAGGTCTACACCTGTTGGTTAAGGGCTTGTAAGTAAGCATTTCACAGTAAGGTCTACACCTGTTGGTTAAGGGCTTGTATTCAGCATTTCACAGTAAGGTCTACACCTGTTGGTTAAGGGCTTGTAAGTAAGCATTTCACAGTAAGGTCTACACCTGTTGGTTAAGGGCTTGTATTCAGCATTTCACAGTAAGGTCTACACCTGTTGGTTAAGGGCTTGTATTCAGCATTTCACAGTAAGGTCTACACCTGTTGGTTAAGGGCTTGTAAGTAAGCATTTCACAGTAAGGTCTACACCTGTTGGTTAAGGGCTTGTATTAAGCATTTCACAGTAAGGTCTACACCTGTTGGTTAAGGGCTTGTATTCAGCATTTCACAGTAAGGTCTACACCTGTTGGTTAAGGGCTTGTAAGTAAGCATTTCACAGTAAGGTCTACACCTGTTGGTTAAGGGCTTGTATTCAGCATTTCACAGTAAGGTCTACACCTGTTGGTTAAGGGCTTGTATTCAGCATTTCACAGTAAGGTCTACACCTGTTGGTTAAGGGCTTGTATTCAGCATTTCACAGTAAGGTCTACACCTGTTGGTTAAGGGCTTGTAAGTAAGCATTTCACAGTAAGGTCTACACCTGTTGGTTAAGGGCTTGTATTCAGCATTTCACAGTAAGGTCTACACCTGTTGGTTAAGGGCTTGTATTCAGCATTTCACAGTAAGGTCTACACCTGTTGGTTAAGGGCTTGTATTCAGCATTTCACAGTAAGGTCTACACCTGTTGGTTAAGGGCTTGTATTCAGCATTTCACAGTAAGGTCTACACCTGTTGGTTAAGGGCTTGTAAGTAAGCATTTCACAGTAAGGTCTACACCTGTTGGTTAAGGGCTTGTATTCAGCATTTCACAGTAAGGTCTACCTGTTGTATTTGGCGCATGTGACAAATACAATTTGATTTGATTTGAATTGATAGTTGGTCAAGACGAGTGCTGGTCAAACAGATGGATATGGGATCGGGAGCACAGCTGTCCATGTCGGCTAATCATGGCTGTGGTTGAACATCAAAACACAGCTCTCTTTTAGTCTTAAATGCCTTTGTTGTTCTGACAACAACCACAGACGTTTGATTGTTTCTCTTACAATAACAGATAGTATATTCCTCAAGGAGATAATGGCTTGAAGGAGAAAAGCCTGTAACTGGCCTAGTCTGATGATGCTACAGTAACTATCTTGCCTCGGGGCTTACAGGCATTTTAAAGTTGTGAATGCTACACTTTTTTTGTGAATATTGATTATTCGTCTCATTTAAAAACATGCATTTTCCTCTATCTGAGTATTCAGACTAGACTGTAGATTTACCATACAAACTTTCACAGATTTCAAAGCAATCTCTACACAATGTTCTCAGCTTAAAGAAGCCCGATGAAGACAATTGACATTTGTGAATAGAACTACACTACTTTTGTGAAAAAACATACATGTCCTCAATCTGGCAATTCAGACTAGGCTGTAGAATAGATGTATCTCTACTGTATCTCTCTAAGTGCAGGTCAAAAAGGCTTCTTAACAGCTTCTACCCCCAACCCATAAGACGAACAGTTAATCAAATGGCTACCAGGACTATTTGCATTGTCCCCACTCCCCATTTTTACACTGCTGCTACTCTCTGTTTATTATCCATGCATAGTTACTTTACCTCTATCTACATGTACATATTTCCTCAAATACCTCTACTGACCGGTGCCCCCGCTCATTGACTCTGTACCGGAACACCCTGTATATAGCCTCCTCATTGACTCTGTACCGGAACCCCCTGTATATAGCCTCCACATTGACTCTGTTCCGGAACCCCCAGTATATAGCCTCCACATTGACTCTGTTCCGGAACCCCCTGTATATAGCCTCCACATTGACTCTGTTCCGGAACCCCCTGTATATAGCCTCCACATTGACTCTGTTCCGGAACCCCCTGTATATAGCCTCCACATTGACTCTGTTCCGGAACCCCCTGTATATAGCCTCCACATTGACTCTGTTCCGGAACCCCCTGTATATAGCCTCCACATTGACTCTGTTCCGGAACCCCCTGTATATAGCCTCCACATTGACTCTGTTCCGGAACCCCCTGTATATAGCCTCCACATTGACTCTGTTCCAGAACCCCTGTATATAGCCTCCACATTGACTCTGTTCCAGAACCCCCTGTATATAGCCTCCACATTGACTCTGTTCCAGAACCCCTGTATATAGCCTCCACATTGACTCTGTACCGGTACCCTCTGTATATAGCCTCCACATTGACTCTGTTCCAGAACCCCCTGTATATAGCCTCCACATTGACTCTGTTCCAGAACCCCTGTATATAGCCTCCACATTGACTCTGTTCCAGAACCCCTGTATATAGCCTCCACATTGACTCTGTTCCGGAACCCCCTGTATATAGCCTCCACATTGACTCTGTTCCAGAACCCCCTGTATATAGCCTCCACATTGACTCTGTTCCAGAACCCCCTGTATATAGCCTCCACATTCCACTGCAAATCTAACATGCCAGTGTTTTTTTATTAAATTTTTTTACTTGCTATATTGTATTTACAAAGTGATGATGATGATGATGACACCTTAATGAGTCTAGAAGTCTAGAAGTATTTCCAGATAAAAACATTCTCAAGTACAATATTGCCAAGCTGGTCTGAATTACAAGACCATTATGTGGTTTGTTTTTGTTTTCTAATATTTTGGGGATGTTTTCACATATCTGTATTAGGCATAGCTATTGGCATAGCTAATCCTAAGCAATAGGTTCCTGATCGTCAGAACTCCCTATGCGTACAAATAGGCAGACAGACAGACAGACAGACAGACAGACAGACAGACAGACAGACAGACAGACAGACAGACGACAGGCAGGCAGGCAGGCAGACAGACAGACAGACAGACAGACAGACAGACAGACAGACAGACAGACAGACAGACAGACAGACAGACAGACAGACAGACAGACAGGCAGGCAGGCAGGCAGGCAGGCAGGCAGACAGACAGACAGATAGGCAGGCAGACAGACAGACAGACAGACAGACAGACAGACAGACAGACAGACAGACAGACAGACAGACAGACAGACAGACAGACACAGACAGACAGACAGACAGACAGACAGACAGACAGACAGACAGACAGACAGACAGGCAGACAGACAGGCAGACAGGCAGGCAGGCAGGCAGGCAGAAGCATATGATTCATGAGAACAGTCTGGTTACATCTCATTCAGGTAAAACACAGATCATAAGGTATTGTGTCTGAGGTCACACTTCAGGTATTTTCCCCATCCTTAGTGGTCCAGCAGATTACGAGGACCCAAAATATAATGATGTGGAGGAGCATGCCGAGACCTGTTTCTCTATGTCTGTTGAGTTGTAGAAAAGAAATGTCTGATCAGCATCACAGCTTTGACAAGCTGGGTCAGGTTGTAGTAATTATTTACCTTTCATATCGGGACAAGGGATTGAAGATGAATGACATATTGAATTAACTATAGTCTAATTTGTTGACTGGAGCCTCTTAAGAAACAACAATAGCCTCAGACTTCCAAGACCTTATCTGACCTCCGGAGAAACTCTACTGTAGGCAGAACCCAGACAGAGAGACAGGGGGAGGTGTTGTTCATCACCACCATAATAATAATAACAGTCATTGCCAAACATTACTACACAGTCATTATTACACAGTCATTATACAGGCCTTAATCTGGCTCATCAATAAGGCTTCCAGAGGCTCATGTAGTGGTGCACCGCCCAGACAGACACATCTCCTTAGAACAGGTGTGTCACACACGACTGCACACAAAGGCAGCCCGTACATGTTTATAGTGTCTTCTGAAACACATCTGTCTGTCTGTCTCTCGTCCATGAGTTTATGATAGATAGATGCCTATGACAGACAGACAGACGAATGAACATCTGTCATAGACATCTGTCATAGACGTCTGTTTATCATAAACTTATGAATGAGAGTGGGACGGAATCTCTCCTGTACTATGTCTGGCTGCCTCACAGTCCTCTCCGTCTGCCTCAGCTCACGCCATGCCAATAGTAGGGTTTAACAGATCTCTGAAAGTGGCCGTTATTAAGGATGGAAGGAAGGAGAAACTTTGGGCTGGGCACATAGTGTGGCGCCCACCCTCATCAGTCAGTCCCTTCTTCTGATGTGTGTCAGGGAGCTTAGAGGGTTTGTCGCTGGGAAAGTCCCACACACACCCTGGTCTCCTCAGCCCGTGTGGCTTGGCTGGTTGAGGATGGTAGACAGTAGAGGAAAGAGACAAGCAGACACACATATTTCCAATAATTGTTCATTGTGACAATGATTAGTGTCCAGAGAGACAATCACCTCCCAAGAAGGCTTCAATGTCTGACTGTGACCACTCCACTGTGTTGATGGAGAGCTTTTGAAGCAGCACACATACACATAACTCTACAAGACCATACATGACTATACAAGACCATACATAACTATACAAGACCATACATGACTATACAAGACCATACATAACTATACAAGACCATACATAACTCTACAAGACCATACATAACTATACAAGACCATACATAACTATACAAGACCATACATAACTATACAAGACCATACATAACTATACAAGACCATACATGACTATACAAGACCATACATAACTATACAAGACCATACATGACTATACAAGACCATACATTACTATACAAGAACATACATAACTATACAAGACCATACATGACTATACATGACTATACAAGACCATACATTACTATACAAGAACATACATAACTATACAAGACCATACATTACTATACATGACTATACAAGACCATACATTACTATACAAGAACATACATAACTATACAAGACCATACATAACTATACAAGACCATACATGACTATACAAGACCATACATTACTATACAAGAACATACATAACTATACAAGACCATACATTACTATACATGACTATACAAGACCATACATTACTATACAAGAACATACATAACTATACAAGACCATACATAACTATACATGACTATACAAGACCATACATAACTATACAAGACCATATATGACTCTACAAGACCATACATGACTATACATGACTACACATGACTATAAATGACTACATGTGATCATACAAGACTATACAAGACTGTAAATGACTACTCATGACTATACAAGCACATACATGACTATACATGACTACACATGACTACACATGACTATACATGACTACGCAAGAGTATACATGACTATGCGTGACTATACATGACTATACGTGACTATACAAGAGTATACGTGACTATACGTGACTATACATGACTATACGTGACTATACATGACTATACGTGACTATACAAGAGTATACGTGACTATACGTGACTATACAAGAGTATACGTGACTATACGTGACTATACGTGACTATACAAGAGTATACATGACTATACGTGACTATACGTGACTATACAAGAGTATACGTGACTATACGTGACTATACGTGACTATACAAGAGTATACATGACTATACGTGACTATACGTGACTATACGTGACAATACAAGAGTATACGTGACTATACGTGACTATACATGACTATACAAGAGTATACATGACTATGCAAGAGTATACATGACTATACGTGACTACACAAGAGTATACGTGACTATACGTGACTATAGTCTATACCTATACCTGGTAGGTTGAACAGGCTGGTAATAGGGGTTGCGACAATGGCGGCGGATAGTTTCAGACATAGAGGGTCCAGATTGTCAAGCCCGGCTGATTTGTACGGGTCCAGGTTTTGCAGCTCTTTCAGAACATCTGCTATCTGGATTTGGGTAAAGGAGAACCTGGAGAGGCTTGGGCGAGTAGCTGCGGGGGGGGGGTGGCGGAGCTGTTGGCCGAGGTTGGAGTAGCCAGGAGGAAGGCATGGCCAGCCTTTGAGAAATGCTTATTGAAGTTTTCGATAATCATGGATTTATCGGTGGTGACCGTGTTACCTAGCCTCAGTGCAGTGGGCAGCTGGGAGGAGGTGCTCTTGTTCTCCATGGACTTCACAGTGTCCCAGAACTTTTTGGAGTTAGAGCAACAGGATACAAATTTCTGCCTGAAGAAGCTGGCCTTTGCTTTCCTGACTGACTGCGTGTATTGGTTCCTGACTTCCCTGAACAGTTGCATATCCCGGGGACTATTCGATGCTATTGCAGTCCGCCACAGGATGTTTTTGTGCTGGTCGAGGTTAGTCAGGTCTGGAGTGAACCAAGGGCTATATCTGTTCTTAGTTCTGCATTTTTTGAACGGAGCATGCTTATCTAAAATGGTGAGGAAGTTACTTTTAAAGAATGACCAGGCATCCTCAACTGATGGGATGAGGTCAATGTCCTTCCAGGATACCCGGGCCAGGTCGATTAGAAAGGCCTGCTCACAGAAGTGTTTTAGGGAGCGTTTGACAGTGATGAGGGGTGGTTGTTTGACTGCGGGTCCGTAGCGGATACAGGCAATGAGGCAGTGATCGCTGAGATCCTGGTTGAAGACAGCAGAGGTGTATTTGGAGGGCCAGTTGGTCAGTAGCAGGCAGCAACAGTGAGAGACTTATTTCTGGAGAGAGTAATTTTTAAAATTAGTAGTTTGGGTAGTTTCGAACTATTTGGGTATGGACCTGGAAAGTATGACATTACTTTGCAGGCTATCTCTGCAGTAGACTGCAACTCCTCCCCCTTTGGCAGTTCTATCTTGACGGAAAATGTTATAGTTGGGTATGGAAATCTCAGAATTTTTGGTGGCCTTCCTGAGCCAGGATTCAGACACGGTAAGGACATCAGGGTTAGCAGAGTGTGCTAAAGCAGTGAGTAAAACAAACTTAGGGAGGAGGCTTCTGATGTTGACATGCATGAAACCAAGGCTTTTTCACAGAAGTCACAGAAGTCAACAAATGAGGGTGCCTGGGGACATGCAGGGCCTGGGTTTACCTCCACATCACCCGCGGAACAGAGGAGGAGTAGTATGAGGGTGCGGCTAAAGGCTATCAAAACTGGTCGCCTAGAGCGTTGGGGACAAAGAATAAAAGGAGCAGATTTCTGGGCATGGTAGAATATATTCAGGGCATAATACACAGACAGGGGTATGGTGGGGTGCGGGTACAGCGGAGGTAAGCCCAGGCACTGGGTGATGATAAGAGAGGTTGGACATGCTGGTTGTAATGGGTGAGGTCACCGCATGTGTGGGAGGTGGGACAAAGGAGGTATCAGGGGTATGAAGAGTGGAACTAGGGGAACCATTGTAAGCTAAAACAATGATAACTAACCTGAACAACAGTATACAAATCAAATCAAATCTAATTTATTTATATAGCCCTTTGTACATCAGCTGATATCTCAAAGTGCTGTACAGAAACTCAGCCTAAAACCCCAAACAGCAAGCAATGCAGGTGTAGAAGCACGGTGGCTAGGAAAAACTCCCTACAAGGCATATTGACATTTGAGAGAGACATACAGTGAGGCATACAGTAATCACAGGTGTTGATTGGGAGAGCTAGCTAAACCAGTAGGTGAGACAACAACAGCTAATCAGCTAGCACCACAACAGCAGGTAAAATGGCGTTGACTAGGCAGAGAGGGTCGGATTGACTACACACAGAGCCTGAGTGCGGCCGACAGATAAAACATAAACAAACAGAATGGAGTACCGTGATGAATGGACAGTCCAGCAGGCATCAGCTATGTAGCCAAGTGATCAGTGTCCAGGGGGCAGCGGTGGATGGGACAGGGAAGCTAGACTGGCGAGTATTATCCAGGCTAAAAAAAACTGGCTGGCTGTGCAGAAGGTAAAAGCCGCTAGCAGTGGCTAACAATGACTAAATAGCTTGTAGCTAGTTAGCTGGTTGGCTTCTGGAGGTTCTTGAATGTGTTCTAAAATTTTTAAATAATAGCGATTCCTTATCACATTGGGTGAGGCAGGTTACCGGAAGGTATTATCGAATTAAAAATCGAAAAGAGATTGTAAGTAATTATGGGTCCAGTGAGTGGATGCGCTTGCTGGGGATGCGGCGATTCAGACAGTTAGCAGGCCTGTGCTAACAAGCTAACAATTAGTAGGCCGGGGCTAAACAAGCTAGCAGTTAGCAGGCCGAATTAGCAATCAAGCAGATAGCAAGGGCTAGAAAGTTAGCCTTTGGGGGACATCGCGATGGGTGTTGAGTCTGTTTATGCCTCTTCATACGGTGACATCGATAGACCGGTCGTGGGTCCGGATATTGTAGCCCAGGAGTATGCTTCGGTGGTAGCACAGGAGTTCTGGCCGGGCTAGCTTCCAGCTAAGTGGGTGGAAACGCTAGCCAGGACTAGTCATCCAGGGTTCCGGTTAGCTAGTTAGCTAGTTGTGAAGATCCAGATGAAAAAGTTCAGTTTGCGGTGGGAATCCGGGGATAAAAATAATAGGTCCGTTATGCTCTGGTTAGAGTCGCGTTGCTCGAACTGGCAAGAGCTTTCCGAGCTAAAGGTTAGCTGACTGTTAGCTGGCTAGCTTCAGTTGAGGGGTTCCAGATCCGAAGTAAATATAAATACTTTAGAAAAAAAGCAGATCCACGCGCTACATTGGGTGAGGCGGGTTTCAGGAGAGTATTTAGATGTTGAGGTTTAGAAAAATGTTTTAAAAGATATGCGAAGAAATTTTTTTTTTTTTAAACGAATATATACAAGGAACACGACACGACACGACGTCTGACTGCTACGCCATCTTGGAATGACTATACGTGACTATACATGACTATACATGACTATGCAAGACCATACATGACTATCTGGGTCTGTGTGGGTCTTTGTGGGTCTGTCCTGGTCTGTGTGGGTCTGTGTGGGTCTATCCAGGTCTGTGTGGGTCTGTCCAGATCTGTGTGGGTCTATGTGGGTCTCTGTTGGTCTGTGTGGGTCTGTCCAGGTCTGTGTGGGTCTGTGTGGGTCTCTATACACCCGGACAGACCCACACAGACTCACACAGACCCACACAGACCCAAACAGACCCACACAGACCCGGACAGACCCACATAGACCCACACAGTCCCACATAGACCCACACAGACCTGGACAGACCAACACAGACACAAAAAGACCGACACAAACATGGACAGACCCACATAGACCCACAGACCCACATAGATCCGGACAGACCCACACAGACCCACACAACCCACACAGACCTGGACAGACCCACAGAGACCCACAGAGACCCGGACAGACCCACACAGACCTACACAGACCTGGACAGACCCACACAGACCCACAGAGACCGGGACAGACCCACACAGACCCACACAGACCTGGACAGACCCACACAGACCGGGACAGACCCACAAAGACCCACACAGACCCTCACAGAACCAGACAGACCCACACATACTTACAAACAGCCCTATCCTATCGCATATTTAGACACATTTGTTGCTTTCACAGATGATCTTCCCATAAATAACTGATGCCAAGGTGACAGCATAATGGTTTCTGCAGGTAATGATTATGTAATTACATCTGTGTAGCTCAGCAACACACTGCTTTACATTCACAACAAAGCATTTCAGCAACACAGTTTTTGGACTCAGCTGACCTGTATTTGATGGAGGTCATGAACTTGTCATTGTAAAAGCTGTTTGTCTGTTGAAGTCATTTAGTAAAACATATTATTTAGACGGCACCTCTGTCTCGTACCTCACAGCCCAAACCAGAAACACCACCCTATATACTTAATGAAACACCTAATGGTTTTTCCAACGCAAGGATTAACAGAGACATCAAATCGATGACTTCATTGTTCAGAGATTGCATGGCAGTCTGCCTTTAAACATCTGTGCACACAAATTGCTGTGCAGGGACCTCTAAGTCCAAGCAGCATTTACTAAATGTCTCTGATTACAAGGTAAAGTATTCTGGTGAAAGATTGGATGGCATTTGCATTATTTGACTTCAATGTTAAAGTTGATTAAAGGCCATAAGTACAATAAGGACATCAAATCAAATCGAATAGTCTTACTAAGCTTTCATCATTACAAAGTGTCATTAGCTAAGTGCTATGATGGATGAATAGGACTGGAGCATCAATCAGAGCTGTCAGACAGACGTTTAGGCTCAACATGAAGGTAACCTTGCAGTGTTGTATGCATGCCTACCTACTGCACAAAGCAGTCATCACACGCACATGAACAGGCACAGTTATCTCCACTGACGTGTCATTGTGCTCATCAGGCTACGTAGTACATACAGTACATACATACAGTATGTGTAGAATTCATAGAATGTGTTTTGAATATGTGTAGAATTCATATGTGTTTTGAGTATGTGTAGAATTCATAGAATGTGTTTTGAATATGTGTAGAATTCATATGTGTTTTGAGTATGTGTAGAATTCATAGAATGTGTTTTGAATATGTGTAGAATTCATATGTGTTTTGAGTATGTGTAGAATTCATAGAATGTGTTTTGAGTATGTGTAGAATTCATAGAATGTGTTTTGAGTATGTGTAGAATTCATAGAATGTGTTTTCAGTATGTGTAGAATTCATAGAATGTGTTTTCAGTATGTTTTGAGTATGTTTTGAGTATGTGTGGAATGTGTTGGATGTAATACGTCTTACATTGTAGATTGTGGTTGATAGTTATTGAACATATAAGAAGTATTTTGGACACTCCATGATGATGAAACAAAATAAAAGAGAAAATAATACCAACTTTGACTAAAAGACAAACCTTTATTTCAGACATTACAGAAGTTTATAGACACAGACACAAAAGCATGTTGAAAGCCCAGCCCAAAAAATGCAGTTCAGTTGAAAGAGATTTACTGTGTCTATTGCTTGTTACCTAAATATAGAAATAAATAGTTTAATGCACAAAGCAAAACCTTTTATTAAACAACAGCCATGTTAGTCATGTGACAACTGAGGGACAGATGCCATATGATACATCTCATTGACTTTCAGTACATCTCATATTATTGTATTATTATATTATTGTATGCATACTATATACTATATAGCTCATAGTGTCCCCAGACATATCCATGAGGCTGTGAAAGGAACAGGGAAGACTAACACTCTGATGGGAATGAAACAGACATCCATGTTAGTGGAGGCCTCTGAGGGTCAGTGGGTAAGGCTGGCCCTTGACCACGATGTGTGAGAAGAAACAATCAAATCAAATGTTATTTGTCTCACAGGTGTAGACCTTACTGTGAAATGCTTACTTACAAGCCCTTAACCAACAATGCAGTTTTAAGAAATTATAGTTAAGAAAATGTTTACTAATTAAAGTAAAAATGAATTTAAAAAAGAACACAATAAAATAACATTAACGAGGCTATATGAAGATGATGATGATGATGATGAGGCCCTTCTCACTTCTTCTTCTTCTTCACCTCCTCCTGTATCTGCTCCACCTCGCTGGACTCATCCACCACCTTGCCGTTGATCATAGTCTGAGTCACCACCTTCACTATCTTCCTGGTCCGCACATCCGGCTCCTCTGCAGGGAAACGAGAGGAAGAGGTTGAGGAAGAGGATGAGGAAGAGGATGTCACAGTATTGCTGTACCCAACAGGCTCTGATTTGTAACACGACCTATGAACTTGCCAACTTGTTGATGATATATCTACTGCTTATGAATGTGTTAAGTATAGCTTATGAATGAGTTAAGTATAGCTTATGAATGTGTTATGTATAGTTTATGAATGTGTTAAGTATAGCTTATGAATGAGTTAAGTATAGCTTATGAATGAGTTAAGTATAGCTTATGAATGAGTTAAGTATAGCTTATGAATGAGTTAAGTATAGCTTATGAATGTGTTATGTATAGCTTATGAATGAGTTAAGTATAGTTTATGAATGAGTTATGTATAGCTTATGAATGAGTTAAGTATAGCTTATGAATGAGTTAAGTATAGCTTATGAATGTGTTATGTATAGCTTATGAATGAGTTAAGTATAGCTTATGAATGTGTTATGTATAGCTTATGAATGAGTTAAGTATAGCTTATGAATGAGTTAAGTATAGCTTATGAATGTGTTATGTATAGTTTATGAATGAGTTAAGTATAGCTTATGAATGTGTTATGTATAGTTTATGAATGAGTTAAGTATAGCTTATGAATGAGTTAAGTATAGCTTATGAATGTGTTATGTATAGCTTATGAATGAGTTAAGTATAGCTTATGAATGAGTTAAGTATAGCTTATGAATGTGTTATGTATAGCTTATGAATGAGTTAAGTATAGCTTATGAATGAGTTAAGTATAGCGTATGAATGAGTTAAGTATAGCTTATGAATGAGTTAAGTATAGCTTATGAATGTGTTATGTATAGTTTATGAATGCGTTAAGTATAGCTTCAAATCAAATCAAAATCAAATCAAATTTATTTGTCACATACACATGGTTAGCAGATGTTAATGCGAGTGTAGCGAAATGCTTGTGCTTCTAGTTCCGACAATGCAGTAATAACGAGCAAGTAATCTAACTAACAATTCCAAAAAAAAAAACAAAAAAAAACTACTGTCATACACAGTGTAAGGGGATAAAGAATATGTACATAAGGATATATGAATGAGTGATGGTACAGAGCAGCATAGGCAAGACACAGTAGATGATATCGAGTACAGTAGATGATATCGAGTACAGTATATACATATGGGATAAGTATGTAAACCAAGTGGCATAGTTAAAGTGGCTAGTGATACATGTATTACATAAGGATGCAGTCGATGATATAGAGTACAGTATCAACGTATGCATATGAGATGAACAATGTAGGGTAAGTAACATTATATAAGGTAGCATTGTTTAAAGTGGCTAGTGATATATTTACATCATTTCCCATCAATTCCCATTATTAAAGTGGCTGGAGTAGAGTCAGTGTCATTGACAGTGTGTTGGCAGTAGCCACTCAATGTTAGTGGTGGCTGTTTAACAGTCTGATGGCCTTGAGATAGAAGCTGTTTTTCAGTCTCTCGGTCCCAGCTTTGATGCACCTGTACTGACCTCGCCTTCTGGATGGCAGCGGGGTGAACAGGCAGTGGCTCGGGTGGTTGATGTCCTTGATGATCTTTATGGCCTTCCTGTAGCATCGGGTGGTGTAGGTGTCCTGGAGGGCAGGTAGTTTGCCCCCGGTGATGCGTTGTGCAGACCTCACTACCCTCTGGAGAGCCTTACGGTTGAGGGCGGTGCAGTTGCCATACCAGGCGGTGATACAGCCCGCCAGGATGCTCTCGATTGTGCATCTGTAGAAGTTTGTGAGTGCTTTTGGTGACAAGCCGAATTTCTTCAGCCTCCTGAGGTTGAAGAGGCGCTGCTGCGCCTTCTTCACGATGCTGTCTGTGTGAGTGGACCAATTCAGTTTGTCTGTGATGTGTATGCCGAGGAACTTAAAACTTGCTACCCTCTCCACTACTGTTCCATCGACGTGGATAGGGGGGTGTTCCCGCTGCTGTTTCCTGAAGTCCACAATCATCTCCTTAGTTTTGTTGACGTTGAGTGTGAGGTTATTTTCCTGACACCACACTCCGAGGGCCCTCACCTCCTCCCTGTAGGCCGTCTCCTCGTTGTTGGTAATCAAGCCTACCACTGTTGTGTCGTCCGCAAACTTGATGATTGAGTTGGAGGCGTGCGTGGCCACGCAGTCGTGGGTGAACAGGGAGTACAGGAGAGGGCTCAGAACGCACCCTTGTGGGGCCCCAGTGTTGAGGATCAGCGGGGAGGAGATGTTGTTGCCTACCCTCACCACCTGGGGGCGGCCCTTCAGGAAGTCCAGTACCCAGTTGCACAGGGCGGGGTCGAGACCCAGGGTCTCGAGCTTGATGACGAGCTTGGAGGGTACTATGGTGTTGAATGCCGAGCTGTAGTCGATGAACAGCATTCTCACATAGGTATTCCTCTTGTCCAGATGGGTTAGGGCAGTGTGCAGTGTGGTTGAGATTGCATCGTCTGTGGACCTATTTGGGCGGTAAGCAAATTGGAGTGGGTCAAGGGTGTCAGGTAGGGTGGAGGTGATATGGTCCTTGACTAGTCTCTCAAAGCACTTCATGATGACGGATGTGAGTGCTACGGGGCGGTAGTCGTTTAGCTCAGTTACCTTAGCTTTCTTGGGAACAGGAACAATGGTGGCCCTCTTGAAGCATGTGGGAACAGCAGACTGGTATAGGGATTGATTGAATATGTCCGTAAACACACCGGCCAGCTGGTCTGCGCATGCTCTGAGGGCGCGGCTGGGGATGCCGTCTGGGCCTGCAGCCTTGCGAGGGTTAACACGTTTAAATGTCTTACTCACTTAGGCTGCAGTGAAGGAGAGACCGCATGTTTCCGTTGCAGGCCGTGTCAGTGGCACTGTATTGTCCTCAAAGCGGGCAAAAAAGTTATTTAGTCTGCCTGGGAGCAAGACATCCTGGTCCGTGACTGGGCTGGGTTTCTTCCTGTAGTCCGTGATTGACTGTAGACCCTGCCACATACCTCTTGTGTCTGAGCCGTTGAATTGAGATTCTACTTTGTCTCTGTACTGGCGCTTAGCTTGTTTGATAGCCTTGCGGAGGGAATAGCTGCACTGTTTGTATTCAGTCATGTTACCAGACACCTTGCCCTGATTAAAAGCAGTGGTTCGTGCCTTCAGTTTCACACGAATGCTGCCATCAATCCACGGTTTCTGGTTAGGGAATGTTTTAATCGTTGCTATGGGAACGACATCTTCAACGCACGTTCTAATGAACTCGCACACCGTATCAGCGTATTCGTCAATGTTGTTGTCTGACGCAATACGAAACATCTCCCAGTCCACGTGATGGAAGCAGTCTTGGAGTGTGGAGTCAGCTTGGTCGGACCAGCGTTGGACAGACCTCAGCGTGGGAGCTTCTTGTTTTAGTTTCTGTCTGTAGGCAGGGATCAACAAAATGGAGTCGTGGTCAGCTTTTCCGAAAGGGGGCGGGGCAGGGCCTTATATGCGTCGCGGAAGTTAGAGTAACAATGATCCAGGGTCTTTCCACCCCTGGTTGCGCAATCGATATGCTGATAAAATTTAGGGAGTCTTGTTTTCAGATTAGCCTTGTTAAAATCCCCAGCTACAATGAATGCAGCCTCCGGATAAATCGTTTCCAGTTTGCAGAGAGTTAAATAAAGTTCGTTCAGAGCCATCGATGTGTCTGCTTGGGGGGGGATATATACGGCTGTGATTATAATCGAAGAGAATTCTCTTGGTAGATAATGCGGTCTACATTTGATTGTGAGGAATTCTTATGAATGAGTTAAGTATAGCTTATGAATGTGTTATGTATAGCTTATGAATGAGTTATGTATAGCTTATGAATGAGTTAAGTATAGCGTATGAATGAGTTAAGTATAGCTTATGAATGTGCTAAGAATTCCTTTTGTAAGTACACCCCAATAAAGTGCTACCAAATTGATGCAGTGAGTAGTCACAAGCCTACAGTAACACTCCGTTACAACATTGAGACTTGTGGTATTATTTTCACCTAATGCAGTTGCTAGGGACAACGCTGTTTTGGGTGTTTGCTTTGTTTGCAGGCTTATGAAACTGCCATTAGTCTGTGGCCACGGCCCCTTCATTTGATGCCAGGGTGGCGGAAGCAGCACAGAATGAAGTTGTACATTTGATTCTGACATAAGACAACATCGCTGACCCTATTTTAAACCTGCAGTGTAAATAGGTGTTGGGCAGTTGGCTTTGTCAGCGAGCCAATGGCCCGGAGTACCTCCACTTTACTCTATAAGTCACCAACAGTACCTACACAAGCTAGCCTAGGGTCGTTTCCCAGTGTAACTGCTTGGTGTAGGGTAAAGTTGCCCCTAGATTCTGATCTTGGGTCAGTTTTGCAGTTTCCCGACTAGGATTGGGGGAGGGGAAGCTGATCCTAAATCTGTACCTAGGGGAAACTTCCCCCGGGAGCGTAACCCCCATGGACCTTGAGCCTGGTGAACATTCAGACCAATGAAATGCTCGATGAAGGTGAGAGTGAATGTGAGGGTGAGTTGGAGAAGGGAGGAGGGACGAGAGAAGGGAGGAGGGACGAGAGAAGGGAGGAGGGAGGAGGGTCGAGAGAAGGGAGGAGGGACGAGAGAAGGGAGGAGGGAGGAGGGACGAGAGAAGGGAGGAGGGACGAGAGAAGGGAGGAGGGACGAGAGAAGGGACGAGAGAAGGGAGGAGGGACGAGGGATGAGAGAAGGGAGGAGGGGACGAGAGAAGGGAGGAGGGAGGAGGGACGAGAGAAGGGAGGAGGGACGAGAGAAGGGAGGAGGGACGAGAGAAGGGAGGAGGGAGGAGGGACGAGAGAAGGGAGGAGGGATGAGAGAAGGGAGGAGGGACGAGAGAAGGGAGGAGGGACGAGAGAAGGGAAGAGGGATGAGAGAAGGGAGGAGGGACAAGAGAAGGGAGGAGGGACGAGAGAAGGGAGGAGGGACGAGAGAAGGGAGGAGGGACGAGAGAAGGGAGGAGGGAAGATACGAAAGAAAGAAAGGGAAACAAACGATGGATGGGTGATCAGGATGGGTGATCAGGATGGGTGACCAGGATGGGTGACCAGGATAAGTCCATGCTGTCCATTTGACAGGCTGAGGTGAATTGAGGTCTCTCTGTGTGAGAATGAAATGACCTACTCATGATGAATGGGGACTCTTTTCAAACGCCATGGATGGAATTACCTAATGTCACACTGATACCTTTATCAGCTTTCTCCATCCAGGTGTACGGTCACGTCCACAATCATTTTAATAGTTTATTTTATTTTTTATTGAACCTTTATTTAACTAGGCAAGTCAGTTACGAAGAAATTCTTATTTACAATGACGGCCTACCCAAGCCAAACCAGGACGACGCTGGGCCAATTGTGCGCCAATCAATCAATGTTTTTCTGAGTAAGTAATTGTTGACTGAATTGTTTGCTTAGGTTAGCCTGTGTCAATGAGGATGTGAGAGTGATGTCAAGTTAAAGAACTGTTACTCACGTTTTGGTGATGGTACTTCTTTAATCCTGCATCAATAATGGAAAAAGAATGTGCCCAATGAATTTAACTGATACATGGAAATTGTCACTGGCAGAAGATGTTATGTCCCAGGAAGAACAATTATCTGTTTGATTCAACTCAACTGAGAGAAGAACTTTCCTGGATATACAGTACTAAGCACCCCTTATTTACATCTGACCATAGCATTGTATGTAACAAAGATAGAGGAAGAGAAGCGTTTCCAATGACATCATCAATGAATTAGTAGACAATTAGCAGGCAATGCCTAATCATAATTGGTTAAAATCACACGATGCACACGGATGATGTCCCTGGAAACACTTATCTTCCTCTATTTTTTTTACTACAAAACATAGAAACGTGCAATTTTCATATATGTTAATGTTGGAGTGGTGCTGGAGATGATGAATATGAAGTTGAAAATGTCCCTTTAAACGTTCACATAAAGACGATCATCCTCGTGACTCACATCTCCTCTCCCTCCAGCAGTCTCCTGTAGGTGGCGATCTCTATCTCTAAGTTCTGCTTGATGCGGAGCAGCTGTTCATAGTCCGTCTTGTTGCGCTGCAATAAAATACAACACAACTTTATTAGTCCATTTGTTACTGTAAACAACGGAGATATGAATACAGTTCCACCTCCTTAGCCGCTGGGCTACCAGTGAGTACCTGCATGTCCAGACGCAGCTGAGACAGGTCCTCCTCCAGCTGGGACAGCGTGGTCTGCAGACGCTCCATCTCCAGGCTGTACTTCTGACCAGTCTCCCCCAGGTTACCCTTCAGAGCTGACACCTGGGGTGGAGAGGGTGAGTCAGATAAAGAAATCACATCAAATCAAATGTCATTTGTCACATGCGCCAAATACAACAGACCTTACTGTGAAATGCTGAATACAAGCCCTTAACCAACAGGTGTAGACCTTACTGTGAAATGCTGACTTACAAGCCCTTAACCAACAGGTGTAGACCTTACTGTGAAATGCTGACTTACAAGCCCTTAACCAACAGGTGTAGACCTTACTGTGAAATGCTGACTTAGAAGCCCTTAACCAACAGGTGTAGACCTTACTGTGAAATGCTGACTTACAAGCCCTTAACCAACAGGTGTAGACCTTACTGTGAAATGCTGACTTACAAGCCCTTAACCAACAGGTGTAGACCTTACTGTGAAATGCTTACTTACAAGACCTTAACCAACAGGTGTAGACCTTACTGTGAAATGCTGACTTACAAGCCCTTAACCAACAGGTGTAGACCTTACTGTGAAATGCTTACTTACAAGACCTTAACCAACAGGTGTAGACCTTACTGTGAAATGCTTACTTACAAGCCCTTAACCAACAGGTGTAGACCTTACTGTGAAATGCTGACTTACAAGCCCTTAAACAACAGGTGTAGACCTTACTGTGAAATGCTTACTTACAAGCCCTTAACCAACAGGTGTAGACCTTACTGTGAAATGCTGAATACAAGCCCTTAACCAACAGGTGTAGACCTTACTGTGAAATGCTTACTTACAAGCCCTTAACCAACAGGTGTAGACCTTACTGTGAAATGCTTACTTACAAGCCCTTAACCAACAGGTGTAGACCTTACTGTGAAATGCTGAATACAAGCCCTTAACCAACAGGTGTAGACCTTACTGTGAAATGCTGACTTACAAGCCCTTAAACAACAGGTGTAGACCTTACTGTGAAATGCTTACTTACAAGCCCTTAACCAACAGGTGTAGACCTTACTGTGAAATGCTGAATACAAGCCCTTAACCAACAGGTGTAGACCTTACTGTGAAATGCTGAATACAAGCCCTTAACCAACAGGTGTAGACCTTACAGTGAAATGCTGACTTACAAGCCCTTAACCAACAGGTGTAGACCTTACAGTGAAATGCTGACTTACAAGCCCTTAACCAACAGGTGTAGACCTTACTGTGAAATGCTGAATACAAGCCCTTAACCAACAGGTGTAGACCTTACTGTGAAATGCTGACTTACAAGCCCTTAACCAACAGGTGTAGACCTTACTGTGAAATGCTGACTTACAAGCCCTTAACCAACAGGTGTAGACCTTACTGTGAAATGCTGACTTACAAGCCCTTAACCAACAGGTGTAGACCTTACTGTGAAATGCTGAATACAAGCCCTTAACCAACAGGTGTAGACCTTACTGTGAAATGCTGACTTACAAGCCCTTAACCAACAGGTGTAGACCTTACTGTGAAATGCTGACTTACAAGCCCTTAACCAACAGGTGTAGACCTTACTGTGAAATGCTGAATACAAGCCCTTAACCAACAGGTGTAGACCTTACTGTGAAATGCTGACTTACAAGCCCTTAACCAACAGGTGTAGACCTTACTGTGAAATGCTGACTTACAAGCCCTTAACCAACAGGTGTAGACCTTACTGTGAAATGCTGAATACAAGCCCTTAACCAACAGGTGTAGACCTTACTGTGAAATGCTGACTTACAAGCCCTTAACCAACAGGTGTAGACCTTACTGTGAAATGCTGACTTACAAGCCCTTAACCAACAGGTGTAGACCTTACTGTGAAATGCTGACTTACAAGCCCTTAACCAACAGGTGTAGACCTTACTGTGAAATGCTGAATACAAGCCCTTAACCAACAGGTGTAGACCTTACTGTGAAATGCTGACTTACAAGCCCTTAACCAACAGGTGTAGACCTTACTGTGAAATGCTGACTTACAAGCCCTTAACCAACAGGTGTAGACCTTACTGTGAAATGCTGAATACAAGCCCTTAACCAACAGGTGTAGACCTTACTGTGAAATGCTGACTTACAAGCCCTTAACCAACAGGTGTAGACCTTACTGTGAAATGCTGACTTACAAGCCCTTAACCAACAGGTGTAGACCTTACTGTGAAATGCTGAATACAAGCCCTTAACCAACAGGTGTAGACCTTACAGTGAAATGCTGACTTACAAGCCCTTAACCAACAGGTGTAGACCTTACTGTGAAATGCTGAATACAAGCCCTTAACCAACAGGTGTAGACCTTACTGTGAAATGCTGACTTACAAGCCCTTAACCAACAGGTGTAGACCTTACTGTGAAATGCTGAATACAAGCCCTTAACCAACAGGTGTAGACCTTACTGTGAAATGCTGACTTACAAGCCCTTAACCAACAGGTATAGACCTTACTGTGAAATGCTTACTTACAAGCCCTTAACCAACAGGTGTAGACCTTACTGTGAAATGCTGACTTACAAGCCCTTAACCAACAGGTGTAGACCTCACTGTGAAATGCTGACTTACAAGCCCTTAACCAACAGGTGTAGACCTTACTGTGAAATGCTGACTTACAAGCCCTTAACCAACAGGTGTAGACCTTACTGTGAAATGCTGACTTACAAGCCCTTAACCAACAGGTGTAGACCTTACTGTGAAATGCTGACTTACAAGCCCTTAACCAACAGGTGTAGACCTTACTGTGAAATGCTGACTTACAAGCCCTTAACCAACAGGTGTAGACCTTACTGTGAAATGCTTACTTACAAGACCTTAACCAACAGGTGTAGACCTTACTGTGAAATGCTGACTTACAAGCCCTTAAACAACAGGTGTAGACCTTACTGTGAAATGCTTACTTACAAGACCTTAACCAACAGGTGTAGACCTTACTGTGAAATGCTTACTTACAAGCCCTTAACCAACAGGTGTAGACCTTACTGTGAAATGCTGACTTACAAGCCCTTAAACAACAGGTGTAGACCTTACTGTGAAATGCTTACTTACAAGCCCTTAACCAACAGGTGTAGACCTTACTGTGAAATGCTTACTTACAAGCCCTTAACCAACAGGTGTAGACCTTACTGTGAAATGCTTACTTACAAGCCCTTAACCAACAGGTGTAGACCTTACTGTGAAATGCTTACTTACAAGCCCTTAACCAACAGGTGTAGACCTTACTGTGAAATGCTGACTTACAAGCCCTTAACCAACAGGTGTAGACCTTACTGTGAAATGCTGAATACAAGCCCTTAACCAACAGGTGTAGACCTTACTGTGAAATGCTTACTTACAAGCCCTTAACCAACAGGTGTAGACCTTACTGTGAAATGCTGAATACAAGCCCTTAAACAACAGGTGTAGACCTTACTGTGAAATGCTGAATACAAGCCCTTAACCAACAGGTGTAGACCTTACTGTGAAATGCTTACTTACAAGCCCTTAAACAACAGGTGTAGACCTTACTGTGAAATGCTGAATACAAGCCCTTAACCAACAGGTGTAGACCTTACAGTGAAATGCTGACTTACAAGCCCTTAACCAACAGGTGTAGACCTTACTGTGAAATGCTGAATACAAGCCCTTAACCAACAGGTGTAGACCTTACAGTGAAATGCTGACTTACAAGCCCTTAACCAACAGGTGTAGACCTTACTGTGAAATGCTTACTTACAAGCCCTTAACCAACAGGTGTAGACCTTACTGTGAAATGCTGACTTACAAGCCCTTAACCAACAGGTGTAGACCTTACTGTGAAATGCTGACTTACAAGCCCTTAACCAACAGGTGTAGACCTTACTGTGAAATGCTGACTTACAAGCCCTTAACCAACAGGTGTAGACCTTACTGTGAAATGCTGACTTACAAGCCCTTAACCAACAGGTGTAGACCTTACTGTGAAATGCTGACTTACAAGCCCTTAACCAACAGGTGTAGACCTTACTGTGAAATGCTGACTTACAAGCCCTTAACCAACAGGTGTAGACCTTACTGTGAAATGCTGACTTACAAGCCCTTAACCAACAGGTGTAGACCTTACTGTGAAATGCTGAATACAAGCCCTTAAACAACAGGTGTAGACCTTACTGTGAAATGCTGACTTACAAGCCCTTAACCAACAGGTGTAGACCTTACTGTGAAATGCTGACTTACAAGCCCTTAACCAACAGGTGTAGACCTTACTGTGAAATGCTGACTTACAAGCCCTTAACCAACAGGTGTAGACCTTACTGTGAAATGCTGACTTACAAGCCCTTAACCAACAGGTGTAGACCTTACTGTGAAATGCTGACTTACAAGCCCTTAACCAACAGGTGTAGACCTTACAGTGAAATGCTGAATACAAGCCCTTAACCAACAGGTGTAGACCTTACTGTGAAATGCTGAATACAAGCCCTTAACCAACAGGTGTAGACCTTACTGTGAAATGCTTACTTACAAGCCCTTAACCAACAGGTGTAGACCTTACTGTGAAATGCTTACTTACAAGCCCTTAACCAACAGGTGTAGACCTTACTGTGAAATGCTTACTTACAAGCCCTTAACCAACAGGTGTAGACCTTACTGTGAAATGCTGAATACAAGCCCTTAACCAACAGGTGTAGACCTTACTGTGAAATGCTGACTTACAAGCCCTTAACCAACAGGTGTAGACCTTACTGTGAAATGCTGACTTACAAGCCCTTAACCAACAGGTGTAGACCTTACTGTGAAATGCTGACTTACAAGCCCTTAACCAACAGGTGTAGACCTTACTGTGAAATGCTGACTTACAAGCCCTTAACCAACAGGTGTAGACCTTACTGTGAAATGCTGACTTACAAGCCCTTAACCAACAGGTGTAGACCTTACTGTGAAATGCTGACTTACAAGCCCTTAACCAACAATGCAGATTTAAGAAAATACAAAAAAAAGTAAGAGATAAGAATAACAAATGATTAAAGAGCAGCATTAAATAACAAAAGCGGGGCTCTATACAGGGGTACCGGTATTGAGGTAATATGTACATGTAGGTAGTGTTATTAAAGTGACTATGCATAAATAATAACAGAGAGTAGCAGCAGCGTTCCAGGGGGGGGAGGGGCAATGCAAATAAACACACATGAACACGCGCAGATTAAATGTATACCCGATACACCTTCTCATCAAATATACATTGATGTACACACGCAGATTAAATGTATACCCGATACACCTTCTCATCAAATATACATTGATGTACACACGCAGATTAAATGTATACCCGATACACCTTCTCATCAAATATACAGTGTGTGATTACAGAAAGGAAGAGAATCTGTGTACACAGGTCAGGGGGTGGGTGTCGTTATAACACTGATCCCTACACTCTTAGAAATAAGGTGCTCTCTAGAACCTGCTAGAAGAACCATTTAAAGAACCCTAGAACCAAAAAAGGTTCTCCTAAAGGAGTGTATCTGACCCAACATCAAGGAAGGTGAGATATATTTACAGTCAACAAGGATAACATGGGTGGGGAAAAGAGCAAGGATCCCATCGATACTGTAGTTGTGCTGGTTGTCCAGCTGTAGATCCCCAGTACAACACAACGCCCAGTTGACAGGTTCCTAGTTCCTACCTGTTTGTGCAGACTCTCCAGCTCCACCTCCAGGTTCTGTAGGAAGCGTTGTCTCTCCACCAACTCACTCTGAGCCCCCCTGAGAGCCTCGTTAGACTCCTTTACCTCGTTCTGCACCATCTCCAGCTGTAACACACCACACACACGTTCCTAAATGCACCACACCTCCAGGTTACTGAAAACAGTAACACACACATTCCTGAACACACCGCACCCCCAGGTTACTGAAAACAGTAACACACACGTTCCTGAACAAACCGCATCCCCAGGTTACTGAAAACAGTAACACACACATTCCTGAACACACCGCACCCCCAGGTTACTGAGAACAGTACCACACACGTTCCTGAACAAACCGCATCCCCAGGTTACTGAAAACAGTAACACACACGTTCCTGAACAAACCGCATCCCCAGGTTACTGAAAACAGTAACACACACGTTCCTGAACACACCGCATCCCCAGGTTACTGAGAACACGACAGTAAGTTACTAGATACCACACCTGGGTTAAAATGGATATGATAACTATGATACGCCTGAATCGTAACTTGAGATACACATGCAATGCCAACGGGAGATTTGCATGAACATTTGAGTCACACGCACTTATCTCATGTTACAAATCAGCCCTGAGAGACTAAACTCTAGTGTCTAGTTTCTGGCATGGTGATGCACCCATCCAGCCAGTCTCCCACTGACCTTCTTGAGGTCCCCATCCAGCCAGTCTCCCACTGACCTTCTTGAGGTCCCCATCCAGCCAGTCTCCCACTGACCTTCTTGAGGTCCCCATCCAGCCAGTCTCCCACGGACCTTCTTGAGGTCCCCATCCAGCCAGTCTCCCCACTGACCTTCTTGAGGTCCTATCCAGCCAGTCTCCCCACTGACCTTCTTGAGGTCCCCATCCAGTCAGTCTCCCACTGACTTTCTTGAGGTCCCCATCCAGCCAGTCCCCACTGACCTTCTTGAGGTCCCCATCCAGCCAGTCCCCCACTGACCTTCTTGAGGTCCCCATCCAGTCAGTCCCCCACTAACCTTCTTGAGGTACCACTGCTCAGCCTGGTCCTTGTTCTTCTTGATGATGCCCTCGTACTGAGTTCTGAGCTCTGACATTACTGTGCCCAGTTCAGGTCCACCACGGCCCGCGTCCACCTCCACGTTCACAGTCTGAGCAGCAATATGGCCCTTCATAGACTCCACCTCCTGCAGAGAGACAATTCATACATAAATCAATCAATCAATTACAAATGTTGTCACAAAGTACCAGGGGTTGGAACTTTTTTCCAATGGTGTCTTTCTGAACAGAACCATTATTTATTTTATTCCGTCCACTGTTCCAACCAGTAAAATAAAGTTCTGAAACAGTCCGAACCCCCCAAAATGTACTTTTATATTGCTCCTTTCTGTTCCTTTTAAAACCTCTGAGATTATTGTATTTTTTACATTGAGCTCGACATTAAAATACTCAGTGCGGATAGAGCAGCTTGCTACGGAGCAGGCAAACGATTTCATCTGTATGGGAAAGTCATTAAGAGCAAATTGTCTTTTGCTGTAACAGAATGGTTTAATCATAATGAAAGCCAAACCCTTACACTGTGTACTGTGCTGCCAGTGACTGTGGACAGACAAGTGTAGGACATGAGATGCGACTGAGATTTTGCAGGTGGGGAAACAGTAAGAAAGGGTGGAGGAGGAGGCTTGCCTTGAAGCTCTGGGCATCTTATTATGGTCTGCATAATCTGAATTAGGACCACAGAATTATACCTACGAGGAGCAGAGTCTATGGAGGAACTTTGAATGTCTTTGAACATCCGAGAGTTGTCTTAATGTTGGACAAAGCTAACGTTAGCTAGCTAACAAGCTTGTTTGTGCAGAGCAGCACTAGAATTAAAAGCACGTCTTACCTTTTTGTGGTTAATAATTCCAAAGGGAAATGTAATAACTGAAGTATCCTCAACTAGCATTGAAAAAGTGAATCCATTCTGATTGAAAATTTCTCTCCCTAATTCCTGAATCACGCTTGTACAGTAACCTATGTAACATCATCAGTAGACTACAGTAACCTATGTAACATCATCAGTAGGCTACAGTAACCTATGTAACATCATCAGTAGGCTACAGTAACCTATGTAACATCATCAGTAGGCTACAGTAACCTATGTAACATCACCAGTAGGCTACAGTAACCTATGTAACATCACCAGTAGGCTACAGTAACCTATGTAACATCATCAGTAGACTACAGTAATCTATGCTTCAGGAGGAGTGAGGGCTTTGCATAGGCGCTTTGTTGAGTTTAATTGTGGGACTAGAAAAAAATGCCGGAACTTAAAATAACGTTATTAACCAGTTCCCATGCATTTAAAATAACGGTTCTGTTTCAGAACAATGTAGATTGACTTTGTGTTTCAGTGTATTTCTAACATGTTTTTCTCCCATGTTGATCTCTATATGTTAGTTTTTCTATGCTTTTATGACTATTCTGTGTTTGTGTATTAGTCCTCCAAGAGAGCGTGTGCTGTAATACATTAAAAACCGGGTGGTTTGAGCCCTGAATGCTGATTGGCTGAAAGCCATAGTATATCAGACATTCTACACCCCACTCTGACAGAGAGGTCAGTGAATTCTACATACCACTGTGACAGAGAGAGGTCAGTGAATTCTACACACCACTGTGACAGAGAGAGGTCAGTGAATTATACACACCACTGTGACAGAGAGAGGTCAGTGAATTATACACACCACTGTGACAGAGAGAGGTCAGTGAATTCTACACACCACTGTGACAGAGAGGTCAGTGAATTCTACATACCACTGTGACAGAGAGGTCAGTGAATTCTACACACCACTGTGACAGAGAGGTCAGTGAATTCTATACACCACTGTGACAGAGAGATCAGTGAATTCTACACACCACAGTGACAGAGAGAGGTCAGTGAATTATACACACCACTGTGACAGAGAGAGGTCAGTGAATTCTACACACCACTGTGACAGAGAGGTCAGTGAATTCTACACACCACTGTGACAGAGAGGTCAGTGAATTCTACACACCACTGTGACAGAGAAGTCAGTGAATTATACACACCACTGTGACAGAGACGTCAGTGAATTCTACACACCACAGTGACAGAGAGGTCATTGAATTCTACACACCACTGTGACAGAGAGAGGTCAGTGAATTCTACACACCACTGTGACAGAGGGGTCAGTGAATTCTACACACCACTGTGACAGAGAGGTCAGTGAATTCTACACACCACTGTGACAGAGAGAAGATCAGTGAATTCTACACACCACTGTGACAGAGAGAAGGTCAGTGAATTCTACACACCACTGTGACAGAGAGGTCAGTGAATTCTACACACCACTGTGACAGAGAGGTCAGTGAATTCTACACACCACTGTGACAGAGTGGTCAGTGAATTATACACACCACTGTGACAGAGAGGTCAGTGAATTATACACACCACTGTGACAGAGAGGTCAGTGAATTCTACACCCCACTGTGACAGAGAGGTCAGTGAATTCTACACACCACTGTGACAGAGAGATCAGTGAATTATACACACCACTGTGACAGAGAGGTCAGTGAATCATACACACCACTGTGACAGAGAGGTCAGTGAATTCTACACACCACTGTGACAGAGAGGTCAGTGAATTATACACACCACTGTGACAGAGAGGTCAGTGAATTCTACACCCCACTCTGACAGAGAGGTCAGTGAATTCTACACCCCACTGTGACAGAGAGGTCAGTGAATTCTACACCCCACTGTGACAGAGAGGTCAGTGAATTCTACACCCCACTGTGACAGAGAGGTCAGTGAATTCTACACCCCACTGTGACAGAGAGGTCAGTGAATTCTACACCCCACTGTGACAGAGAAGTCAGTGAATTCTACACCCCACTGTGACAGAGAGGTCAGTGAATTCTACACACCACTGTGACAGAGAGAGGTCAGTGAAATCTCCACACCACTGTGACAGAGAGGTCAGTGAATTCTACACACCACTGTGACAGAGAAGTCAGTGAATTATACACACCACTGTGACAGAGACGTCAGTGAATTATACACACCACTGTGACAGAGAGAGGTCAGTGAATTCTACACACCACTGTGACAGAGAGGTCAGTGAATTATACACACCACTGTGACAGAGAGAGGTCAGTGAATTCTACACACCACTGTGACAGAGAGGTCAGTGAATTATACACACCACTGTGACAGAGAGGTCAGTGAATTATACACACCACTGTGACAGAGAGGTCAGTGAATTCTACACACCACTGTGACAGAGAGAGGTCAGTGAATTCTACACACCACTGTGACAGAGAGGTCAGTGAATTCTACACATCACTGTGACAGAGAGGTCAGTGAATTCTACACACCACTGTGACAGAGAAGTCAGTGAATTATACACACCACTGTGACAGAGACGTCAGTGAATTCTACACACCACAGTGACAGAGAGGTCATTGAATTCTACACACCACTGTGACAGAGAGAGGTCAGTGAATTCTACACACCACTGTGACAGAGGGGTCAGTGAATTCTACACACCACTGTGACAGAGAGGTCAGTGAATTCTACACACCACTGTGACAGAGAGAAGATCAGTGAATTCTACACACCACTGTGACAGAGAGGTCAGTGAATTCTACACACCACTGTGACAGAGAGAAGGTCAGTGAATTCTACATACCACTGTGACAGAGAGAGGTCAGTGAATTCTACACACCACTGTGACAGAGAGGTCAGTGAATTCTACACACCACTGTGACAGAGAGAAGGTCAGTGAATTCTACACACCACTGTGACAGAGAGGTCAGTGAATTCTACACACCACTGTGACAGAGAGGTCAGTGAATTCTACACCCCACTGTGACAGAGAGGTCAGTGAATTCTACACACCACTGTGACAGAGAGAGGTCAGTGAAATCTCCACACCACTGTGACAGAGAGAGGTCAGTGAATTCTACACACCACTGTGACAGAGAGGTCAGTGCATTCTATACACCACTGTGACAGAGAGACCCTCTTCATTATTAACATCCTCTACATGAATACTTGATGAAGGTGAGCTCATGTCACTGTTCCCTCTCACTGTTGTCTCTCACTGTTCCCTTCCACAGGGACAGGGGGATACCTAGTCAGTTGTACAACTGAATGCATTCAACTGAAATGTGTCTTCTGCATTTAATCCAACCCCTCTGAATCAGAGAGGTGCAGTTAGCTGCCTTAATCTACATCCACGCCATCGGCGCCCGGAAAACAGTGGGTTAACTGGCTTGCTCAGGGGCCTCTCTCTCTCTCTCTCTCTCTCTCTCTCTCTCTCTCTCTCTCTCTCTCTCTGCGAAATACACATCTTAATAGACTCAGCATATGGCACCACTGCATTGGCACCACAACCAGCTTTATAGACACACCGAGCACATCTAGGGCCAGTTATCGACAACACACAAACACACACACCATAGGAAAATAGGAAGGGATGAGCCAAGCACCCACACACACAGAGGCAGGCACGCACACGCACACGGACGCAGGCACGTGCACACACACACCAGAAGAAACATACAATCACATCATTCTACCCCGTGCCACATACAAGTAGTACAAGGTGACTTATCCCTTCACACAGGTCTGTAGTGTTCCTATTCAGAGCAGAGCAACCAGTGAACCAATGCTGTTTTGAGAGGGGTCTCTGTAGACTTGAGTAAAAAAAGCTAAGACCTGAGTTACTCAGGCTTTGAGTTACTTAAGACAAAGAGGCCTCCGGTGCTGGGTTTCAGAGTCTGAGCCGGTTCCTACTCCAAGCTTCCAAGGGGATGTAGAGTGATACCACCACTGGGACAGAAATGAACAGAGGACCAGTCTCTTCCCCTTTCAGACCACTTACGTGATTCAGTGGTCTGTCATTCAGTTCAGACCATTCAGTCAATGGCCAGTAAGAAGAGGAAAGGTGACAGAGGACATCCTTGTCTTACTCCAGTCAGAGATATCTCCCCATTCTAGGAGACCATGGGAAAAATCTGTGGTTCAGTTATAACCTGGCTATAACTAGGGACCCATAGTTTTTCCTGTCTTCGTAATGAAGTGAGGAAAAACTCCTGGCCCCTCTATCCCAGAGGTCAAAACTGGTTAAAACGACATCTTGATGACATCGTTTCCACTAGTTTTGTCTGTCGGGATACCATCTTCCTTAAAGTCAACCTCTCTCCAATTTCTGACTTATATGCTTTAGGATGGATAAAGTCCTGATCTACGGAGCTACCTCCTCTCACCTCCTCATGGTTCTTCTTCAGGAAGTAGATCTCTTCCTTCAGGCTGTCTAGGTCTCCTTTCAGGGACCCAATGATCTGATCATGGTCCACCTTGGCCTTCTTCAGGGCCAAACAGTCCCTCTCCACAGACTGGGACATGCACAACTCTGTCTCCCACCTGGAGGAGGAGGAGGAGGAGGTGGAGGAGGAAGAGATTGAGAAGTGAGAGATTCTGAAGGGAGAGATTGTGAGAGCTTTGGTGACTAATGTTTCTAAAGTATTCAATACAGATAGTAAAATCAACATTACACTTGAAAGAAGGGGTGGGGTGGGGTGAGGGAGGAGGGGAAGGATTAACTGACACAAACACAGACTAAAACACACACAAGCACACAGTTGCACTATGCAGACAAATATTTGTCTACTTAGTGCAGCGTTGGTGTGGAGCCTGAACATACATCTGCAAACCATGTTTGAAGAGCTTTCACTTCACAACTGAACTGGACTGATGTTCAGAAGCAAACACAGAGAACCACTCACTTGATCCTGAAGTCGTCAGCTGCCAGTTTAGCATTGTCAATCTCCAGCATGAGGCGAGCGTTCTCCAGTGTCTTCTTCCTCACCTGAGGAAAGACAGGGATCAGGGTAAGTGTTACCTCTCACATATCTACCACGTACTAGTACAACTTTACAGTTGAAGGATTCCATCATCTCTAATGTATCTTAAACTGATACTTTCACTGTCAACTAACCCTCACTTACTGAAACACTGACTCCATATGCATCCTTGGGATATTGGGTAACACATTAAACTGTACCCGTTTAAAATGGCCTTATGCTCATCTGTCACCCACCATCTGGTGGGGCAGTCTAGCGCAGGTTAAGTAAAAGGGTCTATTTCTGCTAATGTTAAACTCCTATTAAAGAGAGTCACTGTGTTAACACTTGTATGGTAAACGTGTACGTGTACGGCCACACGTGTGTACTGAGCGTGACTATGTTCACAATGTGTAAATCCACATCCTGACTCAGACATAGACACAGTGTCCTCATTGTACAGTGAGAAAAGAGCATTGGTTAAGAGAGAGAGAGAGGGCTCATGGGAACGTAGGGATGCTGGGAACCCACCTCCTGTTCCACCTGGTGGGCCTGGGCCATCATGGTTTCGAAGTCGTGACCTTTAGGGAGGCGCTCAATCATTATCTGCTTGATCCTCAGCTCCAGGTCTGCGTTGGACGTCTCCAGGGAGCGCACCTAAGAACAAGACTTATTATCCATTATCTTGCAAAGTGCTTGCTCAAGGGTACAACGACAGGATGGCACTCAGGATCAGAAGAGGACAGGCTCATTGTAATGGCTGGAATGGAATCCATGGAATGAGGTTAAACATGTGGTTTCCATGTGTCTGATAATGTTCCATTAATGACATTACAGATATTAAAATGAGCTCTTCCTCCTAAGCTCCTCCCACCAGCCTCCTCTGTTCAGGATAGCTGCTAGCTCACTCTACACTAGATTTCCAGTCAGATCTAGGATTTGAACCAGCGAGCCTCCGGTTGCTGAACCACTTCTCTAACCTCTACCCCCTAGGCTACCTTCCACCCACCTTGTCCAGGTAAGTGGCCAGGCGGTTGTTGAGGCCCTGCATGGCCTCCTTCTCATTGGTGTGGTTGCCCAGCTGCCCATTGAGGTTCAGGGTGACTGGAACTCTGTTCAGGTCATGGCTGATGGAGGCGGAGCGGGTCAGGGGGCTGGTGGCAAAGGACACGGCAGCTCTGGAGCGGGCACGGACGCTGTCTCTCAGAGACAGGCTTGAGAAAGAGGGCTGACGGCCCACAGAGAAGCTCCGCACTGAGAAACTGGACGACATGACGGCTCTGTGTGGGAGATGACAAAGAGGAAGAAGACCTGATAAAAATTTGAGGGTCGGAACGCTGTTGTAATAAACACACTTGTGTCGACTACACATAACTAATGTGGCCTCAAGAAAAATGTCTCTAGTCTAGTGATGCTTCAGCTCAGTTTCATATGGAAATCCTCAATTATTTGAGGACAAAATTGATCAAGGTCATTACACCATTGATTGTTGCAGTATGCAAATAATTATTAAAGGCACGTAAAACCTTAGGCTAGTATAACATGTCTGTCAACATACCAAATGTGCATGATTTTGATCAGACGGAAACAATATATTCATGGGCTAAAAAGAACACAGCCTGGGGGCCATTTTGAACAAGCTCACCGCTGCTGTCTATTCAAACTAAGAATCAGCCAGTGATAAACCTCAATAGATTACTATTTTTATAACTACTACACTGTCTTTATGACTACCAGACTGTCTGTACGGCTACTAGACAGTTTGTATGGCCACTAGATGGATTTTATGACTACTAGACTGTCTGCACGGCTACTAGACAGTTTGTATGACTACTAGACTGTCTTTATGGCTACTAGACAGTCTTTGTGACTACTAAACTGTCTTTATGGCTACTGAACTGTCTTTATGGCTACTAAACTGTCTTTATAGCTACTATACTGTCTTTATGGCTACTATACTGTCTTCATGATTATCAAATCAAATCAAAGTTTATTTGTCACATGCACCGAATACAGCAGTGAAATGCTCACTTACAGGCTCTAACCAATAGTGCAAAAAAGGTGTTAGGTGAACAATAGGTAAAATACAGTTGAAAATAGCAGTAGCGAGGCTATATACAGTAGAGAGGCTTTATACAGTAGAGAGGCTATATACAGTAGAGAGGATATATACAGTAGAGAGGCTATATACAGTAGAGAGGCTATATACAGTAGAGAGGCTATATACAGTAGAGAGGATATATACAGTAGAGAGGATATATACAGTAGCGAGGCTATATACAGTAGAGAGGCTATATACAGTAGAGAGGATATATACAGTAGAGAGGCTATATACAGTAGAGAGGATATATACAGTAGAGAGGCTATATACAATAGAGAGGCTATATACAGTAGAGAGGATATATACAGTAGAGATGCTATATACAGTAGAGAGGATATATATAGTAGCGAGGCTATATACAGTAGAGAGGCTATACACAGTAGAGAGGCTATATACAGTAGAGAGGATATATACAGTAGAGAGGCTATATACAGTAGAGAGGATATATACAGTAGAGAGGATATATACAGTAGAGAGGCTATATACAGTAGAGAGGAAATATACAGTAGAGAGGCTATATACAATAGAGAGGCTATATACAGTAGAGAGGATATATACAGTAGAGATGCTATATACAGTAGAGAGGATATATATAGTAGCGAGGCTATATACAGTAGAGAGGCTATACACAGTAGAGAGGCTATATACAGTAGAGAGGATATATACAGTAGAGAGGCTATATACAGTAGAGAGGATATATACAGTAGAGAGGATATATACAGTAGAGAGGCTATATACAGTAGAGAGGATATATACAGTAGCGAGGCTATATACAGTAGAGAGGCTATATACAGTAGCGAGGCTATATACAGTAGAGAGGCTATATACAGTAGAGAGGCTATATACAGTAGAGAGGCTATATACAGTAGCGAGGCTATATACACAGTAGAGAGGATATATACAGTAGCGAGGCTATATACAGTAGAGAGGCTATATACAGTAGAGAGGCTATATACAGTAGAGAGGATATATACAGTAGCGAGGCTATATACAGTAGAGAGGCTATATACAGTAGAGAGGCTATATACAGTAGAGAGGATATATACAGTAGCGAGGCTATATACAGTAGAGAGGCTATATACAGTAGAGAGGCTATATACAGTAGAGAGGCTATATACAGTAGAGAGAGGCTATACACAGTAGCAAGGCTATATACAGTAGAGAGGCTATATACAGTAGTGAGGCTATATACAGTAGAGAGGCTATATACAGTAGCGAGGCTATATACAGTAGAGAGGCTATATACAGTAGAGAGGCTATATACAGTAGAGAGGCTATATACAGTAGCGAGGCTATATACAGTAGAGAGGCTATATACAGTAGCGAGGCTATATACAGTAGCGAGGCTATATACAGTAGCGAGGCTATATACAGTAGAGAGGCTATATACAGTAGCGAGGCTATATACAGTAGCGAGGCTTTATACAGTAGAGAGGCTATATACAGTAGCGAGGCTATATACAGTAGAGAGGCTATATACAGTAGCGACGCTATATACAGTAGCGAGGCTATATACAGTAGTGAGGCTATATACAGTAGAGAGGCTATATACAGTAGAGAGGCTATATAAAGTAGCGAGGCTTTATACAGTAGAGAGGCTATATACAGTAGAGAGGCTATATACAGTAGAGAGGCTATATACAGTAGAGAGGATATATACAGTAGTGAGGCTATATACAGTAGAGAGGCTATATACAGTAGAGAGGCTATATACAGTAGAGAGGCTATATACAGTAGAGAGGATATATACAGTAGTGAGGCTATATACAGTAGAGAGGCTATATACAGTAGCGAGGCTTTATACAGTAGAGAGGCTATATACAGTAGAGAGGCTATATACAGTAGAGAGGATATATACAGTAGTGAGGCTATATACAGTAGAGAGGCTATATACAGTAGAGAGGCTATATACAGTAGCGAGGCTACATACAGTAGAGAGGCTATATACAGTAGAGAGGCTATATACAGTAGAGAGACTATATACAGTAGAGAGGCTACACACAGTAGAGAGACTATATACAGTAGAGAGACTATATACAGTAGAGAGGCTATATACAGTAGCGAGGCTATATACAGTAGAGAGGCTATATACAGTAGAGAGACTATATACAGTAGAGAGGATATATACAGTAGTGAGGCTATATACAGTAGAGAGGCTATATACAGTAGAGAGGCTATATACAGTAGCGAGGCTACATACAGTAGAGAGGCTATATACAGACACCGGTTAATCAGGCTGATTGAGGTAGTATGTGCATGTAGATATGGTTAAGAAAGTGACATATATGCATATATGATGAACAGAGAGTAGCAGTAGCGTAAAAGAGGGGTTAGCAGGACACAATGCAGATAGCCCGGTTAGCCAATGTGCGGGAGCACTGGTTACTAGACTGTTTTTGTGATTACTAGGCTGTCTTTGTGACTAGTAGACTGTCTTTATGGCTACTAGACTGTCTTCACAGCTACTAGACAGTTTGTATGACTATTAGACTGTCTTTGTGATTACTAGACTGTCTTTGTGACTACTAAACTGTTTGAGACAATCAACAATTACTTCATCCCAGCTTACAGTACAATCATCAACATGTAAATTACCAATCTGGTATCAGAAGAGTTTCAAAAGAACTGTCAGAAAACCCTTCATATCTTACATTACTATGGGGATAGTTATTGTTGTTATTATTCTATTCAACAATAAGTTAGAAAGTTCGTTTTTACCTCTTGTCAATGACAGAAATCACAAAACCAAGAACAAACATGAGTTCAGATTAAGGAGTTCAGAGTTATGTTCTGTCTAAAACAATACTAGTTCTGTTTGGTGTTTGCATGGTAAACAGACAGTGTCCACAGTCACCAGCCACTGGGCACAGATGTCAGTTCAACATCTAGTTTGGATTTACATTTGGTTGAGTTGTCCGCTAAAGTGAATTCAATGTGAAATCAACCAAAAATGCGTTGAGGACTTTTTGCAAATTCAATCAGTTTTCCAAGTTAATTTAATGTCGTCACATTGAGTTTTTTGGTTGAAATGACATGGAAACAACACTGATTGGACCTGTGGGTGGGCCGTTCAATAGGTGAAACTCTCTGTCATTTAATACGAGATTCTCCCACCAACGACAAAACATCAGAAAAAATAAAACCTTCCTTTGTGATGTGATGAGTAGAGAAACATATAGAAATAAGGCGATAGAGGCACAAATAAAGATATTTGAACAATAATTTATAATCTTATGAATTACAATCTTTCATTATAACTTAGTTTTCAATGTTTTTGTCATTATACATTTGCTGTTTTCAAAAATAAATTTCATTACAGTTATTCAGACAAACTTGATTATCTTTCTTTTTTTTTTTATCTTCGATTCATGTAAGATAAGACTAAATAGAAATAGTGAAATGAAACCACTGACCTGGATTCTGTTTTCTTCAGTGAGAAAGAGGGAGAGAGGGATCCTGGAGAATGCTGAGTCTACTGTGAGACTAATGCTACAGGTGCATTAATATAGAGGTGAGAAATGGGGAGGGGCCACATCTAAAAGTGGGTGTAGCCTCTAAAGCTTCTGTAAGACATTGGAGTTGTTCTCTCCTGCAGGTAGCTAGAAGTCACCTGAACTTCATTCAGCAGAGTAAAATCAAATATTTTAAAAGAAGGAAAGAGAATTGGTCTAATCAAACAACAGAAGGCTATGTCAATAGATTTATACTGTATGTGTGGCTATGTCAATACTAAATAGTTCTACTGCATGTGTGGCTATGTCAATACTAAATAGTTCTACTGTATGTGTGGCTATGTCAATACTAAATAGTTCTGCTGTATGTGTGGCTATGTCAATACTAAATAGTTCTTCTGTATGTGTGGCTATGTCAATACTAAATAGTTCTATCACTTCTGAAGAGTTTAGGTGATTGGCTATATCGATTCTAATTAGAGGGCTATAGAAGGGCTTAACTGTTTATTCTAAGGAGTTTAGGAGGTATGTGGCTGTATTTTAAGACCCTTGAGGCTACAGAGAGTAGACCGATGAAAACCTGCTCCAGAGTGCTCAGGACCTCAGACTGGGGTGAAGGTTTACCTTCAAACAGGACAACGAACCTAAGGACACAGCCAAGACAACGCAGGAGTGGTTTCGGGACAAGTCTCTGAATGTCTTTGAGTGGCCCAGCCAGAGCCCGGACTTGAACCCGATCGAACATCTCTTGAGAGATCTGAAAAGGCAGCGATGCTCCCTATCCAAGCTGTCAGAGCTTGAGAGGATCTGCAAAGAAGAATGGGAGAAACTCCCTAAATTCAGGTGTGCCAGGCTTGTAGCGTCATACCCAAGAAGACTCGAGGCTGTAATCGCTGCCAAAGGTGCTTCAACAAAGTACTGAGTAAAGGGTCTGGATACATTTTTTTTATTTTATAAATTTGAAAAAAATTCTAAAAACCTGTTTTTGCTTTTTCATTATGGGGTATTGTGTGTAGATTGATGAGGGGAAAACATCTATTTAACACATTTTAGAATAAGGCTGTAACGTAACAAAATGTGGAAAAAGTCAAGGGGTCTGAGGCAGTGCTAAAAATTGTAACACAACAATGTTTGAGAGAGCAAGCGAGAGAAGAGAGAGAGAGAGAGAGTCTGCAGCACCCGGCCTCACCCTACTAGAATCCGAAGTCAAATGTCTGCTGTTTGCTGATGATCTGGTGCTTCTGTCACCAACCAAGGAGGGCCTACAGCAGCACCTAGATCTTATGCACAGATTCTGTCAGACCTGGGCCCTGACAGTAAATCTCAGTAAGACCAAAATAATGGTGTTCCAAAAAAGGTCCAGTCACCAGGACCACAAATACAAATTCCATCTAGACACTGTTGCCCTAGAGCACACAAAAAACTATACATACCTTGGCCTAAACATCAGCGCCACAGGTAACTTCCACAAAGCTGTGAACGATCTGAGAGACAAGGCAAGAAGGGCATTCTATGCCATCAAAAGGAACATACATTTCAACATACCAATTAGGATTTGGCTAAAAATACTTGAATCAGTCATAGAGCCCATTGCCCTTTATGGTTGTGAGGTCTGGGGTCCGCTCACCAACCAAGACTTCACAAAATGGGACAAACACCAAATTGAGACTCTGCACGCAGAATTCTGCAAAAATATCCTCCGTGTACAACGTAGAACACCAAATAATGCATGCAGAGCAGAATTAGGCCGATACCCACTAATTATCAAAATCCAGAAAAGAGCCGTTAAATTCTATAACCACCTAAAAGGAAGCGATTCCCAAACCTTCCACAACAAAGCCACCACCTACAGAGAGATGTACCTGGAGAAGAGTCCCCTAAGCAAGCTGGTCCTGGGGCTCTGTTCACAAACAAAAACACACCCTACAGAGCCCCAGGACAGCAGCACAATTAGACCCAACCAAATCATGAGAAAACAAAAAGATAATTACTTGACACATTGGAAAGAATTAACAAAAAAACAGAGCAAACTAGAATGCTATTTGGCCCTAAACAGAGAGTACACAGCGGCAGAATACCTGACCACTGTGACTGACCCAAAATTAAGGAAAGCTTTGACTATGTACAGACTCAGTGAGCATAGCCTTGCTATTGAGAAAGGCCGCTGTAGGCAGACATGGCTCTCAAGAGAAGACAGGCTATGTGCACACTGCCCACAAAATGAGGTGGAAACTGAGCTGCACTTCCTAACCTCCTGCCCAATGTATGACCATATTAGAGAAACATATTTCCCTCAGATTACACAGATCCACAAAGAATTCGAAAACAAATCCAATTTAGAAAAACTCCCATATCTACTGGGTGAAATTCCACAGTGTGCCATCACAGCAGCAAGATTTGTGACCTGTTGCCACAAGAAAAGGGCAACCAGTGAAGAACACACACCATTGTAAATACAACCCATATTCATGCTTATTTATTTTATTTTAGAGAGAGAGAGAGACACTGTGGAGACACTGTGGAGACACTGAGGAGACACTGTGGAGACACTGTGGAGACACTGTGGAGACACTGTGGAGACACTGAGGAGACACTGTGGAGACACTGAGGAGACACTGTGGAGACACTGTGGAGACACTGTGGAGACACTGAGGAGACACTGTGGAGACACTGTGGAGACACTGTGGAGACACTGTGGAGACACTGTGGATTTCCTGGTCTTCCTATAAGTCTGTCTTCCTCTTGTAAACTGTGCCCCCCCCACCCCAATCTCTCTGTGACGTTAATCAGGTTGATCACAGCCAACACACCTGCTCTACAGTAAGGTCCATCCCAACTTGATGACTTCCTGACTTCCTGCCGCCATAACCACAATATCTCCCTCCAACAGGTCTCAGCAGGTGCGCTTCCTGAGGTTCCACAGTAGCTGGTAATTGGCCTCAATGCTGTTATTACCCTTCTTCATACGGTGTTAGTCCATACTATGAAATAGCATCATAGAGCAAAATAGAGGGGACACAAAGACATACAGTATCATGTAGTGTTGTAAAAATCTGTATCTTGAAGACATTTATCTCAAATATTCAAGTACTGTTGACCGTCTTGTCAACCTGACGCCTCTCTGTAAACTGTCTGATGATTCATGTGATTCATGTTGCTCTGCTGTGGTTTTCCTTTCTCCCTCCTTCCTTTGTTCAACAGAGCTGAATAGTGTGAATACGTAACAAGACAACCAATGTGGAGCAGGTACAGCAGCCATTTTGCCTCAAGTTGTGTAGCAGATCAAAGAATCTTCTGTCACTAACTAGTCTTTGGTCTGTTAGTTAAATCCTGCTCTACGAGTTCCACTGTAGACAACGTGCGTTTTGTCCTATGTAGACAGTTGTTTTCAACACGTTGGTTAAAAGAAGACTGAGTATACAGTGGAGGAGAAAAAAATAAGTAAAAAAGGAGAGTGAGATATTCTGTCTCAGATATATACTAGTCATATTGTCAGGTCATTGGTGAATGTTTTGCATCCTACTGTACAACGTCCACAGGAGGTGAACCATGCAAATACTGTATCTAGCCTGAAGCGTTATTGCGGTTCAGTGGTAAAGTGCACCTGTCACTCTTTTTTTTGAAGAACATATGCTTCACACTTTGAGAAGAAAATTCAGGTTAAACACCACACAGTCATTGTTGTACAAGCTTTGAAAGTTAGCTGCCATTTATATCATATTTTGTAAAGGATGGCAAAAATACTTTTTATGATGTTTACATAATTTGCATTGGTGAGACTACGAATACATCCTCCATTGGTTTATGATTTGATTATCGTCAGTGAATAATCCTCTGTGTAGGGCTTTTGTTTGGTAACCATTTAAGGAATATCCAATGACAGCCAGAAGTTTAGAGACTTTTTTATTATCTGCAGGGTATTGTTGCCACCTTGTGGCTTACGATGGTTACTACATGTTCTGAACATAACTGTGTTTTTAGGTCTGACAAAGAGAGATTAGGTCTGACAAATAGATATTAGGTCTGACAAAGACAATATACAAGTAATATTGAAGTCTTAGTGACACAATGCAGTTGCCCTATTAGAAAGGTAACTGTTGCCAGCTAGTGAAAAAGGCTCCACTATGGAGGATATAGCACAGGGCTGCACAATTCCAGTCTTGGAGGGACGAAAAGCTTCTGGTTTTCTTCCTCACCTTCTAATCAGGGACCAGACATGGGACACCGGGTGTCTGCAATTAACTACCAGGTAGAAACAAAAAGCAGAAGTGTTTCAGCCCTCCAGGACTGGAATTGGGCAAACCTGACATTGCATAAGCCAGATCTTCAAGACTGCAGCACTGGCATTCACCACATCTCCAAGAGAGGGCAGGACATCTCCAAGAGAGGGCAGTAGCACGTTACCCCTCCAAGAGAGGGCAGTAGCACGTTACCCCTCCAAGAGAGGGCAGTAGCACGCTACATCTGCAAGAGAGGGCAGTACATCTCCAAGAGAGGGCAGTAGCACATTACACCTCCAAGAGAGGGCAGTACACCTCCAAGAGAGGGCAGTCACAAGCTACGTCTCCAAGAGAGGGCAGTAGCAAGCTACGTCTCCAAGAGAGGGCAGTAGCAAGCTACGTCTCCAAGAGAGGGCAGTAGCACGTTACATCTCCAAGAGAGGGCAGTAGCAAGCTACGTCTCCAAGAGAGGGCAGTAGCAAGCTACGTCTCCAAGAGAGCGCAGTAGCAAGCTACATCTCCAAGAGAGGGCAGTAGCACGTTACATCTCCAAGAGAGGGCAGTAGCACGCTACACCTCCAAGAGAGCGCAGTAGCAACCCTACATCTCCAAGAGAGGGCAGTAGCAAGCTACGTCTCCAAGAGAGGGCAGTAGCAAGCTACGTCTCCAAGAGAGCGCAGTAGCAAGCTACATCTCCAAGAGGGGGCAGTACATCTCCAAGAGAGGGCAGTAGCACGCTTCATCTCCAAGAGAGGGCAGAGCACGCTTCATCTCCAAGAGAGGGCAGTAGCACGCTTCATCTCCAAGAGAGGGCAGAGCACGCCACATCTCCAAGAGAGGGCAGAGCACGCTTCATCTCCAAGAGAGGGCAGAGCACGCTTCATCTCCAAGAGAGGGCAGAGCACGCTTCATCTCCAAGAGAGGGCAGAGCACGCTTCATCTCCAAGAGAGGGCAGTAGCACGCTTCATCTCCAAGATAGGGCAGTAGCAAGCTACATCTCTAAGAGAGGGCAGTAGCACGCTACACCTCTAAGAGAGGGCAGTAGCCCGCTACATCTCCAAGAGAGGGCAGTAGCATGCTACATCTCCAAGAGAGGGCAGTACATCTCCAAGAGAGGGCAGTACATCTCCAAGAGAGGGCAGTAGCAAGCTACATCTCCAAGAGAGGGCAGTACATCTCCAAGAGAGGGCAGTAGCAAGCTACATCTCCAAGAGAGGGCAGTACATCTCCAAGAGAGGGCAGTAGCATGCTACATCTCCAAGAGAGGGCAGCACATCTCCAAGAGAGGGCAGAGCACGCTTCATCTCCAAGAGAGGGCAGTAGCAAGCTACATCTCCAAGAGAGGGCAGTAGCACGCTTCATCTCCAAGTGAGGGCAGTAGCAAGCTACATCTCCAAGAGAGGGCAGTAGCAAGCTACATCTCCAAGAGAGGGCAGTACATCTCCAAGAGAGGGCAGTAGCCCGCCACATCTCCAAGAGAGGGCAGGAGCATGCTACATCTCCAAGAGAGGGCAGTACATCTCCAAGAGAGGGCAGTACATCTCCAAGAGAGGGCAGTAGCCCGCTACATCTCCAAGAGAGGGCAGTACATCTCCAAGAGAGGACAGTAGCCCGCTACTTCTCCAAGAGAGGGCAGTAGCATGCTACATCTCCAAGAGAGGGCAATAGCAAGCTACATCTCCAAGAGAGGGCAGTACATCTCCAAGAGAGGGCAGTAGCCCGCTACATCTCCAAGAGAGGGCAGTAGCATGCTACATCTCCAAGAGAGGGCAGTACATCTCCAAGAGAGGGCAGTAGCAAGCTACATCTCCAAGAGAGGGCAGTAACAACCTACGTCTCAAAGAGAGGGCAGTACAATCTCCAAGAGAGGGCAGTACAATCTCCAAGAGAGGGCAGTTCATCTCCAAGAGAGGGCAGTAACAAGCTACGTCTCCAAGAGAGGGCAGTACAATCTTCAAGAGAGGGCAGTAGCAGCCTTCATCTCCAAGAGAGGGCAGTAGCCCGCTACATCTCCAAGAGAGGGCAGGAGCATACTACATCTCCAAGAGAGGGCAGTAGCAAGCTACATCTCCAAGAGAGGGCAGTACATCTCCAAGAGGGGGAAGTACATCTCCAAGAGAGGGCAGTAGCACGCTACATCTCCAAGAGAGGGCAGTACATCTCCAAGAGAGGGCAGTAGCCCGCTACATCTCCAAGAGAGGGCAGTACACCTCCAAGAGAGGGCAGTACATCTCCAAGAGAGGGCAGTTCATCTCCAAGAGAGGGCAGTAACAAGCTACATCTCCAAGAGAGGGCAGTAGCCCGCTACTTCTCCAAGAGAGGGCAGTAGCATGCTACATCTCCAAGAGAGGGCAATAGCAAGCTACATCTCCAAGAGAGGGCAGTACATCTCCAAGAGAGGGCAGTAGCAAGCTACATCTCCAAGAGAGGGAAGTAGCAAGCTACATCTCCAAGAGAGGGCAGTAACAACCTACGTCTCCAGGAAAGGGTAGTACCATCTCCAAGAGAGGGCAGTAAACAAGCTACATCTCCAAGAGAGGGCAGTAACAAGCTACATCTCCAAGAGAGGGCAGTAACAAGCTACGTCTCAAAGAGAGGGCAGTAAAATCTCCAAGAGAGGGCAGTACAATCTCCAAGAGAGGGCAGGTCATCTCCAAGAGAGGGCAGTAACAAGCTACGTCTCCAAGAGAGGGCAGTACAATCTTCAAGAGAGGGCAGTAGCAGCCTTCATCTCCAAGAGAGGGCAGTAGCCCGCTACATCTCCAAGAGAGGGCAGGAGCATGCTGCATCTCCAAGAGAGGGCAGTAGCAAGCTACATCTCCAAGAGAGGGCAGTACATCTCCAAGAGGGGGCAGCACATCTCCAAGAGAGGGCAGAGCACGCTTCATCTCCAAGAGAGGGCAGTAGCAAGCTACATCTCCAAGAGAGGGCAGTAGCAGTAGCACGCTTCATCTCCAAGAGAGGGCAGTAGCAAGCTACATCTCCAAGAGAGGGCAGTAGCAAGCTACATCTCCAAGAGAGGGCAGTACATCTCCAAGAGAGGGCAGTACATCTCCAAGAGAGGGCAGTACATCTCCAAGAGAGGGCAGTAGCACGCTACATCTCCAAGAGAGGGCAGTACATCTCCAAGAGAGGGCAGTAGCCCGCTACATCTCCAAGAGAGGGCAGTACATCTCCAAGAGAGGACAGTAGCCCGCTACTTCTCCAAGAGAGGGCAGTAGCATGCTACATCTCCAAGAGAGGGCAATAGCAAGCTACATCTCCAAGAGAGGGCAGTAGCAAGCTACATCTCCAAGAGAGGGCAGTAGCCCGCTACATCTCCAAGAGAGGGCAGTAGCATGCTACATCTCCAAGAGAGGGCAGTACATCTCCAAGAGAGGGCAGTAGCAAGCTACATCTCCAAGAGAGGGCAGTAGCAAGCTACATCTCCAAGAGAGGGCAGTAACAACCTACGTCTCCAGGAAAGGGTAGTACCATCTCCAAGAGAGAGCAGTAAACAAGCTACATCTCCAAGAGAGGGCAGTAACAAGCTACATCTCCAAGAGAGGGCAGTAACAAGCTACGTCTCAAAGAGAGGGCAGTACAATCTCCAAGAGAGGGCAGTACAATCTCCAAGAGAGGGCAGGTCATCTCCAAGAGAGGGCAGTAACAAGCTACGTCTCCAAGAGAGGGCAGTACAATCTTCAAGAGAGGGCAGTAGCAGCCTTCATCTCCAAGAGAGGGCAGTAGCCCGCTACATCTCCAAGAGAGGGCAGGAGCATGCTGCATCTCCAAGAGAGGGCAGTAGCAAGCTACATCTCCAAGAGAGGGCAGTACATCTCCAAGAGGGGGCAGCACGTCTCCAAGAGAGGGCAGAGCACGCTTCATTTCCAAGAGAGGGCAGTAGCAAGCTACATCTCCAAGAGAGGGCAGTAGCACGCTTCATCTCCAAGAGAGGGCAGTAGCAAGCTACATCTCCAAGAGAGGGCAGTAGCAAGCTACATCTCCAAGAGAGGGCAGTACATCTCCAAGAGAGGGCAGTAGCCCGCCACATCTCCAAGAGAGGGCAGGAGCATGCTACATCTCCAAGAGAGGGCAGTACATCTCCAAGAGAGGGCAGTACATCTCCAAGAGAGGGCAGTACATCTCCAAGAGAGGGCAGTACATCTCCAAGAGAGGGCAGTAGCCCGCTACATCTCCAAGAGAGTACATCTCCAAGGCAGTAGCCCGCTATTCTCCAAGCAGTAGCATCATCTCAAGAGAGGGCAATAGCAAGCTACATCTCCAAGAGAGGGCAGTACATCTCCAAGAGAGGGCAGTAGCCCGCTACATCTCCAAGAGAGGGCAGTAGCATGCTACATCTCCAAGAGAGGGCAGTAAATCTCCAAGAGAGGGCAGTAGCAAGCTACATCTCCAAGAGAGGGCAGTAGCAAGCTACATCTCCAAGAGAGGGCAGTAACAACCTACGTCTCCAGGAAAGGGTAGTACCATCTCCAAGAGAGGGCAGTAACAAGCTACATCTCCAAGAGAGGGCAGTAACAAGCTATGTCTCAAAGAGAGGGCAGTACAATCTCCAAGAGAGGGCAGTACAATCTCCAAGAGAGGGCAGTTCATCTCCAAGAGAGGGCAGTAACAAGCTACGTCTCCAAGAGAGGGCAGTACAATCTTCAAGAGAGGGCAGTAGCAGCCTTCATCTCCAAGAGAGGGCAGTAGCCCGCTACATCTCCAAGAGAGGGCAGGAGCATACTACATCTCCAAGAGAGGGCAGTAGCAAGCTACATCTCCAAGAGAGGGCAGTACATCTCCAAGAGGGGGAAGTACATCTCCAAGAGAGGGCAGTAGCACGCTACATCTCCAAGAGAGGGCAGTACATCTCCAAGAGAGGACAGTAGCCCGCTACATCTCCAAGAGAGGGCAGTACACCTCCAAGAGAGGGCAGTACATCTCCAAGAGAGGGCAGTTCATCTCCAAGAGAGGGCAGTAACAAGCTACATCTCCAAGAGAGGGCAGTAGCCCGCTACTTCTCCAAGAGAGGGCAGTACATCTCCAAGAGAGGACAGTAGCCCGCTACTTCTCCAAGAGAGGGCAGTAGCATGCTACATCTCCAAGAGAGGGCAATAGCAAGCTACATCTCCAAGAGAGGGCAGTACATCTCCAAGAGAGGGCAGTAGCCCGCTACATCTCCAAGAGAGGGCAGTAGCATGCTACATCTCCAAGAGAGGGCAGTACATCTCCAAGAGAGGGCAGTAGCAAGCTACATTTCCAAGAGAGGGCAGTAGCAAGCTACATCTCCAAGAGAGGGCAGTAACAACCTACGTCTCCAGGAAAGGGTAGTACCATCTCCAAGAGAGGGCAGTAAACAAGCTACATCTCCAAGAGAGGGCAGTAACAAGCTACATCTCCAAGAGAGGGCAGTAACAAGCTACGTCTCAAAGAGAGGGCAGTACAATCTCCAAGAGAGGGCAGTACAATCTCCAAGAGAGGGCAGTAACAAGCTACGTCTCCAAGAGAGGGCAGTACAATCTTCAAGAGAGGGCAGTAGCAGCCTTCATCTCCAAGAGAGGGCAGTAGCCCGAGAGGGCAGGAGCATGCATCTCCAAGAGAGGCAGTACATCATCTCAAGAGGGGGCAGCACATCTCCAAGAGAGGGCAGAGCACGCTTCATCTCCAAGAGAGGGCAGTAGCAAGCTACATCTCCAAGAGAGGGCAGTAGCACGCTTCATCTCCAAGAGAGGGCAGGAGCAAGCTACATCTCCAAGAGAGGGCAGTAGCAAGCTACATCGCCAATAGAGGGCAGTACATCTCCAAGAGAGGGCAGTAGCCCGCCACATCTCCAAGAGAGGGCAGGAGCATGCTACATCTCCAAGAGAGGGCAGTACATCTCCAAGAGAGGGCAATACATCTCCAAGAGAGGGCAGTACATCTCCAAGAGAGGGCAGTAGCACCCTACATCTCCAAGAGAGGGCAGTACATCTCCAAGAGAGGGCAGTAGCCCGCTACATCTCCAAGAGAGGACAGTACATCTCCAAGAGAGGACAGTAGCCCGCTACTTCTCCATGAGAGGGCAGTAGCATGCTACATCTCCAAGAGAGGGCAATAGCAAGCTACATCTCCAAGAGAGGGCAGTACATCTCCAAGAGAGGGCAGTAGCCCGCTACATCTCCAAGAGAGGGCAGTAGCATGCTACATCTCCAAGAGAGGGCAGTACATCTCCAAGAGAGGGCAGTAGCAAGCTACATCTCCAAGAGAGGGCAGTAGCAAGCTACATCTCCAAGAGAGGGCAGTAACAACCTACGTCTCCAGGAAAGGGTAGTACCATCTCCAAGAGAGGGCAGTAAAACAAGCTACATCTCCAAGAGAGGGCAGTAACAAGCTACATCTCCAAGAGAGGGCAGTAACAAGCTACGTCTCAAAGAGAGGGCAGTACAATCTCCAAGAGAGGGCAGTACAATCTCCAAGAGAGGGCAGTTCATCTCCAAGAGAGGGCAGTAACAAGCTACGTCTCCAAGAGAGGGCAGTACAATCTTCAAGAGAGGGCAGTAGCAGCCTTCATCTCCAAGAGAGGGCAGTAGCCCGCTACATCTCCAAGAGAGGGCAGGAGCATGCTGCATCTCCAAGAGAGGGCAGTAGCAAGCTACATCTCCAAGAGAGGGCAGTACATCTCCAAGAGGGGGCAGCACATCTCCAAGAGAGGGCAGAGCACGCTTCATCTCCAAGAGAGGGCAGTAGCAAGCTACATCTCCAAGAGAGGGCAGTAGCACGCTTCATCTCCAAGAGAGGGCAGTAGCAAGCTACATCTCCAAGAGAGGGCAGTAGCAAGCTACATCTCCAAGAGAGGGCAGTACATCTCCAAGAGAGGGCAGTAGCCCGCCACATCTCCAAGAGAGGGCAGGAGCATGCTACATCTCCAAGAGAGGGCAGTACATCTCCAAGAGAGGGCAGTACATCTCCAAGAGAGGGCAGTACATCTCCAAGAGAGGGCAGTAGCACGCTACATCTCCAAGAGAGGGCAGTACATCTCCAAGAGAGGGCAGTAGCCCGCTACATCTCCAAGAGAGGGCAGTACATCTCCAAGAGAGGACAGTAGCCCGCTACTTCTCCAAGAGATGGCAGTAGCATGCTACATCTCCAAGAGAGGGCAATAGCAAGCTACATCTCCAAGAGAGGGCAGTACATCTCCAAGAGAGGGCAGTAGCCCGCTACATCTCCAAGAGAGGGCAGTAGCATGCTACATCTCCAAGAGAGGGCAGTACATCTCCAAGAGAGGGCAGTAGCAAGCTACATCTCCAAGAGAGGGCAGTAACAAGCTACATCTCCAAGAGAGGGCAGTAACAAGCTACGTCTCAAAGAGAGGGCAGTACAATCTCCAAGAGAGGGCAGTACAATCTCCAAGAGAGGGCAGTTCATCTCCAAGAGAGGGCAGTAACAAGCTACGTCTCCAAGAGAGGGCAGTACAATCTTCAAGAGAGGGCAGTAGCAGCCTTCATCTCCAAGAGAGGGCAGTAGCCCGCTACATCTCCAAGAGAGGGCAGGAGCATACTACATCTCCAAGAGAGGGCAGTAGCAAGCTACATCTCCAAGAGAGGGCAGTACATCTCCAAGAGGGGGAAGTACATCTCCAAGAGAGGGCAGTAGCACGCTACATCTCCAAGAGAGGGCAGTACATCTCCAAGAGAGGGCAGTAGCCCGCTACATCTCCAAGAGAGGGCAGTTCATCTCCAAGAGAGGGCAGTAACAAGCTACATCTCCAAGAGAGGGCAGTAGCCCGCTACTTCTCCAAGAGAGGGCAGTAGCATGCTACATCTCCAAGAGAGGGCAATAGCAAGCTACATCTCCAAGAGAGGGCAGTACATCTCCAAGAGAGGGCAGTAGCCCGCTACATCTCCAAGAGAGGGCAGTAGCCCGCCACATCTCCAAGAGAGGGCAGGAGCATGCTACATCTCCAAGAGAGGGCAGTACATCTCCAAGAGAGGGCAGTAGCAAGCTACATCTCCAAGAGAGGGCAGTAGCAAGCTACATCTCCAAGAGAGGGCAGTAACAACCTACGTCTCCAGGAAAGGGTAGTACCATCTCCAAGAGAGGGCAGTAACAAGCTACATCTCCAAGAGAGGGCAGTAACAAGCTACGTCTCAAAGAGAGGGCAGTACAATCTCAAAGAGAGGGCAGTACAATCTCCAAGAGAGGGCAGTTCATCTCCAAGAGAGGGCAGTAGCATGCTACATCTCCAAGAGAGGGCAATAGCAAGCTACATCTCCAAGAGAGGGCAGTACATCTCCAAGAGAGGGCAGTAGCCCGCTACATCTCCAAGAGAGGGCAGTAGCCCGCCACATCTCCAAGAGAGGGCAGGAGCATGCTACATCTCCAAGAGAGGGCAGTACATCTCCAAGAGAGGGCAGTAGCAAGCTACATCTCCAAGAGAGGGCAGTAGCAAGCTACATCTCCAAGAGAGGGCAGTAACAACCTACGTCTCCAGGAAAGGGTAGTACCATCTCCAAGAGAGGGCAGTAACAAGCTACATCTCCAAGAGAGGGCAGTAACAAGCTACGTCTCAAAGAGAGGGCAGTACAATCTCAAAGAGAGGGCAGTACAATCTCCAAGAGAGGGCAGTTCATCTCCAAGAGAGGGCAGTAACAAGCTACGTCTCCAAGAGAGGGCAGTACAATCTTCAAGAGAGGGCAGTAGCAGCCTTCATCTCCAAGAGAGGGCAGTAGCCCGCTACATCTCCAAGAGAGGGCAGGAGCATGCTGCATCTCCAAGAGAGGGCAGTACATCTCCAAGAGAGGACAGTAGCCCGCTACTTCTCCAAGAGAGGGCAGTAGCATGCTACATCTCCAAGAGAGGGCAATAGCAAGCTACATCTCCAAGAGAGGGCAGTACATCTCCAAGAGAGGGCAGTAGCCCGCTACATCTCCAAGAGAGGGCAGTAGCATGCTACATCTCCAAGAGAGGGCAGTAAATCTCCAAGAGAGGGCAGTAGCAAGCTACATCTCCAAGAGAGGGCAGTAGCAAGCTACATCTCCAAGAGAGGGCAGTAACAACCTACGTCTCCAGGAAAGGGTAGTACCATCTCCAAGAGAGGGCAGTAACAAGCTACATCTCCAAGAGAGGGCAGTAACAAGCTACGTCTCAAAGAGAGGGCAGTACAATCTCCAAGAGAGGGCAGTACAATCTCCAAGAGAGGGCAGTTCATCTCCAAGAGAGGGCAGTAACAAGCTACGTCTCCAAGAGAGGGCAGTACAATCTTCAAGAGAGGGCAGTAGCAGCCTTCATCTCCAAGAGAGGGCAGTAGCCCGCTACATCTCCAAGAGAGGGCAGGAGCATACTACATCTCCAAGAGAGGGCAGTAGCAAGCTACATCTCCAAGAGAGGGCAGTACATCTCCAAGAGGGGGAAGTACATCTCAAGAGAGGGCAGTAGCAAGCTACATCTCCAAGAGAGGGCAGTACATCTCCAAGAGGGGGAAGTCATCTCCAAGAGAGGGCAGTTCATCTCCAAGAGAGGGCAGTAACAAGCTACATCTCCAAGAGAGGGCAGTAGCCCGCTACTTCTCCAAGAGAGGGCAGTACATCTCCAAGAGAGGACAGTAGCCCGCTACTTCTCCAAGAGAGGGCAGTAGCATGCTACATCTCCAAGAGAGGGCAGTACATCTCCAAGAGAGGGCAGTAGCCCGCTACATCTCCAAGAGAGGGCAGTACACCTCCAAGAGAGGGCAGTACATCTCCAAGAGAGGGCAGTTCATCTCCAAGAGAGGGCAGTAACAAGCTACATCTCCAAGAGAGGGCAGTAGCCCGCTACTTCTCCAAGAGAGGGCAGTACATCTCCAAGAGAGGACAGTAGCCCGCTACTTCTCCAAGAGAGGGCAGTAGCATGCTACATCTCCAAGAGAGGGCAATAGCAAGCTACATCTCCAAGAGAGGGCAGTACATCTCCAAGAGAGGGCAGTAGCCCGCTACATCTCCAAGAGAGGGCAGTAGCATGCTACATCTCCAAGAGAGGGCAGTACATCTCCAAGAGAGGGCAGTAGCAAGCTACATTTCCAAGAGAGGGCAGTAGCAAGCTACATCTCCAAGAGAGGGCAGTAACAACCTACGTCTCCAGGAAAGGGTAGTACCATCTCCAAGAGAGGGCAGTAAACAAGCTACATCTCCAAGAGAGGGCAGTAACAAGCTACATCTCCAAGAGAGGGCAGTAACAAGCTACGTCTCAAAGAGAGGGCAGTACAATCTCCAAGAGAGGGCAGTACAATCTCCAAGAGAGGGCAGTTCATCTCCAAGAGAGGGCAGTAACAAGCTACGTCTCCAAGAGAGGGCAGTACAATCTCCAAGAGAGGGCAGTAGCAAGCTACATCTCCAATAGAGGGCAGTACATCTCCAAGAGAGGGCAGTAGCCCGCCACATCTCCAAGAGAGGGCAGGAGCATGCTACATCTCCAAGAGAGGGCAGTACATCTCCAAGAGAGGGCAGTACATCTCCAAGAGAGGGCAGTACATCTCCAAGAGAGGGCAGTAGCACGCTACATCTCCAAGAGAGGGCAGTACATCTCCAAGAGAGGGCAGTAGCCCGCTACATCTCCAAGAGAGGGCAGTACATCTCCAAGAGAGGACAGTAGCCCGCTACTTCTCCAAGAGAGGGCAGTAGCATGCTACATCTCCAAGAGAGGGCAATAGCAAGCTACATCTCCAAGAGAGGGCAGTACATCTCCAAGAGAGGGCAGTAGCCCGCTACATCTCCAAGAGAGGGCAGTAGCATGCTACATCTCCAAGAGAGGGCAGTACATCTCCAAGAGAGGGCAGTAGCAAGCTACATCTCCAAGAGAGGGCAGTAGCAAGCTACATCTCCAAGAGAGGGCAGTAACAACCTACGTCTCCAGGAAAGGGTAGTACCATCTCCAAGAGAGAGCAGTAAACAAGCTACATCTCCAAGAGAGGGCAGTAACAAGCTACATCTCCAAGAGAGGGCAGTAACAAGCTACGTCTCAAAGAGAGGGCAGTACAATCTCCAAGAGAGGGCAGTACAATCTCCAAGAGAGGGCAGGTCATCTCCAAGAGAGGGCAGTAACAAGCTACGTCTCCAAGAGAGGGCAGTACAATCTTCAAGAGAGGGCAGTAGCAGCCTTCATCTCCAAGAGAGGGCAGTAGCCCGCTACATCTCCAAGAGAGGGCAGGAGCATGCTGCATCTCCAAGAGAGGGCAGTAGCAAGCTACATTTCCAAGAGAGGGCAGTACATCTCCAAGAGGGGGCAGCACATCTCCAAGAGAGGGCAGAGCACGCTTCATATCCAAGAGAGGGCAGTAGCAAGCTACATCTCCAAGAGAGGGCAGTAGCACGCTTCATCTCCAAGAGAGGGCAGTAGCAAGCTACATCTCCAAGAGAGGGCAGTAGCAAGCTACATCTCCAAGAGAGGGCAGTACATCTCCAAGAGAGGGCAGTAGCCCGCCACATCTCCAAGAGAGGGCAGGAGCATGCTACATCTCCAAGAGAGGGCAGTACATCTCCAAGAGAGGGCAGTACATCTCCAAGAGAGGGCAGTACATCTCCAAGAGAGGGCAGTACATCTCCAAGAGAGGGCAGTAGCCCGCTACATCTCCAAGAGAGGGCAGTACATCTCCAAGAGAGGACAGTAGCCCGCTACTTCTCCAAGAGAGGGCAGTAGCATGCTACATCTCCAAGAGAGGGCAATAGCAAGCTACATCTCCAAGAGAGGGCAGTACATCTCCAAGAGAGGGCAGTACAATCTCCAAGAGAGGGCAGTTCATCTCCAAGAGAGGGCAGTAACAAGCTACGTCTCCAAGAGAGGGCAGTACAATCTCCAAGAGAGGGCAGTAGCAAGCTACATCTCCAATAGAGGGCAGTACATCTCCAAGAGAGGGCAGTAGCCCGCCACATCTCCAAGAGAGGGCAGGAGCATGCTACATCTCCAAGAGAGGGCAGTACATCTCCAAGAGAGGGCAGTACATCTCCAAGAGAGGGAAGTAGCACGCTACATCTCCAAGAGAGGGCAGTACATCTCCAAGAGAGGGCAGTAGCCCGCTACATCTCCAAGAGAGGGCAGTACATCTCCAAGAGAGGACAGTAGCCCGCTACTTCTCCAAGAGAGGGCAGTAGCATGCTACATCTCCAAGAGAGGGCAATAGCAAGCTACATCTCCAAGAGAGGGCAGTACATCTCCAAGAGAGGGCAGTAGCCCGCTACATCTCCAAGAGAGGGCAGTAGCATGCTACATCTCCAAGAGAGGGCAGTACATCTCCAAGAGAGGGCAGTAGCAAGCTACATCTCCAAGAGAGGGCAGTAGCAAGCTACATCTCCAAGAGAGGGCAGTAACAACCTACGTCTCCAGGAAAGGGTAGTACCATCTCCAAGAGAGAGCAGTAAACAAGCTACATCTCCAAGAGAGGGCAGTAACAAGCTACATCTCCAAGAGAGGGCAGTAACAAGCTACGTCTCAAAGAGAGGGCAGTACAATCTCCAAGAGAGGGCAGTACAATCTCCAAGAGAGGGCAGGTCATCTCCAAGAGAGGGCAGTAACAAGCTACGTCTCCAAGAGAGGGCAGTACAATCTTCAAGAGAGGGCAGTAGCAGCCTTCATCTCCAAGAGAGGGCAGTAGCCCGCTACATCTCCAAGAGAGGGCAGGAGCATGCTGCATCTCCAAGAGAGGGCAGTAGCAAGCTACATCTCCAAGAGAGGGCAGTACATCTCCAAGAGGGGGCAGCACATCTCCAAGAGAGGGCAGAGCACGCTTCATTTCAAGAGAGGGCAGTAGCAAGCTACATCTCCAAGAGAGGGCAGTAGCACGCTTCATCTCCAAGAGAGGGCAGTAGCAAGCTACATCTCCAAGAGAGGGCAGTAGCAAGCTACATCTCCAAGAGAGGGCAGTACATCTCCAAGAGAGGGCAGTAGCCCGCCACATCTCCAAGAGAGGGCAGGAGCATGCTACATCTCCAAGAGAGGGCAGTACATCTCCAAGAGAGGGCAGTACATCTCCAAGAGAGGGCAGTACATCTCCAAGAGAGGGCAGTACATCTCCAAGAGAGGGCAGTAGCCCGCTACATCTCCAAGAGAGGGCAGTACATCTCCAAGAGAGGACAGTAGCCCGCTACTTCTCCAAGAGAGGGCAGTAGCATGCTACATCTCCAAGAGAGGGCAATAGCAAGCTACATCTCCAAGAGAGGGCAGTACATCTCCAAGAGAGGGCAGTAGCCCGCTACATCTCCAAGAGAGGGCAGTAGCATGCTACATCTCCAAGAGAGGGCAGTAAATCTCCAAGAGAGGGCAGTAGCAAGCTACATCTCCAAGAGAGGGCAGTAGCAAGCTACATCTCCAAGAGAGGGCAGTAACAACCTACGTCTCCAGGAAAGGGTAGTACCATCTCCAAGAGAGGGCAGTAACAAGAGACATATCTATTTGAGACATATCTCAAAGAGAGGGCAGTACAATCTCCAAGAGAGGGCAGTACAATCTCCAAGAGAGGGCAGTTCATCTCTAAGAGAGGGCAGTAACAAGCTACGTCTCCAAGAGAGGGCAGTACAATCTTCAAGAGAGGGCAGTAGCAGCCTTCATCTCCAAGAGAGGGCAGTAGCCCGCTACATCTCCAAGAGAGGGCAGGAGCATACTACATCTCCAAGAGAGGGCAGTAGCAAGCTACATCTCCAAGAGAGGGCAGTACATCTCCAAGAGGGGGAAGTACATCTCCAAGAGAGGGCAGTTCATCTCCAAGAGAGGGCAGTAACAAGCTACATCTCCAAGAGAGGGCAGTAGCCCGCTACTTCTCCAAGAGAGGGCAGTACATCTCCAAGAGAGGACAGTACATCTCCAAGAGAGGGCAGTTCATCTCCAAGAGAGGGCAGTAACAAGCTACATCTCCAAGAGAGGGCAGTAGCCCGCTACTTCTCCAAGAGAGGGCAGTACATCTCCAAGAGAGGACAGTAGCCCGCTACTTCTCCAAGAGAGGGCAGTAGCATGCTACATCTCCAAGAGAGGGCAATAGCAAGCTACATCTCCAAGAGAGGGCAGTACATCTCCAAGAGAGGGCAGTAGCCCGCTACATCTCCAAGAGAGGGCAGTAGCATGCTACATCTCCAAGAGAGGGCAGTACATCTCCAAGAGAGGGCAGTAGCAAGCTACATTTCCAAGAGAGGGCAGTAGCAAGCTACATCTCCAAGAGAGGGCAGTAACAACCTACGTCTCCAGGAAAGGGTAGTACCATCTCCAAGAGAGGGCAGTAAACAAGCTACATCTCCAAGAGAGGGCAGTAACAAGCTACATCTCCAAGAGAGGGCAGTAACAAGCTACGTCTCAAAGAGAGGGCAGTACAATCTCCAAGAGAGGGCAGTACAATCTCCAAGAGAGGGCAGTTCATCTCCAAGAGAGGGCAGTAACAAGCTACGTCTCCAAGAGAGGGCAGTACAATCTTCAAGAGAGGGCAGTAGCAGCCTTCATCTCCAAGAGAGGGCAGTAGCCCGCTACATCTCCAAGAGAGGGCAGGAGCATGCTGCATCTCCAAGAGAGGGCAGTAGCAAGCTACATCTCCAAGAGAGGGCAGTACATCTCCAAGAGGGGGCAGCACATCTCCAAGAGAGGGCAGAGCACGCTTCATCTCCAAGAGAGGGCAGTAGCAAGCTACATCTCCAAGAGAGGGCAGTAGCACGCTTCATCTCCAAGAGAGGGCAGTAGCAAGCTACATCTCCAAGAGAGGGCAGTAGCAAGCTACATCTCCAAGAGAGGGCAGTACATCTCCAAGAGAGGGCAGTAGCCCGCCACATCTCCAAGAGAGGGCAGGAGCATGCTACATCTCCAAGAGAGGGCAGTACATCTCCAAGAGAGGGCAGTACATCTCCAAGAGAGGGCAGTACATCTCCAAGAGAGGGCAGTAGCACGCTACATCTCCAAGAGAGGGCAGTACATCTCCAAGAGAGGGCAGTAGCCCGCTACATCTCCAAGAGAGGGCAGTACATCTCCAAGAGAGGACAGTAGCCCGCTACTTCTCCAAGAGATGGCAGTAGCATGCTACATCTCCAAGAGAGGGCAATAGCAAGCTACATCTCCAAGAGAGGGCAGTACATCTCCAAGAGAGGGCAGTAGCCCGCTACATCTCCAAGAGAGGGCAGTAGCATGCTACATCTCCAAGAGAGGGCAGTACATCTCCAAGAGAGGGCAGTAGCAAGCTACATCTCCAAGAGAGGGCAGTAGCAAGCTACATCTCCAAGAGAGGGCAGTAACAACCTACGTCTCCAGGAAAGGGTAGTACCATCTCCAAGAGAGGGCAGTAAACAAGCTTACATCTCCAAGAGAGGGCAGTAACAAGCTACATCTCCAAGAGAGGGCAGTAACAAGCTACGTCTCAAAGAGAGGGCAGTACAATCTCCAAGAGAGGGCAGTACAATCTCCAAGAGAGGGCAGTTCATCTCCAAGAGAGGGCAGTAACAAGCTACGTCTCCAAGAGAGGGCAGTACAATCTTCAAGAGAGGGCAGTAGCAGCCTTCATCTCCAAGAGAGGGCAGTAGCCCGCTACATCTCCAAGAGAGGGCAGGAGCATACTACATCTCCAAGAGAGGGCAGTAGCAAGCTACATCTCCAAGAGAGGGCAGTACATCTCCAAGAGGGGGAAGTACATCTCCAAGAGAGGGCAGTAGCACGCTACATCTCCAAGAGAGGGCAGTACATCTCCAAGAGAGGGCAGTAGCCCGCTACATCTCCAAGAGAGGGCAGTACACCTCCAAGAGAGGGCAGTACATCTCCAAGAGAGGGCAGTTCATCTCCAAGAGAGGGCAGTAACAAGCTACATCTCCAAGAGAGGGCAGTAGCCCGCTACTTCTCCAAGAGAGGGCAGTAGCATGCTACATCTCCAAGAGAGGGCAATAGCAAGCTACATCTCCAAGAGAGGGCAGTACATCTCCAAGAGAGGGCAGTAGCCCGCTACATCTCCAAGAGAGGGCAGTAGCCCGCCACATCTCCAAGAGAGGGCAGGAGCATGCTACATCTCCAAGAGAGGGCAGTACATCTCCAAGAGAGGGCAGTAGCAAGCTACATCTCCAAGAGAGGGCAGTAGCAAGCTACATCTCCAAGAGAGGGCAGTAACAACCTACGTCTCCAGGAAAGGGTAGTACCATATCCAAGAGAGGGCAGTAACAAGCTACATCTCCAAGAGAGGGCAGTAACAAGCTACGTCTCAAAGAGAGGGCAGTACAATCTCAAAGAGAGGGCAGTACAATCTCCAAGAGAGGGCAGTTCATCTCCAAGAGAGGGCAGTAGCATGCTACATCTCCAAGAGAGGGCAATAGCAAGCTACATCTCCAAGAGAGGGCAGTACATCTCCAAGAGAGGGCAGTAGCCCGCTACATCTCCAAGAGAGGGCAGTAGCCCGCCACATCTCCAAGAGAGGGCAGGAGCATGCTACATCTCCAAGAGAGGGCAGTACATCTCCAAGAGAGGGCAGTAGCAAGCTACATCTCCAAGAGAGGGCAGTAGCAAGCTACATCTCCAAGAGAGGGCAGTAACAACCTACGTCTCCAGGAAAGGGTAGTACCATCTCCAAGAGAGGGCAGTAACAAGCTACATCTCCAAGAGAGGGCAGTAACAAGCTACGTCTCAAAGAGAGGGCAGTACAATCTCAAAGAGAGGGCAGTACAATCTCCAAGAGAGGGCAGTTCATCTCCAAGAGAGGGCAGTAACAAGCTACGTCTCCAAGAGAGGGCAGTACAATCTTCAAGAGAGGGCAGTAGCAGCCTTCATCTCCAAGAGAGGGCAGTAGCCCGCTACATCTCCAAGAGAGGGCAGGAGCATGCTGCATCTCCAAGAGAGGGCAGTACATCTCCAAGAGAGGACAGTAGCCCGCTACTTCTCCAAGAGAGGGCAGTAGCATGCTACATCTCCAAGAGAGGGCAATAGCAAGCTACATCTCCAAGAGAGGGCAGTACATCTCCAAGAGAGGGCAGTAGCCCGCTACATCTCCAAGAGAGGGCAGTAGCATGCTACATCTCCAAGAGAGGGCAGTAAATCTCCAAGAGAGGGCAGTAGCAAGCTACATCTCCAAGAGAGGGCAGTAGCAAGCTACATCTCCAAGAGAGGGCAGTAACAACCTACGTCTCCAGGAAAGGGTAGTACCATCTCCAAGAGAGGGCAGTAACAAGCTACATCTCCAAGAGAGGGCAGTAACAAGCTATGTCTCAAAGAGAGGGCAGTACAATCTCCAAGAGAGGGCAGTACAATCTCCAAGAGAGGGCAGTTCATCTCCAAGAGAGGGCAGGAACAAGCTACGTCTCCAAGAGAGGGCAGTACAATCTTCAAGAGAGGGCAGTAGCAGCCTTCATCTCCAAGAGAGGGCAGTAGCCCGCTACATCTCCAAGAGAGGGCAGGAGCATACTACATCTCCAAGAGAGGGCAGTAGCAAGCTACATCTCCAAGAGAGGGCAGTACATCTCCAAGAGGGGGAAGTACATCTCCAAGAGAGGGCAGTAGCACGCTACATCTCCAAGAGAGGGCAGTACATCTCCAAGAGAGGGCAGTAGCCCGCTACATCTCCAAGAGAGGGCAGTACACCTCCAAGAGAGGGCAGTACATCTCCAAGAGAGGGCAGTTCATCTCCAAGAGAGGGCAGTAACAAGCTACATCTCCAAGAGAGGGCAGTAGCCCGCTACTTCTCCAAGAGAGGGCAGTACATCTCCAAGAGAGGACAGTAGCCTGCTACTTCTCCAAGAGAGGGCAGTAGCATGCTACATCTCCAAGAGAGGGCAATAGCAAGCTACATCTCCAAGAGAGGGCAGTACATCTCCAAGAGAGGGCAGTAGCCCGCTACATCTCCAAGAGAGGGCAGTAGCATGCTACATCTCCAAGAGAGGGCAGTACATCTCCAAGAGAGGGCAGTAGCAAGCTACATTTCCAAGAGAGGGCAGTAGCAAGCTACATCTCCAAGAGAGGGCAGTAACAACCTACGTCTCCAGGAAAGGGTAGTACCATCTCCAAGAGAGGGCAGTAAACAAGCTACATCTCCAAGAGAGGGCAGTAACAAGCTACATCTCCAAGAGAGGGCAGTAACAAGCTACGTCTCAAAGAGAGGGCAGTACAATCTCCAAGAGAGGGCAGTACAATCTCCAAGAGAGGGCAGTTCATCTCCAAGAGAGGGCAGTAACAAGCTACGTCTCCAAGAGAGGGCAGTACAATCTTCAAGAGAGGGCAGTAGCAGCCTTCATCTCCAAGAGAGGGCAGTAGCCCGCTACATCTCCAAGAGAGGGCAGGAGCATGCTGCATCTCCAAGAGAGGGCAGTAGCAAGCTACATCTCCAAGAGAGGGCAGTACATCTCCAAGAGGGGGCAGCACATCTCCAAGAGAGGGCAGAGCACGCTTCATCTCCAAGAGAGGGCAGTAGCAAGCTACATCTCCAAGAGAGGGCAGTAGCACGCTTCATCTCCAAGAGAGGGCAGTAGCAAGCTACATCTCCAAGAGAGGGCAGTAGCAAGCTACATCTCCAAGAGAGGGCAGTACATCTCCAAGAGAGGGCAGTAGCCCGCCACATCTCCAAGAGAGGGCAGGAGCATGCTACATCTCCAAGAGAGGGCAGTACATCTCCAAGAGAGGGCAGTACATCTCCAAGAGAGGGCAGTACATCTCCAAGAGAGGGCAGTAGCACGCTACATCTCCAAGAGAGGGCAGTACATCTCCAAGAGAGGGCAGTAGCCCGCTACATCTCCAAGAGAGGGCAGTACATCTCCAAGAGAGGACAGTAGCCCGCTACTTCTCCAAGAGATGGCAGTAGCATGCTACATCTCCAAGAGAGGGCAATAGCAAGCTACATCTCCAAGAGAGGGCAGTACATCTCCAAGAGAGGGCAGTAGCCCGCTACATCTCCAAGAGAGGGCAGTAGCATGCTACATCTCCAAGAGAGGGCAGTACATCTCCAAGAGAGGGCAGTAGCAAGCTACATCTCCAAGAGAGGGCAGTAGCAAGCTACATCTCCAAGAGAGGGCAGTAACAACCTACGTCTCCAGGAAAGGGTAGTACCATCTCCAAGAGAGGGCAGTAAACAAGCTACATCTCCAAGAGAGGGCAGTAACAAGCTACATCTCCAAGAGAGGGCAGTAACAAGCTACGTCTCAAAGAGAGGGCAGTACAATCTCCAAGAGAGGGCAGTACAATCTCCAAGAGAGGGCAGTTCATCTCCAAGAGAGGGCAGTAACAAGCTACGTCTCCAAGAGAGGGCAGTACAATCTTCAAGAGAGGGCAGTAGCAGCCTTCATCTCCAAGAGAGGGCAGTAGCCCGCTACATCTCCAAGAGAGGGCAGGAGCATACTACATCTCCAAGAGAGGGCAGTAGCAAGCTACATCTCCAAGAGAGGGCAGTACATCTCCAAGAGGGGGAAGTACATCTCCAAGAGAGGGCAGTAGCACGCTACATCTCCAAGAGAGGGCAGTACATCTCCAAGAGAGGGCAGTAGCCCGCTACATCTCCAAGAGAGGGCAGTACACCTCCAAGAGAGGGCAGTACATCTCCAAGAGAGGGCAGTTCATCTCCAAGAGAGGGCAGTAACAAGCTACATCTCCAAGAGAGGGCAGTAGCCCGCTACTTCTCCAAGAGAGGGCAGTAGCATGCTACATCTCCAAGAGAGGGCAATAGCAAGCTACATCTCCAAGAGAGGGCAGTACATCTCCAAGAGAGGGCAGTAGCCCGCTACATCTCCAAGAGAGGGCAGTAGTCTCCAAGAGAGGGCAGGAGCATGCTACATCTCCAAGAGAGGGCAGTACATCTCCAAGAGAGGGCAGTAACACATCTCCAAGAGAGGGCAGTAACAACTCGTCTCCAGGAAAGGGTAGTACCATCTCCAAGAGAGGGCAGTAACAAGCTACATCTCCAAGAGAGGGCAGTAACAAGCTACGTCTCAAAGAGAGGGCAGTACAATCTCAAAGAGAGGGCAGTACAATCTCCAAGAGAGGGCAGTTCATCTCCAAGAGAGGGCAGTAGCATGCTACATCTCCAAGAGAGGGCAATAGCAAGCTACATCTCCAAGAGAGGGCAGTACATCTCCAAGAGAGGGCAGTAGCCCGCTACATCTCCAAGAGAGGGCAGTAGCCCGCCACATCTCCAAGAGAGGGCAGGAGCATGCTACATCTCCAAGAGAGGGCAGTACATCTCCAAGAGAGGGCAGTAGCAAGCTACATCTCCAAGAGAGGGCAGTAGCAAGCTACATCTCCAAGAGAGGGCAGTAACAACCTACGTCTCCAGGAAAGGGTAGTACCATCTCCAAGAGAGGGCAGTAACAAGCTACATCTCCAAGAGAGGGCAGTAACAAGCTACGTCTCAAAGAGAGGGCAGTACAATCTCAAAGAGAGGGCAGTACAATCTCCAAGAGAGGGCAGTTCATCTCCAAGAGAGGGCAGTAACAAGCTACGTCTCCAAGAGAGGGCAGTACAATCTTCAAGAGAGGGCAGTAGCAGCCTTCATCTCCAAGAGAGGGCAGTAGCCCGCTACATCTCCAAGAGAGGGCAGGAGCATGCTGCATCTCCAAGAGAGGGCAGTAGCAAGCTACATCTCCAAGAGAGGGCAGTACATCTCCAAGAGGGGGAAGTACATCTCCAAGAGAGGGCAGTAGCACGCTACATCTCCAAGAGAGGGCAGTACATCTCCAAGAGAGGGCAGTAGCCCGCTACATCTCCAAGAGAGGGCAGTACACCTCCAAGAGAGGGCAGTACATCTCCAAGAGAGGGCAGTTCATCTCCAAGAGAGGGCAGTAACAAGCTACATCTCCAAGAGAGGGCAGTAGCACACTACAGTACATCTCCAAGAAACAGCAGTTTGTGAATGTCTCTACTCTCCCATGTTAATTGAGAGGAGTCAGTCAACATAGATTTAAATTGTTGTTTAATCAATAAGTAAATGATTAGTCTAATGCAACTCCTGACATTACTTAGGCCTTCCTCACCCCTCATATGTGATTATACCAGCAGAGGGACCAACACCTATAGAGACCCTTACAGAGACCTCTACAGAGACCCTTACAGAGACCCCTACAGAGACCCTTACAGAGACCCCTACAGAGACCCTTACAGAGACCACTACAGAGACCCCTACAGAGACCTCTACAGAGACCCTTACAGAGACCTCTACAGAGACCCTTACAGAGACCCTTACAGAGACCCCTACAGAGACCCTTACAGAGACCCCTACAGAGACCCTTACAGAGACCCTACAGAGACCCCTACAGAGACCTCTACAGAGACCCTTACAGAGACCTCTACAGAGACCCTTACAGAGACCCTTACAGAGACCCTACAGAGACCCCTACAGAGACCACTACAGAGACCCCTACAGAGACTTCTACAGAGACCCTTACAGAGAACCTCTACAGAGACCCTTACAGAGACCTCTACAGAGACCCCTATAGAGACCCCTACAGAGACTTACAGAGACCCCTACAGAGACCTCTACAGAGACCACTACAGAGACCCCTACAGAGACCCTTACAGAGACCCCTACAGAGACCCCTACAGAGACCCCTACAGAGACCCTTACAGAGACCCTTACATAGACCTCTACAGAGACCCTTACAGAGACCTCTACAGAGACCCCTATAGAGACCCTTACAGAGACCCCTACAGAGACCTCTACAGAGACCTCTACAGAGACCCTTACATAGACCTCTACAGAGACCCCTACAGAGACCCCTACAGAGACCTCTACAGAGACCCTTACAGAGACCTCTACAGAGACCCCTACAGAGACCCCTACAGAGACCCTTACAGAGACCCTTACAGAGACCCTTACAGAGACCTCTACAGAGAACTCTACAGAGACCCTTACAGAGACCCCTACAGAGACCCCTACAGAGACCACTACAGAGACCTCTACAGAGACCCCTACAGAGACCCTTACAGAGACCACTACAGAGACCTCTACAGAGACCCCTACAGAGACCTTACAGAGACCCCTACAGAGACCCTTACAGAGACCCCTACAGAGACCCCTGCAGAGACCTCTACAGAGACCCTTACAGAGACCCTTACAGAGACCCTTACAGAGACCCCTACAGAGACCCTTACAGAGACCCCTACAGAGACCCCTACAGAGACCCTTACAGAGACCCTTACAGAGACCCTTACAGAGACCTCTACAGAGACCACTACAGAGACCCCTACAGAGACCTCTACAGAGACCCTTACATAGACCTCTACAGAGACCCCTACAGAGACCCCTACAGAGACCACTACAGAGACCCCTACAGAGACCTCTACAGAGACCCTTACAGAGACCCCTACAGAGACCCCTACAGAGACCCCTACAGAGACCCCTACAGAGACCTCTACAGAGACCCCTACAGAGACCCTTACAGAGACCACTACAGAGACCTCTACAGAGACCCCTACAGAGACCTTACAGAGACCCCTACAGAGACCCTTACAGAGACCCCTACAGAGACCCCTACAGAGACCACTACAGAGACCCTTACAGAGACCACTACAGAGACCCCTACAGAGACTTCTACAGAGACCCTTACAGAGACCCTTACAGAGACCCTTACAGAGACCCCTACAGAGACCCCTACAGAGACCACTACAGAGACCACTACAGAGATCTACAGAGACCCTTACAGAGACCTCTACAGAGACCCCTACAGAGACCTCTACAGAGACCCTAACATAGACCTCTACAGAGACCCTTACAGAGACCTCTACAGAGACCCTTACAGAGACCACTACAGAGACCCCTACAGAGACCCTTACAGAGACCCCTACAGAGACCTCTACAGAGACCCTTACAGAGACCCCTACAGAGACCCCTACAGAGACCTCTACAGAGACCCTTACAGAGACCTCTACAGCAAATACACAGAGGTTTGGGTTACAAACACATGGTTTTGGCGTAGTTTATGTAATTTCTATTAAAATAAACTAAGGGATTACACTTTTTGAATATGAAAGGGTATTTACATTGTGTAAAGGAAGGGTGTCACTCACACATCACAGTATGAGGGATTAGTGTGTGTGTGTGTGTGTGTGTGTGTGTGTGTGTGTGTGTGTGTGTGTGTGTGTGTGTGTGTGTGTGTGTGTGTGTGTGTGTTATGCTGCTACAGTATTCTACACCACATAACCAGCCTTGTACCCCTAATGTACTTACCCAAAATACAGAACTTCAGAACCTCAGACATTTACAGAAAGAACTGGTTTTGAAGAACCAGAAACAGTTTCACTAAGCAGGGTCTCCTAACACTTTTGGACGGTTTTTGCTATCAAATTGAAGGAATATGCTGAATTGCAGGAGGATATGAATAAAAGCAATACAATGTCTGCAAGATCCTACACATAAGTGCATTGACTAAAAATGACACAGTTATTTCTTTAAACACCGAAGGACAGGAACCAGCCTCTTTCTAAAATGTTTTTTTTTTACAACAAATGAAATCACTTCTAAAACCCTTTCTACATCAGCAGGTGTCTCAATGTGCTGTACTGAAACCCAGCCTAAAACCCTTTCTACATCAGCAGGTGTCTCAATGTGCTGTACAGAAACCCAGCCTAAAACCCTTTCTACATCAGCAGGTGTCTCAATGTGCTGTACTGAAACCCAGCCTAAAACCCTTTCTACATCAGCAGGTGTCTCAATGTGCTGTACAGAAACCCAGCCTAAAACCCTTTCTACATCAGCAGGTGTCTCAATGTGCTGTACAGAAACCCAGCCTAAAACCCTTTCTACATCAGCAGGTGTCTCAATGTGCTGTACTGAAACCCAGCCTAAAACCCTTTCTACATCAGCAGGTGTCTCAATGTGCTGTACAGAAACCCAGCCTAAAACCCTTTCTACATCAGCAGGTGTCTCAATGTGCTGTACAGAAACCCAGCCTAAAACCCTTTCTACATCAGCAGGTGTCTCAATGTGCTGTACAGAAACCCAGCCTAAAACCCTTTCTACATCAGCAGGTGTCTCAATGTGCTGTACAGAAACCCAGCCTAAAACCCTTTCTACATCAGCAGGTGTCTCAACGTGCTGTACAGAAACCCAGCCTAAAACCCTTTCTACATCAGCAGGTGTCACAATGTGCTGTACAGAAACCCAGCCTAAAACCCTTTCTACATCAGCAGGTGTCTCAATGTGCTGTACAGAAACCCAGCCTAAAACCCTTTCTACATCAGCAGGTGTCTCAATGTGCTGTACAGAAACCCAGCCTAAAACCCTTTCTACATCAGCAGGTGTCTCAATGTGCTGTACTGAAACCCAGCCTAAAACCCTTTCTACATCAGCAGGTGTCTCAATGTGCTGTACAGAAACCCAGCCTAAAACCCTTTCTACATCAGCAGGTGTCTCAATGTGCTGTACTGAAACCCAGCCTAAAACCCTTTCTACATCAGCAGGTGTCTCAATGTGCTGTACAGAAACCCAGCCTAAAACCCTTTCTACATCAGCAGGTGTCTCAATGTGCTGTACAGAAACCCAGCCTAAAACCCTTTCTACATCAGCAGGTGTCTCAATGTGCTGTACTGAAACCCAGCCTAAAACCCTTTCTACATCAGCAGGTGTCTCAATGTGCTGTACTGAAACCCAGCCTAAAACCCTTTCTACATCAGCAGGTGTCTCAATGTGCTGTACAGAAACCCAGCCTAAAACCCTTTCTACATCAGCAGGTGTCTCAACGTGCTGTACAGAAACCCAGCCTAAAACCCTTTCTACATCAGCAGGTGTCTCAATGTGCTGTACTGAAACCCAGCCTAAAACCCTTTCTACATCAGCAGGTGTCTCAATGTGCTGTACAGAAACCCAGCCTAAAACCCTTTCTACATCAGCAGGTGTCTCAATGTGCTGTACTGAAACCCAGCCTAAAACCCTTTCTACATCAGCAGGTGTCTCAATGTGCTGTACAGAAACCCAGCCTAAAACCCTTTCTACATCAGCAGGTGTCTCAATGTGCTGTACAGAAACCCAGCCTAAAACCCCAAACAGCAAGCAATGCAGAAAGATTGGAACTTAACAAGTGTTGTATCTTATTTTAACACAACCCCTTAAACAATTACAGTGAGAACATTGGACTGTAGCAATAGCCCCCAAACAGCAGGTAGACACTAGCGTGGTTTTAGGGTTATTAAAGGAGATTGGACAGGTGTGGAAATGACCTGTGTCTGTGATCACAAATACAATGCAATCCCCATCATGTGGATCACTCAGTTATTTTACTGCAAACAAATCTGGAATTGACTCATATACATAAACTAGTATTAGCAATAAAGAAGTGTTATACATATAATATATAAGCAAGATATTAAAGTAAAGTAGTGATTTTCAACATAATGTACACAAACACAGCATCCATTAGTTCTGCAAGAACAATGAGCAATCCGTAGCTCATTAGAACAGCAAGCTGGCAAGCCTTCTCAAGCTTTCTCACAACTGGTATGAAACAAGTATGGTAGCCTAAAAATGGCAAATACAAAGTAATATAAATGTCATAATAGGACACAATGAAAACATCATTTGTTCCCCAGACTCCTTCATATTTCCATAATCAGCAACACTGAATTCTTCTTCGGGAAATGCTTTCTGTCGATAGATATTGGGTGCGACTGTGAGCCATAGACAGAGAAACACAAGACAATAATTATACGGTCATATGATCCAGTGATAATGTAGTGGTAGTCTGTTTGTTTTGAGAGGCAGGCTTAAATCTAATGTTGCTCAGCTTTATCTGGAGATGCATTTCTCCATTGTAACATTGTCATATGTACACTGCATCTCTTTCTCCTGTCCTGAAAGTACTTAAGTGACTTTGCGTTTTGGATGAATTCTCAGTAGTTCAGTATATAACCTACGATTTGAACAAAAGCCAATGCATGCAATCATCACTTGAACAGAGAGATGGACTAATATACTGAGTTAATTTGAGTCATCACAGAAACGCTCAGTAAAACAATGAACGATAACAGAGACAATGCGCGTGTGTGTGTGTGTGTGTGTGTGTGTGTGTGTGTGTTATTTGTCAAATGAAAATACATACATTATTTTAATTAAAACAAAAACATTTTGCATGATGCTATATGATGCTATTTTACCAGGACTAGCAGTGAGCAACAGGATAAAAAAGTGAATGCAAAGATAATGATTTACTATTATTATTCATTATTATTATTATTTAGCAAATATTTAGGGCTAGTGGGCCTACATTTTTTTTGGCCCGTTTATTGAACGATTTTATTTAAAATTTAAAAATCAAAAATTGAAATAGTGAGTTTATTTAAGAAGAAATTGAAATAAAATCCCTCCAAATGCCGAATTTTGCTTTAAAAATAGTTTGTTGGAAAATAATATCCTGAACTACAGTGGTAAACTCTGAGGGGCAGTGACACGCGTCGCGCCTGCTACTCAGTCCACACCTTCAACTTCCACAGAAAAGGTAACACGCTCCTTTTTTTTACTCAACCATTCGTTCACCGTAAATTGCAGCGCTTTAAAGTTGTTGATCAATATGCAAAGCAGCAACGATGAATATACCACGAGCCGAGGGGTCCGGTAATTACACCTCAGGGTGGCAGCACGGTAATTTGGCGGCTCTGGGATCCTGCAATCAGCGTTCTATTCATTAACGCGGGAGTCATTTAATCTGCGGCCACTCGAGCCTGCCAATCACCCCCGCAGACACATGACATTACAAAAGCGAAATGAAAAAGTTTAAATTACCAGCCAGGCCCGCGCGTGTAACAACTCTAAACACTATATTTAGGCTTCTTTATGTCGCTGAATGGCCGTTGCCACATTGTGAAAGGACAAGGGGAGACAAACTTAACGAAACAACATCATTTTATGCATTTGTATAGACACCTTTATTTCTTGCGGCTGCAACAGAACAGGCTTATAGACCTATCACGTCCCCGTGCCTGGCTTACCATTTGTCTTTAACCAGCACAACAATTGCCTCATGTTAAAAGGAAATATGAAAAAGAAAAGCATTGATTGAAAGCTGCCACTCAGGGCTATTGTCTCAGGCTTGAGGGAGGACATTCTACCCGTTGCTGTTTGGGGGTGCCAGAGGGCAAGGAGAGGATAGGTCATGTAACTCTCCTTAGTTAGATAGAGTGAGGTAACTAACTGTATACAGACATAATCTCCACTATATCGTTAACACACATGGTTTTCTGGCTGACTTAGTAAGCTACTTGAAGAATATAGGGTGAATTTGATCAAAATTCTGCATCTAGTGCTTTAGTAGTCTTATCGAGAAATGTTTTCAAACAAGTACATTGTTTTTCTGGTGGCCATGCATAGCATGTAGCATGTTGACTCTATGGCACACAGTGAATGGCATAACACACCCCTCTTTTCTGCCTTCCTGTACATCCAATCAGGTCTGTCCTGAAAACCTCTCTCTGACCATAGGGGATTTGGGTTAAGGGGGATGCATGTGGCTGACATGCAGTCTGATGAAGGAGGAGAGAGGGACTGCGAGGGTGGCCAACCCTCTCTCTCGTCTGACTGCCAATAGCAACCCCAGAGTGGGTTGTGGCTGGGCCACACTCCGCACCAACAAACCCAGACCTGGGCATGGATCCAGGCCAAGCCGGCAGCATGGGCAGGAACCCCTCTGTCTGCATCCCAAATTGCACCCTATTCCTTACTTTTGATCCATAGGGCTCTGTTCAAAAGTAGTGTAATATGTAGGGAATAAGGTGCCATTTGGGACTCAGACGTCTCTGCTCTGGAGACTCTGCTTGGTGGAGGGAGGGGCTTCCATATATCAGCTGTCTGATGACCTGTCGTCTGGGTCCCAGCCCAGTCCCACTGCTGAGTGGTGGGAGACAGAGAGGGGAAGAGAGAGAGGCAGAGTGAGACAGAGAGTGAGACAGAGAGTGAAACAGAGAGAGAGGCAGAGAGAGTTAATGAGAGAGAGAGAGGCAGAGAGAGACAGAGAGGGGAAGAGAGAGAGGCAGAGTGAGACAGAGAGAGAGGCAGAGAGAGTTAATGAGAGAGAGAGAGGCAGAGAGAGACAGAGAGGGGAAGAGAGAGAGCAGAGTGAGACAGAGAGAGTTAAAGAGAGAGAGAGGCAGAGTGAGACAGAGTGAATGAGAGAGAGAGAGAGAGAGAGAGAGAGAGAGAGAGAGAGACAGAGAGAGTTAAAGAGAGAGAGAGAGGCAGAGTGAGAGAGAGTTAATGAGAGAGAGAAAGAGACAGAGAGAGTTAAAGAGAGAGAGAGGCAGAGTGAGAGAGAGAGAGAGAGAGAGAGAGAGAGAGAGAGAGAGAGAGAGAGGCAGAGAGAGTTAATGAGAGAGAGAGAGAGAGAGATTCACTTTATATATTATCTACCTCACTTGCTACCTCACTTGCTATATTATCTACCTCACTTGCTTTGGCAATGTTAACACATGTTTCCCACGCCAATAAAGCCCTTGAATTGAATTGAATTGAGAGAGAGAGGCAGAGTGAGACAGAGAGAGTTAAAGAGAGAGAGAAGCAGAGTGAGACAGAGAGAGTTAAAGAGAGAGAGAGAAGCAGAGTGAGAGAGAGAGAGGCAGAGAGAGTTAACGAGAGAGAGAGAGGCATTGAGACAGAGAGAGTTAAAGAGAGAGAGAGGCAGAGTGAGACAGAGAGAGTTAAAGAGAGAGAGAAGCAGAGTGAGACAGAGAGAGTTAAAGAGAGAGAGAGAAGCAGAGCAGAGTGTTAGACAGAGAGAGTTAAAGAGAGAGAGAGGAGACAGAGTTAAAGAGACAGAGAGACAGAGAGAGTTAAAGAGAGACAGAGAAGCAGAGTGAGACAGAGAGTTAAAGAGAGAGAGAAGCAGAAGACAGAGAGAGTTAAAGAGAGAGAGAGAAGCAGAGTAGACAGAGAGTTAAATAGAGAGAGAAGCAGAGTGAGATAGAGAGAGTTAAAGAGAGAGAGAAGCAGAGTGAGATAGAGAGTTAAATAGAGAGAGAGCAGAGTGAGATAGAGAGAGTTAAATAGAGAGAGAGGCAGAGTGAGACAGAGAGAGTTAAAGAGAGAGAGAAGCAGAGTGAGACAGAGAGTTAAAGAGAGAGAGAGAGTTAAAGAGAGAGAGAGAAGCAGAGTGAGACAGAGAGTTAAAGAGATAGAGAGAGTTAAAGAGAGAGAGAGAAGCAGAGTGAGACAGAGAGAGTTAAATAGAGAGAGAAGCAGAGTGAGACAGAGAGAGTTAAATAGAGAGAGAAGCAGAGTGAGATAGAGAGAGTTAAATAGAGAGAGAAGCAGAGTGAGACAGAGAGTTAAAGAGAGAGAGAAGCAGAGTGAGATAGAGAGTTAAATAGAGAGAGAAGCAGAGTGAGACAGAGAGTTAAATAGAGAGAGAAGCAGAGTGAGATAGAGAGAGTTAAATAGAGAGAGAAGCAGAGTGAGACAGAGAGTTAAATAGAGAGAGAAGCAGAGTGAGACAGAGAGAGTTAAATAGAGAGAGAGGCAGAGTGAGACAGAGAGTTAAATAGAGAGAGAAGCAGAGTGAGACAGAGAGTTAAATAGAGAGAGAAGCAGAGTGAGATAGAGAGAGTTAAATAGAGAGAGAAGCAGAGTGAGACAGAGAGTTAAAGAGAGAGAGAAGCAGAGTGAGACAGAGAGAGTTAAATAGAGAGAGAAGCAGAGTGAGATAGAGAGAGTTAAATAGAGAGAGAAGCAGAGTGAGATAGAGAGAGTTAAATAGAGAGAGAAGCAGAGTGAGACAGAGAGTTAAATAGAGAGAGAGGCAGAGTGAGACAGAGAGAGTTAAATAGAGAGAGAAGCAGAGTGAGACAGAGAGTTAAATAGAGAGAGAAGCAGAGTGAGACAGAGAGAGTTAAATAGAGAGAGAAGCAGAGTGAGATAGAGAGAGTTAAAGAGAGAGAGAGGCAGAGTGAGAGAGAGAGGCAGAGAGAGTTAAAGAGAGAGAGAGAGGCAGTGAGACAGAGAGAGTTAAAGAGAGAGAGAGAGGCAGAGGAGGAGGCAGAGTGAGAGAGAGGCAGAGTGAGACAAAGTTAAAGAGAGAGAGAGAGGCAGAGTGAGAGAGAGGCAGAGTGAGAGAGGCAGAGAGACAAAGTTAAAGAGAGAGAGAGAGGGCAGAGTGAGACAGAGAGAGTTAAAGAGAGAGAGAGAGGCAGAGTGAGAGAGAGAGGCAGAGAGAGTTAAAGAGAGAGAGAGAGGCAGTGAGACAGAGAGAGTTAAAGAGAGAGAGAGAGAGAGGCAGAGTGAGAGAGAGGCAGAGTGAGACAAAGTTAAAGAGAGAGAGAAGCAGAGTGAGATAGAGAGAGAGAGGCAGAGTGAGACAGAGAGAGTTAAAGAGAGAGAGAGCAGAGTGAGACAGAGAGAGTTAAAGAGAGAGAGAAGCAGAGTGAGACAGAGAGAGTTAAAGAGAGAGAGAGAAGCAGAGTGAGAGAGAGAGAGGCAGAGAGAGTTAACGAGAGAGAGAGAGGCATTGAGACAGAGAGAGTTAAAGAGAGAGAGAGGCAGAGTGAGACAGAGAGAGTTAAAGAGAGAGAGAAGCAGAGTGAGACAGAGAGAGTTAAAGAGAGAGAGAGAGTTAAAGAGAGAGAGAGAAGCAGAGTGAGACAGAGAGAGTTAAAGAGAGAGAGAGAAGCAGAGTGAGACAGAGAGAGTTAAAGAGATAGAGAGAGTTAAAGAGAGAGAGAGCAGAGTGAGACAGAGAGAGTTAAATAGAGAGAGAAGCAGAGTGAGACAGAGAGAGTTAAATAGAGAGAGAAGCAGAGTGAGACAGAGAGAGTTAAATAGAGAGAGAGCAGAGTGAGACAGAGAGTTAAAGAGAGAGAGAAGCAGAGTGAGATAGAGAGTTAAATAGAGAGAGAGAGAGTGAGACAGAGAGAGTTAAATCGAGAGAGAAGCAGAGTGAGACAGAGAGAGTTAAATAGAGAGAGAAGCAGAGTGAGAGACAGAGAGTTAAAGAGAGAGAGAAGCAGAGTGAGACAGAGAGTTAAATAGAGAGAGAAGCAGAGTGAGACAGAGAGAGTTAAATAGAGAGAGAGCAGAGTGAGACAGAGAGAGTTAAATAGAGAGAGAAGCAGAGTGAGACAGAGAGTTAAAGAGAGTCAGATAGAGAGTGAGATAGAGAGTTAAATAGAGAGAGAAGCAGAGGAGACAGAGAGTTAAATAGAGAGAGAAGCAGAGTAGATAGAGAGACAAATAGAGAGAGAAGCAGAGTGAGACAAGAGTTAAATAGACAGAGAAGCAGATAGACAGAGAGAGTTAAATAAGTAGAAGAGTGAGACAGAGAGTTAAATAAACAGATGAGACAGAGAGTTAAATAGAGAGAGAAGCAGAGTGAGATAGAGAGGTTAAATAGAGAGAGAAGCAGAGTGAGACAGAGAGTTAAAGAGATAGAGAGAAGCAGAGTGAGACAGAGAGAGTTAAATAGAGAGAGAAGCAGAGTGAGATAGAGAGAGTTAAATAGAGAGAGAAGCAGAGTGAGATAGAGAGAGTTAAATAGAGAGAGAAGCAGAGTGAGACAGAGAGTTAAATAGAGAGAGAGGCAGAGTGAGACAGAGAGAGTTAAATAGAGAGAGAAGCAGAGTGAGACAGAGAGTTAAATAGAGAGAGAAGCAGAGTGAGACAGAGAGGTTAAATAGAAAAGCAGAGTGAGATAGAGAGAGTTAAAGAGAGAGAGAGGCAGAGTGAGAGAGAGAGGCAGAGAGAGTTAAAGAGAGAGAGAGAGCAGTGAGACAGAGAGTTAAAGAGAGAGTTCAGAGTGGAGGCTGTCATTGTAAAGAAGAGGCAGAGTGAGACAAAGTTAAAGAGGAGAGAGAGTGAGAGAGAGGCAGATGTAGAGGCAGAGTGAGACAATGTTAAAGAGAGAGAGAGAGAGGCAGCCAATAAGCCCCTGAGACAGAGAGAGTTAAAGAGAGAGAGAGAGGCAGAGTGAGAGAGAGAGGCAGAGAGAGTTAAAGAGAGAGAGAGAGGCAGTGAGACAGAGAGAGTTAAAGAGAGAGAGAGAGAGAGGCAGAGTGAGAGAGAGGCAGAGTGAGACAAAGTTAAAGAGAGAGAGAAGCAGAGTGAGATAGAGAGAGAGAGGCAGAGTGAGACAGAGAGAGTTAAAGAGAGAGAGGCAGAGTGAGACAGAGAGTTAAAGAGAGAGAGAAGCAGAGTGAGACAGAGAGAGTTAAATAGAGAGCGAAGCAGAGTGAGATAGAGAGAGAGGCAGAGAGAGTTAAAGAGAGAGAGGCAGAGTGAGACAGAGAGAGTTAAATAGAGAGAGAGGCAGAGTGAGATAGAGAGTTAAAGAGAGAGAGAGGCAGAGTACAGAGAGAGAGGCAGAGAGTTAAAGAGAGAGAGGAGGCAGTGAGACAGAGAGAGTTAAAGAGAGAGAGAGGCAGAGTGAGAGAGTTAAAGAGAGAGAGAGGCAGAGTGAGACAGAGAGTTAAAGAGAGAGAGAGAGGCAGAGACAGAGAGTTAAAGAGAGAGGCAGAGTGAGACAGAGAGAGTCTAAAGAGAGAGAGAGGCAGAGTGAGACAAAGTTAAAGAGAGCCAGAGGAGACAGAGAGAGTTAAAGAGAGAGAGAGAGGCAGAGTGAGACAGAGAGAGTTAAAGAGAGAGAGGCAGAGTGAGACAGTGAGACAGAGAGTTAAAGAGAGAGAGGCAGAGTGAGACAGTGAGACAGAGAGTTAAAGAGAGAGAGAGAGAAGCAGAGTGAGATAGACAGAGTTAAAGAGAGAGAGAGGCAGAGTGAGACAGAGAGTTAAAGAGAGAGAGAGAGAAATCAAATAAAATTTTATTGGTCATATACACATGATTAGCAGATGTTATTGCGAGTGTAGCGAAATGCTTGTGTTTCTATTTCCGACAGTGCAGTAATATCTAACATCTAACAAGTAATATCTAACAAATTACACAACATATACCCAATACACACAAATCTAAGTAGGGAAGTATTAAGACTATAAACATATGGACAAGCGATGTCAGAGCGGAACGGACTAAGATACGGACTAAGAATAGAAAACAGTATATACATATGAGATGAGTAAAGCAAGATATGTAAACATTAAGTTACTAGAATACCTTAGAATAGTATATAATCCAGTATATACATATACTGTATTCTTGGGGCTGCATGTAGCCTAGTGGTTAGCAAGGGATCAAATCCCCGAGCTGACAAGGTCAAAATTTGTCATTCTGCCCCTGAACCAGGCAGTTAACCCACTGTTCCCTGGTAGGCTGTCATTGTAAATAAGAATTTGTTCTAGTTAAAAGGAGAGAGAGAGTTAAGGAGATGTAATGTTTCCCTTGCTTTGGCAATGTTAATATATGTTTTCCATGCCAATAAAGCCCCTAAATTGGAGAGAGAGGATGTCGACCTGTCATTTTTTTTCTGCCAAACCTGCAGCAGGTCAGGAAGGAAGTTTCCTCCCAGCAGCCGGCGGTAGGAGAGGAAGAGAGGGGTCTGCAGGAGAGTGAGCTCCTGTCCAGGGGCCGCTGGGCGCGCTGTGAATCCTCTATTGTTCCCTCTCCGCTGACACCAGTCCGCCATTTCCTCTGTCATAAATCTGCCCCAGGAGGTGTCACCCCCCCCCCCTCCATTGTCTCTGAAGAGGAAACCTGGAGTGGAGGAGGCGGCCTGGATGTACTCGTCTTCAGCCGGGTCAAAGGGCAGGGGAGCAGTTTGGTATACTCAGTGAATATGTATTGTGATTTGATAGAGGTATGGTACAGAGGTATGGTACAGAGGTATGGTACATGAGGACTGGGTGGATTAGACTCCTGCTGTACCTCTCTGCCAGCCAGCCAGCCAGCCAGCCAGAGGTATGGTACATGAGGACTGGGTGGGTTAGACTCCTGCTGTACCTCTCTACCAGCCAGCCAGCCAGCCAGCCAGAGGTATGGTACAGGAGGACTGGGTGGGTTAGACTCCTGCTGTACCTCTCTACCAGCCAGCCAGCCAGCCAGTCAGCCAGCCAGCCAGCCAGAGGTATGGTACAGGAGGACTGGGTGGGTTAGACTCCTGTTGTACCTCTCTGCCAGCCAGCCAGCCAGCCAGTCAGCCAGCCAGCCAGCCAGCCAGCCAGCCAGCCAGCCAGAGGTATGGTACAGGAGGACTGGGTGGGTTAGACTCCTGCTGTACCTCTCTACCAGCCAGCCAGCCAGCCAGTCAGAGGTATGGTACAGGAGGACTGGGTGGGTTAGACTCTGTTGTACCTCTCTAGCCAGCCAGCCAGCCAGCCAGCCAGAGGTGGTACAGGAGGACTGGGTGGGTTAGACTCCTGTTGTACCTCTCTACCAGCCAGCCAGCCAGTCAGCCAACCAGCCAGCCAGAGGTATGGTACAGGAGGACTGGGTGGGTTAGACTCCTGTTGTACCTCTCTACCAGCCAGCCAGCCAGCCAGTCAGCCAGCCAGCCAGCCAGAGGTATGGTACAGGAGGACTGGGTGGGTTAGACTCCTGTTGTACCTCTCTACCAGCCAGGGTACAGTGTTACAGTCTAATCATGGCTCCCCTCTGGAAACCATCAACGGGGCCCCTGAATCATCCTCTAAATCAAGCCCTTGTTTCACGTCACAGTGCTGTAGCCACCGGGGCCTCCCACTACTAACTCAAAGCAAGCAATACACACATTAACGCTGAAGGAGAATGCTCGCACTAGAGGTTGGTAGGCCTCAGACCGACAGACAGGCAGGAAAGAATGAAAACCTATTACAACACTAACTAGGGTTTTTATGAAGTTGTTGAGGTCGATGCCAACTAAAGTTCTGTTTTGTGATAGAGGGTTTATAAATGCTTTATGAATGAATGTTGTCTTTCTGTGGATGGAAAGGACTTGTCCCTCATTATCGGTTGTAGCTCATTAAAGCGCCACTTAAATTCGATTGTCTTGATTTGTGAAACGCAGATGTTTATTGTAGTAGGAATTGATGAGCAACATGCCTGATATTTACTGTTTGAATGGCGCACGTGTGGGGCCTGCGGCTAACAATTCAGTAGCCTGTTTGTTGACTCTGTCTGTTGTGAATTGTAACGGTTATTATGTGAGGTGATTGTGGGTGGACCCCCCCCCCCCTATGTCCCATTGACTCTGTCTGTTGTGAATTGTAACAGTTATTATGTGAGGTGATTGTGGGTGGACCCCCCCCCCCCCTATGTCCCATTGACTCTGTCTGTTGTGAATTGTAACAGTTATTATGTGAGGTGATTGTGGGTGGACCCCCCTATGTCCCATTGACTCTGTCTGTTGTGAATTGTAACAGTTATTATGTGAGGTGATTGTGGGTGGACCCCCTATGTCCCATTGACTCTGTCTGTTGTGAATTGTAACAGTTATTATGTGAGGTGATTGTGGGTGGACCCCCTCCCCCTATGTCCCATTGACTCTGTCTGTTGTGAATTGTAACAGTTATTATGTGAGGTGATTGTGGGTGGACCCCCCTATGTCCCATTGACTCTGTCTGTTGTGAATTGTAACAGTTATTATGTGAGGTGATTGTGGGTGGACCCCCCCCCCTATGTCCCATTGACTCTGTCTGTTGTGAATTGTAACAGTTATTATGTGAGGTGATTGTGGGTGGACCCCCCTATGTCCCATTGACTCTGTCTGTTGTGAATTGTAACGGTTATTATGTGAGGTGATTGTGGGTGGACCCCCCTATGTCCCATTGACTCTGTCTGTTGTGAATTGTAACAGTTATTATGTGAGGTGATTGTGGGTGGACCCCCCTATGTCCCATTGACTCTGTCTGTTGTGAATTGTAACGGTTATTATGTGAGGTGATTGTGGGTGGACCCCCCTCCCCCTATGTCCCATTGACTCTGTCTGTTGTGAATTGTAACAGTTATTATGTGAGGTGATTGTGGGTGGACCCCCTATGTCCCATTGACTCTGTCTGTTGTGAATTGTAACAGTTATTATGTGAGGTGATTGTGGGTGGACCCCCCCCCTATGTCCCATTGACTCTGTCTGTTGTGAATTGTGACAGTTATTATGTGAGGTGATTGTGGGTGGACCCCCCTCCCCCTATGTCCCATTGACTCTGTCTGTTGTGAATTGTGACGGTTATTATGTGAGGTGATTGTGGGTGGACCCCCCCTATATCACATTGACTCTGACATTGCGACTGGACACCACACATGCAAAGTTAGTAACTCTTTCTACAAACCATTGAAAAACATCACTCCCATCTCCATCATGTTACTGAACCACTTCAGTTGTCAGTGTGATTGACCAGTCAGTTGTCAGTGTGATTGGCCAGACTGTCAGTTGTCAGTGTGATTGACCAGTCAGTTGTCAGTGTGATTGGCCAGACTGTCAGTTGTCAGTGTGGTTGACCAGACTGTCACTTATCAGTGTGATTGACCAGACTGTCAGTTGTCAGTGTGATTGACCAGTCAGTTGTCAGTGTGATTGACCAGACTGTCAGTTGTCAGTGGGATTGACCAGACTGTGTGATTGACCAGTCAGTTGTCAGTGTGGTTGACCAGACTGTCAGTTGTCAGTGTGATTGACCAGACTGTCAGTTGTCAGTGTGATTGACCAGTCAGTTGTCAGTGTGATTGACCAGACAGTTATCAGTGTGATTGACCAGTCAGTTATCAGTGTGATTGACCAGACTGTCAGTTGTCAGTGTGATTGACCAGACTGTCAGTTGTCAGTGTGATTGACCAGTCAGTTATCAGTGTGATTGACCAGACTGTCAATTGTCAGTGGGATTGACCAGACTGTCAGTTATCAGTGTGATTGACCAGACTGTCAGTTGTCAGTGTGATTGACCAGACTGTCAGTTGTCAGTGTGATTGACCAGACTGTCAGTTGTCAGTGTGATTGACCAGTCAGTTGTCAGTGTGATTGGCCAGACTGTCAGTTGTCAGTGTGATTGACCAGACTGTCAGTTGTCAGTGTGATTGACCAGTCAGTTGTCAGTGTGATTGACCAGGCTGTCAGTTGTCAGTGTGATTGACCAGTCAGTTGTCAGTGTGATTGACCAGACTGTCAGTTGTCAGTGGGATTGACCAGACATTGACCAGTCAGTTGTCAGTGTGGTTGACCAGACTGTCAGTTGTCAGTGTGATTGACCAGACTGTCAGTTGTCAGTGTGATTGACCAGTCAGTTGTCAGTGTGATTGACCAGACAGTTATCAGTGTGATTGACCAGTCAGTTATCAGTGTGATTGACCAGACTGTCAGTTGTCAGTGTGATTGACCAGACTTCAGTTGTCAGTGTGATTGACCAGTCAGTTATCAGTGTGATTGACCAGACTGTCAATTGTCAGTGGGATTGACCAGACTGTCAGTTGTCAGTGTGATTGACCAGACTGTCAGTTGTCAGTGTGATTGACCAGACTGTCAGTTGTCAGTGTGATTGACCAGTCAGTTGTCAGTGTGATTGGCCAGACTGTCAGTTGTCAGTGTGATTGACCAGACTGTCAGTTGTCAGTGTGATTGACCAGTCAGTTATCAGTGTGATTGACCAGACTGTCAGTTGTCAGTGGGATTGACCAGACTGTCAGTTGTCAGTGTGATTGACCAGACAGTCAGTTGTCAGTGTGATTGACCAGACAGTCAGTTGTCAGAACTCTACAATAAGAGGAGGGGGAAGAAGGTGTTTTCAAGAGACTCCCTCCACACAAGAGAGGAGAGGTGAATTCCAGAGGTTGGAATTTATGACATTCTTTGTCCGCGTGAAACAACAAATGGTACTGAAAGGTGTGAACAGTATTCCAGCTCCGTCGCGGTACCTGGAAGTGAAAGAGAGCACCTGTCGAGCCCACCACCATTCTCATGGCAAACCACTAGCCCTAGGCCCCTCCCCCTGACACCTAACTGTCATTCTCACCCGGCATGGTGGGTGGCAGTGGAAAAGGATCCTTTCATTTGGCAGCAGCTATTTCACTAATCCAAAACAACAGCTGTAAGGTAGAAATGAGTGGGTGAGGTACGGGGAGAGAGCGATATGAGGGGGAGTTAGAGGGATGAGGTACGGGGAGAGGACGATATGAGGGGAGTTAGAGGGATGAGGTACGGGGAGAGAGCGATATGAGGGGAGTTAGAGGGATGAGGTACGGGAGAGGACGATATGAGGGGAGTTAGAGGGATGAGGTACGGGGAGAGGGACGATATGAGGGGGAGTTAGAGGGATGAGGTACGGGGAGGGGGTGACATGAGGGGGAGTTAGAGGGATGAGATACAGGGAGGGGGTGACATGAGGGGGAGTTAGAGGAATGAGGTAGGGGAGGGGGTGATATGAGGGGGGGAGTTAGAGGGATGAGGTATGGGGAGGGGGGTGATATGAGGGGGAGTTAGGGGGATGAGGTACGGGGGGGGGGTGCATGTAGGCCTGGGCCTGAGGGGTATAGAACCTGACACTTGTATAAAAACATGGTCAGGGCAGAGGAAGAAAATAACATATGTGAAGTAAGTTCTGGGGGCTGAGAGAGAAAGAGGCAGAGAGGGGGAGAGACAGAGGGAGGGAGAGGGAGAGAGACAGAGACAGAGGGGGGAGAGAGGGAGAGAGAGACAGAGAGGGGGAGGGAGAGAGAGACAGAGAGGGGGAGAGGCAGAGAGAGAGAGAGGGGGGAGAGGGAGAGAGAGAGACAAAGAGGGGGAGAGGGAGAGAGACAGAGAGGGGGGGAGGGAGAGCGACAGAGAGGGGGAGAGGGAGAGAGACAGAGGGTGGGGGGAGAGGGAGAGAGAGGACAGAGAGGGGGAGAGGGAGAGAGAGAGAGAGGGGGAGAGGGAGAGAGACAGAGAGGGGGAGAGGGAGAGAGAGAGAGAGAGGGGGGGAGGGAGAGAGAGAGACAGAGAGGGGGGGAGAGGGAGAGAGACAGAGAGGGGGGAGAGGGAGAGACAGAGAGGGGGGGAGGGAGAGAGAGAGGGGGGGGGGAGAGAGGGAGAGAGAGGGGAGAGGGGGAGACAGAGAGGGGGAGAGACAGAGGGGGAGAGGGAGAGACAGAGAGGGGGAGAGAGAGAGAGAGAGAGGGGGAGAGAGGGGAGAGAGAGACAGAGAGGGGGGAGAGGGAGAGACAGATAGAGAGAGAGGGGGAGACAGAGAGAGGGGAGAGAGAGAGAGAGAGAGAGGGGAGAGGGAGAGAGAGAGACAGAGAGGGGGAGAGGGAGAGAGAGAGACAGAGAGGGGAGAGGGAGAGAGAGACAGAGGGAGGAGAGAGGGTGGGGAGAGAGAGAGAGAGGAGGAGGGAGAGAGGGGAGAGAGAGAGACAGAGAGGGGGAGAGGGAGAGAGAGAGAGAGGGGGAGAGGGAGAGACAGAGAGGGAGGGGGAGAGGGAGAGAGACAGAGGGGGAGGAGGGAGAGAGAGAGGGGGGAGAGGGAGAGAGAGAGACAGAGAGGGGGAGAGAGGAGAGAGAGAGAGAGGGGGAGAGGGAGAGAGACAGAGGGGGTGGGGGGAGAGGGAGAGAGACAGAGAGGGGGAGAGGGAGAGAGAGAGGTGGGGATGGAGAGAGGGGGAGAGGAGAGAGAGAGAGAGAGGGGAGGGGGAGAGAGAGAGCGAGAGAGGGGAGAAAGGGAGAGAGAGAGACAGAGAGAGGGGAGAGGGAGAGAGAGAGAGGGGAGGGGATGGAGGGGATAGAGAGAGAGGGGGGGATAGAGAGGGGAGGGGGAGAGAGAGAGAGGGGGAGAGGGAGAGAGGAGAGGGGGTAGAGAGAGAGAGAGAGACAGAGAGGGGGAGAGGGAGAGGAGAGAGGAGAGAGTGGTGGGGATGGAGAGAGAGAGGGGGGGGGGGAGAGAGACAGAGAGGGGGAGAGGGAGAGAGAGAGAGGGGGAGAGGGAGAGCGACAGACAGAGAGAGGGAGAGGGAGAGAGACAGAGAGGGGGGAGAGGGAGAGGGGGAGAGGGAGAGAGAGGGGAGGGGGAGAGGGAGAGAGACAGAGAGGGGGAGAGGGAGAGAGAGAGAGAGGGGAGTGGGGAGAGAGACAGAGAGGGAGAGTGGGGAGAGAGGGGAGAGCGAGAGAGGGAGGGGGGTAAAGGAGAGAGAGAGAGACAGAGAGTGGGGAGAGGGAGAGAGAGAATAGTGGGGATGGAGAGAGAGAGTGGTGGGAGAGAGGGGGAGGGGGGGAGAGACAGAGAAGGGGGGGAGAGGGAGAGAGAGAGTGGTGGGGATGGAGAGAGAGAGGGGGTGGGGAGAGATACAGAGAGGGGGAGAGGGAGAGAGAGAGACAGAGAGGGGGAGAGAGGGGGAGAGAGAGAGAGAGGGGGAGAGGGAGACAGAGAGGGGGGAGAGGGAGAGAGACAGAGAGGGGGAGAGGGAGAGGGAGAGAGACAGACAGAGAGGGGGAGAGGGAGAGAGACAGAGAGGGGGAGAGGGAGAGAGAGATGGGGGGGAGAGAGAGAGCGGGAGAGATGGGGAGAGACAGAGAGAGACAGAGAGGGAGAGAGACATAGAGGGGGAGAGGGAGAGGGGGTGGGGAGAGACAGAGAGGGGGAGAGAGAGGAGAGAGACAGAGAGGGGGAGAGAGAGAGACAGAGAGGGGGAAAGGGAGAGAGGAGAGAGGGGGTAGAGGGAGAGAGAGAGAGACAGAGAGGGGGGAGAGGGAGAGAGAGAGTGGTGGGGATGGAGAGAGAGGAGGGTGGGATAGAGAGAGAAGGGGAGGGAGAGGGAGAGAGAGGAGTGGTGGGGATAGAGAGAGAGGGGGGGAGACAGGGGAGGGGGAGATAGAGAGAGAGGGTGGGGATAGAGAGGGACAGAGGGGGGGAGATAGGGAGGGGAGAGGGGAGAGAGGTGGGGGGAGGGGAGGGTAGGCCAGTGAGATGCAGAGGGGAGATGTATCGTAGCTGCCAGTGAGATGTAGAGCTGTCAGTGAGATGTATCGTAGCTGTCAGTGAGATGGATCGTAGCTGCCAGTGAGATGTATCGTAGCTGCCAGTGAGATGTATCGTGAGATGTATTGTAGCTGTCAGTGAGATGTATCGTAGCTGCCAGTGAGATGTATCGTAGCTGCCAGTGAGATGTATCGTAGTGTCAGTGAGATGTATCGTAGCTGTCAGTGAGATGTATTGTAGCTGTCAGTGAGATGTATCGTAGCTGCCAGTGAGATGTATTGTAGCTGCCAGTGAGATGTATCGTAGCTGTCAGTGAGATGTATCGTAGCTGTCAGTGAGATGTATTGTAGCTGCCAGTGAGATGTATCGTAGCTGCCAGTGAGATGTATCGTAGCTGCCAGTGAGATGTATCGTAGCTGCCAGTGAGATGTATCCAGTGAGATGCCAGTGAGATGTATCGTAGCTGTCAGTGAGATGTATCGTAGCTGTCAGTGAGATGTATCGTAGCTGCCAGTGAGATGTATCGTAGCTGCCAGTGAGATGTATCGTAGCTGCCAGTGAGATGTATCGTAGCTCAGGGCCAAAAACCACACGGAAATAGATCATGAGTATGTGAGTAAGTGAGTGCTTGCGTGCGTGCGTGCGTACGTGCGTGCGTGCGTGCCTGCGTGTGTCCTGACAGGGTTGCTGCTCATATTAGCATCTATCTTCGGACACAGGGGATTGTATCAGGACAGGTGAACAGAATTACACTGAGGAGACGCTCATTACACATCTGGTTAAGTTTTGGGAGGGAAACCTTTGTGGGGTGGTCTTCGACTCCTCGCTGTATAACACGCCTGCCCTGTTAACACAACAGGGCTCTGGAAGTCAATCAAATGGCAAGGTACTGGTGGGCTAAATCACATTCTCTGCATTGAACTCTAAATTATCTATGATGTAAAAACTGGGGAACATTTCTGCTATGTCTAAAACCCAACTTCTTCGTTGTTGAATGAGTTCCTTTGGAGTTTATAAACTGAGGTTGACTTGGGTGTTACGGTATGTGTCTGACATTGAAAAACGTACTGAGTATTATAAAGTTACATTTGGGACCACAATACTGCACTCTTTCCAGCCAGAACATTAAACCTGGGAGACTATTGTACTATGGAGGCTGATGATATGGTATATTCTTCCCGTTACCAATAAAAGGTGATCTCCAAGGCTTGAACTTTAAGGCAAAAAAATATATAAAATAATGTATTACATTTGTAAAACGCTTTTCATTATACAGAATAATCTCAAAGTGAGTAAAATTGAAACTACTAGACAGAGCAACTGACACAAAGAACCCAGCTGACAATAATGATGAAGTTCCATTTCAGGTGATCCAACAGTTGCATCATGACTTCCATGTTCCATTTCAGGTGATCCAACAGTTGCATCATGACTTCCATGTTCCATTTCAGGTGAACCAACAGTTGCATCATGACTTCCATGTTCCATTTCAGGTGAACCAACAGTTGCATCATGACTTCCATGTTCCATTTCAGGTGATCCAACAGTTGCATCATGACTTCCATGTTCCATTTCCATTTCAGGTGAACCAACAGTTGCATCATGACTTCCATGTTCCATTTCAGGTGATCCAACAGTTGCATCATGACTTCCATGTTCCATTTCAGGTGAACCAACAGTTGCATCATGACTTCCATGTTCCATTTCAGGTGATCCAACAGTTGCATCATGACTTCCATGTTCCATTTCAGGTGATCCAACAGTTGCATCATGACTTCCATGTTCCATTTCAGGTGATCCAACAGTTGCATCATGACTTCCATGTTCCATTTCAGGTGATCATCAACAGGTGCATCATGACTTCCATGTTCCATTTCAGGTGATCCAACAGTTGCATCATGACTTCCATGTTCCATTTCAGGTGATCCAACAGTTGCATCATGACTTCCATGTTCCATTTCAGGTGATCCAACAGTTGCATCATGACTTCCATGTTCCATTTCAGGTGATCCAACAGTTGCATCATGACTTCAATGTTCCATCCTCTGCTCCCAATCATCTGTCTGAACCACACAGTTCTCTAGTTGTACATTCCTCTACACAACTGTACAGAGTCTGATTCTTTATTAGGTCTCTTCGACCTGAGAGTCTGTCTGGCTTTGGGACTTGGCTGTGAAGGTACGGTTCCTGTTGGTTTGGGCCGGACAAAAACATTCCTCGAAAGTTCCCGATCATGTCTGGCTTCTTTCATCTTGGGTATTCAATGTATTTTCGAATTCCCATAATTATGAGACACATTTCTGTTTCCTTTTTATCATTGATGAAAATTGCGGAGGTACTCGAGACATTGAGGGCAGGCAACTCCATGTTTGGTCATTAATGCAACGAATGTCTGAAAGTTAATGGACAGTAACATTTGTGTCTTTTAGCAGACGCTCTTATCCAGAGCGACTTACAGTAGTGAGTGCATATATTTTTGTATTTGTTCGCACTGGTCCCCCATGGGAATTAAACCCACACCTCTGGTGTTGTAAGTGCCATGCTCTACCAACTGAGCCACACAGGACCTGATGTAACCTTACGTAGCAGGTGTAGAAAGATGCCTGAGGGGAGTCCCCTCTTCCACTTTTCAGGGGAAACGGAAGTTAAGTTGAAAATATTGTATCCCTGAAAACCAGAAATATCCACTTTCTGTCAACTCCACTAAGGATGAATGGACAATCACACTGTAAAACACAGGGATATGAGGGATTGGTGGTTGAAGCCTTGAAGGGCTCACCAGCCCGTAACCGAAAACGTCTTGCCAGCGTTACTCAGGGACATCCTAAATAGTTCATTTGAACTTTCTGATGTTCTGAGGTTCCAAAGTTCAGAGTTTCTGAGGTTCCAAAGTTCTGAGGCCTACTACTACAGACAGTCACGTGACCTGAGCAGACATTCAGATCTGATTGCGGGGCTCAGTTGCCTGGACAACCCACACAAAGCTAAGCAGCTAGCCCCTGCCTCGCCTGCGTCTTGACTCAGAGATGTAAGTACCAACAGATGCCGATGTAGCGCTGACCTCAGTCGCTTCCTGGAAAATCAAATTTGTCAAAATGAGAGAGAAACAAGGGAACAGTTAGAGCTAACACAGTCAGTCCAGGCTGAGGCTGAGGCTCCAGGCTGAGGCTCCAGGCTGAGGCTCCAGGCTGAGGCTCCCTCTCAGTCAGTGTTTATGAGCAGGGCCTCGTCACAGCAGTCCTGTGTTGTGTAGGTTTAACTTGACACATCGCTACATTTCTCCAAGTGGTTCTAGGAGTGAAAAATCCAGATGCACTAAACTGGACTGTTAGGATAAACTGGACTGTTAGCAGAAACTGGACTGTTAGGATAAACTGGACTGTTAGGATAGAGATATCAGAGCCCTTTACTTTAGGACCAGCTCCTTCTGGGGCTCTTTCTGTTCAGTAATGCTACATGGAACCTTGCTCATCCTTTCTGTTCAGTACTGCTACATGGAACCTTGCTCATCTTTTCTGTTCAGTACTGCTACATGGAACCTTGCTCATCCTTTCTGTTCAGTACTGCTACATGGAACCTTGCTCATCCTTTCTGTTCAGTAATGCTACATGGAACCTTGCTCATCCTTTCTGTTCAGTACTGCTACATGGAACCTTGCTCATCCTTTCTGTTCAGTACTGCTACATGGAACCTTGCTCATCCTTTCTGTTCAGTACTGCTACATGGAACCTTGCTCATCCTTTCTGTTCAGCACTGCTACATGGAACCTTGCTCATCCTTTCTGTTCAGTACTGCTACATGGAACCTTGCTCATCCTTTCTGTTCAGTACTGCTACATGGAACCTTGCTAATCCTTTCTGTTCAGTAATGCTACATGGAACCTTGCTCATCCTTTCTGTTCAGTACTGCTACATGGAACCTTGCTCATCCTTTCTGTTCAGTAATGCTACATGGAACCTTGCTCATCCTTTCTGTTCAGTACTGCTACATGGAACCTTGCTCATCCTTTCTGTTCAGTACTGCTACATGGAACCTTGCTCATCCTTTCTGTTCAGTACTGCTACATGGAACCTTGCTCATCCTTTCTGTTCAGTAATGCTACATGGAACCTTGCTCATCCATGGAAATGTTTGGAAATGCCAACAAATCACACTCCCATTGAGTTATCTGTAAAATATGTGCTCTTGCCATGTCTAATATAGTCCAATTAACTGATCTCGTAATGTAAATGACTTAAAACCACAGGTTTGTAGAACGCTATTGTCCAGGTGGCTCACATCCAAGGGTAGTTTGTGATTGGCTAGCGATAACACCTTGCTTTAATATGTGTGTGCAGATGATTTAATGATGTAAAACCTTGCAGAATCTACCTCCGTCTTCCGATTCCGGAAGCAATCATGGTATCGCAAGAGCCGTCTAACCACAGCATGATATCACCTTCTAAAACGCACGAGGATGGAAAGGAAACGCGCGCCAGACCACTCATATGTGATCAATTATTTCACAAAAACTCATAGAAGGAAATTCGTGGAGCCATTAGCTCCCAGAGCTTGGGATCAGACTGGGGGTAATAGCAACCTCACAGAATAAACACATTTGGCTAACAGGTCACCAGGATCGTCTGCATCTCAAATGACACCCTATTCCCTATAGGGCACTGGTCTGGTCAAAAGTAGTGCACTACAATGAGTGTACAAAACATTAGGAACACTGGCTCTTTCAATGCAATAGACTGAGCAGGTGAATCCAGGTGAAAGCAATGATCCATGATTGATGTCACCTGTTAAATCCACCAATCAGTGTAGATGAAGGGGAGGAGACAGGTTAAAGAAGGATGTTTAAGCCTTGAGAACATGGAGACATGGATTGTGTGTGTGTTCTATTCAGAGGGTGAGTAGGCAACACAAAACATGTAAGTGTCTTTGAACAGGGTACGGTAGTAGTTGGTATTCAAGAACTGCAACGGTGCTGGGCTTTTCATGCTCAACAGTTTCCCAAGTGTATCAAGAATGTTCCACCAGCCAAAGGATATCCATCCAACTTGACACAACTGTGGGAAGCGTTGGAGTCAACATGGGGCAGCATCCCTGTGGAACGCTTTCGACACCTTGTAGAGACAAATTGAGGCTGTTCTGAGGGCAAAGGGGGGTGAAACGCAATATTAGGGCGTTCCTAATGTTTCATACACTCAGTGTATATAGGGAATAGGGTTCCATTAGTGACTGAGCTCTGGGTTAGAGGGGTGAAGTGGTTATAGGAAGCTTAACATTAGGGACTGAGCTCTGGGTTAGAGGGGTGAAGTGGTTATAGGAAGCTTAACATTAGGGACTGAGCTCTGGGTTAGAGGGGTGAAGTGGTTATAGGAAGCTTAACATTAGGGACTGAGCTCTGGGTTAGAGGGTTAGAGGAGTGAAGTGGTTATAGGAAGCTTAACATTAGGGACTGAGCTCTGGGTTAGAGGGTTAGAGGGGTGAAGTGGTTATAGGAAGCTTAACATTAGGGACTGAGCTCTGGGTTAGAGGGTTAGAGGGGTGAAGTGGTTATAGGAAGCTTAACATTAGGGACTGAGCTCTGGGTTAGAGAGGTGAAGTGGTTATAGGAAGCTTAACATTAGGGACTGAGCTCTGGGTTAGAGGGTTAGAGAGGTGAAGTGGTTATAGGAAGCTTAACATTAGGGACTGAGCTCTGGGTTAGAGGGTTAGAGAGGTGAAGTGGTTATAGGAAGCCTAACATTAGGGACTGAGCTCTGGGTTAGAGGGTTAGAGGGGTGAAGTGGTTATAGGAAGCTTAACATTAGGGACTGAGCTCTGGGTTAGAGGGTTAGAGAGGTGAAGTGGTTATAGGAAGCTTAACATTAGGGACTGAGCTCTGGGTTAGAGGGTTAGAGGGGTGAAGTGGTTATAGGAAGCTTAACATTAGGGACTGAGCTCTGGGTTAGAGGGTTAGAGGGGTGAAGTGGTTATAGAGGGTTAGAGGGTGAAGTGGTTATAGGAAGCTTAACATTAGGGACTGAGCTCTGGGTTAGAGGGTTAGAGGGGTGAAGTGGTTATAGGAAGCTTAACATTAGGGACTGAGCTCTGGGTTAGAGGGGTGAAGTGGTTATAGAAAGGTTAACATTAGGGACTGAGCTCTGGGTTAGAGGGTTAGAGAGGTGAAGTGGTTATAGGAAGCTTAACATTAGGGACTGAGCTCTGGGTTAGAGGGTTAGAGGGTGAAGTGGTTATAGGAAGGTTAACATTAGGGACTGAGCTCTGGGTTAGAGAGGTGAAGTGGTTATAGGAAGCTTAACATTAGGGACTGAGCTCTGGGTTAGAGGGTTAGAGAGGTGAAGTGGTTATAGGAAGCTTAACATTAGGGACTGAGCTCTGGGTTAGAGGGTTAGAGAGGTGAAGTGGTTATAGGAAGCTTAACATTAGGGACTGAGCTCTGGGTTAGAGGGTTAGAGGGGTGAAGTGGTTATAGAAAGGTTAACATTAGGGACTGAGCTCTGGGTTAGAGGGTTAGAGAGGTGAAGTGGTTATAGGAAGCTTAACATTAGGGACTGAGCTCTGGGTTAGAGGGTTAGAGGGGTGAAGTGGTTATAGGAAGCTTAACATTAGGGACTGAGCTCTGGGTTAGAGGGTTAGAGGGGTGAAGTGGTTATAGAAAGGTTAACATTAGGGACTGAGCTCTGGGTTAGAGGGTTAGAGAGGTGAAGTGGTTATAGGAAGCTTAACATTAGGGACTGAGCTCTGGGTTAGAGGGTTAGAGGGGTGAAGTGGTTATAGGAAGCTTAACATTAGGGACTGAGCTCTGGGTTAGAGGGTTAGAGGGGTGAAGTGGTTATAGAAAGGTTAACATTAGGGACTGAGCTCTGGGTTAGAGGGTTAGAGAGGTGAAGTGGTTATAGGAAGCTTAACATTAGGGACTGAGCTCTGGGTTAGAGGGTTAGAGGGGTGAAGTGGTTATAGGAAGCTTAACATTAGGGACTGAGCTCTGGGTTAGAGGGTTAGAGGGGTGAAGTGGTTATAGAAAGGTTAACATTAGGGACTGAGCTCTGGGTTAGAGGGTTAGAGAGGTGAAGTGGTTATAGGAAGCTTAACATTAGGGACTGAGCTCTGGGTTAGAGGGTTAGAGGGGTGAAGTGGTTATAGGAAGGTTAACATTAGGGACTGAGCTCTGGGTTAGAGAGGTGAAGTGGTTATAGGAAGGTTAACATTAGGGACTGAGCTCTGGGTTAGAGAGGTGAAGTGGTTATAGGAAGCTTAACATTAGGGACTGAGCTCTGGGTTAGAGAGGTGAAGTGGTTATAGGAAGCTTAACATTAGGGACTGAGCTCTGGGTTAGAGAGGTGAAGTGGTTATAGGAAGGTTAATATTAGGGACTGAGCTCTGGGTTAGAGGGTTAGAGAGGTGAAGTGGTTATAGGAAGCTTAACATTAGGGACTGAGCTCTGGGTTAGAGGGTTAGAGAGGTGAAGTGGTTATAGGAAGCTTAACATTAGGGACTGAGCTCTGGGTTAGAGGGTTAGAGAGGTGAAGTGGTTATAGGAAGCTTAACATTAGTGACTGAGCTCTGGGTTAGAGGGTTAGAGAGGTAAAGTGGTTATAGGAAGCTTAACATTAGGGACTGAGCTCTGGGTTAGAGAGGTGAAGTGGTTATAGGAAGCTTAACATTAGGGACTGAGCTCTGGGTTAGAGAGGTGAAGTGGTTATAGGAAGCTTAACATTAGGGACTGAGCTCTGGGTTAGAGGGGTGAAGTGGTTATAGGAAGGCTAAGGGGAGGGGAGGTGTTCCTCTAGGGTAGCTGGCCTACACCCGCCATGCGTGTGGCAGAGCGAGACTCAAATCACCCCTAATTAACAGAGGTCAAAGAGTCTCCCCCCTACGTCCATGACCTTTGACCCTTGACGAAGTGCCTGCTATAAACCATACCCCCCAATGGCGGTAGCAGCGCTGTTGCAAACACATTGCCTCAAAACAGAAATTCCTTTGAGATAACACAGTCCTGGCTAACTGCCTCTGTCCTGAAGCACAGGTTGTATGTATGTTTAGACTCCACCACAGCAGAGCTGTACATAATAACCATGACTGTACAGGAAGTCAACTCCGCTCCAGAGACTGATCGAATATTAGTGTTTGTGTTTTCACAAAAAAAAAGCACAATTTCAAAATTCATATCAGGGTAGCACTTTATGTTACGGTACAGCAATGATCATATATTTACTTAAAGATTACATATTGAGATTGTAAATACAGTACAGCAATGATCATATATTTACTTAAAGATGACATATTGAGATTGTAAATACAGTACAGCAATGATCATATATTTACTTAGAGATGACATATTGAGATTGTAAATAGAGTTCAGTAATGATCAATAATTTACTTAAAGATGACATATTGAGATTGTAAATACAGTACAGCAATGATCAATAATTTACTTAAAGATGACATATTGAGATTGTAAATAGAGTACAGCAATGATCATATATTTACTTAGAGATGACATATTGAGATTGTAAATAGAGTACAGCAATGATCATATATTTACTTAAAGATGACATATTGAGATTGTAAATAGAGTACAGCAATGATCATATATTTACTTAAAGATGACATATTGAGATTGTAAATAGAGTACAGCAATGATCATATATTTACTTAGAGATGACATATTGAGATTGTAAATACAGTACAGTAATGATCCTATATTTACTTAGAGATGACATATTGAGATTGTAAATACAGTACAGTAATGATCCTATATGTACTTAGAGATGACATATTGAGATTGTAAATACAGAGTAATACTCTATGAATCCATTTCTTTGTGTTGGTTTGTTGTTTAAACAAGTAGCACCACTTGGTACCATTTGGTAGCGGCCAGGTAGTTACCGGTGGAAACAGTACCGTAATAAAAAGGCACATAGTAACAGTAAGACTACGGTTAATATAAGCTTATAAAAAATGATTTATGAAAAACGGCACACACTATCCAACTTACGGCTGTTAGTGGTTCAAATCCATTATACTCCCCGAGCCATTGAAAGGTGCACTTAGGCAGTTAAAGATCTACTGAGGTACTTGAAGGTTTGGATTGTAAACCTATTGAGATGTGCTTAGAGGGGGATTCGTAGCAAGAGAACTAACTGTGTTCCAAATGGCAGTCCTACAAAGTGCATTACTCTTTACCAGAGACCTGTGAACCCTGGTCTAAAGTAGTGCACTCTATAGGGAATAGGGTGCCATTTGGGTCGTTACCTAACTGTTGTTAAAGAGAGAAAGGCATGATTATATCAGTCAAGAGATCACATACATATATACGCCTACAGGGTTGAGATAATACCATGTATAACACATGGAATTCACCTTCAGGGCTGTTGCATTGTAATGGAGAATAACTGATAAAGTTAGGTGTTAACCCTCAACTGCACACATTTTGGTTTTTCCATTGTAAAAAAAATATTCCATACTATTTTTTGGAAGATTTATGCTTTCTGATAATGTATCAATAGTTGAAAAGATCATTTTTACCCACCACACCCGGACATTTTTGGGGTTTCCTCAGAGCCTCAGAGCCTCAGAGCCTCAGTGCCTCAGAGCCTCAGTACCTCAGTGCCTCAGAGCCTCAGTGCCTCAGAGCCTCAGATCCTCAGTGCCTCAGAGCCTGCAGTGCCTCAGAGCCTCAGTGCCTCAGTGCCTCAGAGCCTCAGTGCCTCAGTGCCTCAGTGCCTCAGAGCCTCAGATCCTCAGTGCCTCAGAGCCTCAGATCCTCAGTGCCTCAGAGCCTCAGTGCCTCAGTGCCTCAGAGCCTCAGAGCCTCAGTGCCTCAGTGCCTCAGAGCAACGCTGTGCCATAAGGGTACTAAAACACCAAGTAAAATCAGATATTTTCAGACTATTTATTAAGTGAACTATAGTAGAAACAATAACTATTTTCATACCAAAATGGGCATAAAGGGGCCATAAACTATTATTTCCCTGCCGATCAAACCTCCTTCTGGGGCCCATTCTTTCTCTTTAGAGGTTCCTACACAAGTACATATGTTGTATTGTCAAGTTATCTCTATTCAAACAGGCAAAATAATGAAATGTATCTTACTCTCCGCTCACACCATGTGCTCACGTCACTCTGCTTCCTGGAAGAAGTTCCTTCCTCCAACTGATATATGATCATACCAACTTCTGCACCTCATTGGATTGTTTACAGACACGTCATCATCACATATTATCATCTATAGGATTTAGGTTTTCTGTTTCCTTGAGGGCACAATGTGCAGTGGAGAGTGGCTTATCAGTTGTTCTGCATATCAAACCCCTACTAAGTATCTGATGAGAAGATTGATTAGTAGTTGATTTTTTGTAAGAGGTGAATTTTATATTTAATGAAGCCTTTATTATTATTAACCTTTATTTAACCAGGAGAGTCAGTATAGAACCAATTGTTATTTACAATGATGACCTGTCAATGGATCGTATCTTAGGTACCATGATCCTCTTTTTCAGAGACCTGAGGAGGACGTGGGTGAAGGTTGGGGGTTTGGAGGTTTTGGGTGGTGAGTAGAGAGGTTTTGGGTGGTGAGTAGGGAGGTTTTGGGTGGTGAGTAGGGAGGTTTTGGGTGGTGAGTAGAGAGGTTTTGGGTGGTGAGTAGGGGGTTTTGGGCGGTGAGTAGAGAGGTTTTGGGTGGTGAGTAGGGAGGTTTTGGGTGGTGAGTAGAGAGGTTTTGGGTGGTGAGTAGGGAGGTTTAGGGTGGTGAGTAGGGAGGTTTTGGGTGGTGAGTAGGGAGGTTTTGGGTGGTGGTGAGGTTTTGGGTGGTGAGTAGGGAGGTTTTGGGTGGTGAGTAGGGAGGTTTTGGGTGGTGAGTAGGGAGGTTTTGGGTGGTGAGTAGGGAGGTTTTGGGTGGTGAGTAGGGAGGTTTTGGGTGGTGAGTAGGGAGGTTTTGGGTGGACAAACATAGGAACTTTCCACCGTTTCTTTTCTCATTCTTTTTTTCGTCTGTGTTGTTTTCTCAGTATTGCAATGCATCACTTGACATTATCCAAGCAGGTTTGAGCTGCAGTGCATCAGCTGAAAGCAATTTGGTGCCGAACACAGCTGCCAGGCGGATAAGACTTTCCTTCTTTCGTTTACTTTGAAATGCTGCAGGTTTTTTTTTACATCCAAAATACACAAGGCGGCCAAATTGCAGACATGTGTGTGTAAGGGGCAGAGAAACTCTGCATTCTTCCATGCCCCAGAATGCAAAACTCCCAACTGTTTATCTAAAGAACACAGAACACTTTAGCACTATTAAGAAACATGTCATACAGTAAACTAAAGGTTTCCTCCCACGAAAAATCCCTGTCCTGTTTATTATTCTTTGCAAAAAGTTATTTTAGTTTTGACTCCCCAACTGACTGGCAGATCACAATTAAGCAGTGGTGTTGTAATTGGGTTGTGTACAGGCTCCACGTGGGACAATAACAGGCAAGGCAAACGTGGAAGTGCTGGGATTATTTGTCTGTGGATACATCCTAAATGGCACACTATTCCCTATTTAGTGCACTACTTTTGACCAGAGACGACAGGCCTCTGGTCAAAAGTAGTGCACTATATGGGGAATAGGGTGCCGTTTGGAACACACTGTGGGCAGGTTGAAGCTGTAGATGGCTGTGGACCGGTGCCCTGGCCTGGACTGTCTCTCTCTCACCGAGTACCTGAACAACAACACAGCACAGACTAGCCTGACAGAGGAAATACCGTGACAAGGTGTGACTCTGTTTTCAACAAGGTCCCTCTCTGTAATAGTTCTCAGACACACAGAGTGGAATGAAAACTCTGGTCACGGTGAAAGTATACAGTGCCTTCGGAAAGTATTGAGACCCATTGATTTTTCCACATTTTGTTACGTTACAGCCTAATTCTAAAATTGATTAAAAAATAAATAAATCCTCAGCAATCTACATACTTTATACCCCATAATGACATTGCGAAAACAGGTTTTTAGAAGACATTTTTATTTATTTACTTATTTACATAAGTTTTCAGACCTTTGCTTTTGAGACTCGAAATTGAGCTCAGGTGCATCCTGTTTCCATTGATCATCCTTGAGCTGTTTCTACAACCTGATTAGAGTCCACCTGTGGTAAATTCAATTGATTGCACATGATTTGGAAGGGCACACACCTGTCTATATAAGGTCTCACAGTTGACAGAGCAAAAAGCCATAAGGTCAAAGGAATTGTCCGTAGAACTCAGAGACAGGATTGTGTCGAGGCACAGATCTGGGGAAGGGTACCAAAAAAATATCTGCAGCATTGAAAGTCCCCAAGAACACAGTGGCCTCCATCATTCTTAAATGGAAAATGTTTGGAACCACCAAGACTCTTCCTAGAGCTGGGTACCCGGCCAAACTGAGCAATTGGGGTAGAAGGGCCTTGGTCAGGGAGGTTACCAAGAACCCGATGGTCACTCTGACAGAGTTCTAGAGTTCCTCTGTGGAGATGGGAGAACCTTCCAGAAGGACAACCATCTCTGCAGCACTCCACCAATCAGGCCTTTATGGTAGAGTGGTCAGACGGAAGCCACTCCTCAGTAAAAGGCACATGACAACCGATTGGAGTTTGCCAAAAGGCATCGAAAGACTCTCAGACCATGAGAAACAAGATTCTCTGGTCTGATGAAACCAAGATTGAACTCTTTGGCCTGAATGCCAAGCGTCACCAATCGTTACATCTGAAGGAAACCTGGCAGGGTAGCCTAGTGGTTAGAGCGTTGGACTAGTAACCGGAAGGTTGCAAGTTCAAATCCCTGAGCTGACAAGGTACAAATCTGTCATTCTGCCCCTGAACATGCAGTTAACCCACTGTTCCTAGGCCGTCATTGAAAATAAGAATTTGTTCTTAACTGACTTGCCTAGTAAAATATATATATATATTTTTAAACAGTGAAGCATGGTGGTGACAGCATCATGCTGTCGGGATGTTTTTCAGCGGCAGGGACTGGGAAACTAGTCAGGATCGAGGCAAAGATGAACGGAGCAAAGTACAAAGAGATCCTTGATGAAAACCTGCTCCAGAGTGCTCAGGACCTCAGACTGGGGCGAAGGTTCACCTTCCAACAGGACAACAACCCTAAGCACACCGCCAAGACAACGCAGGAGTGGCTTCGGGACAAGTCTCTGAATGTCCTTGAGTGGCACAGCCAGAGCCCGGACTTGAACCCTATCGAACATCTCTGGAGAGAGCTGAATATAGCTGTGCAGTGACGCTCCCCATCCAACCTGATAGAGCTTGAGAGGATCTGCAGAGAAGAATGAGGGAAACTCTCCAAATACAGGTGTGCCAAGCTTGTAGCTTCATACCCAAGAAGACTCAATGCTGCCAAAGGTGCTTCAACAAAGTACTGAGTAAAGGGTCTGAATACTCCTGAGTGGCGCAGTCGTCTAAGGGGCGTCACTACAGTCCCAGGTTCAATTCCAGGCTGTATCACATCCGGCCGTGATTGGGAGTCCCATTGGGCGGCACACAATTGGCCCAGCGTCGTCCAGGTTTGGCCAGGGTAGGCCGTCATTGTATGTAACAATTCGTTCTTAATTGACTTGCCTAGTTAAATAAAGGTCAAATTAACAAACTGTCACACTCTGACCTTTAATATCTCTGTTTTTAAATATTTTGGTTAGGTCAGGGTGTAACAAGGGTGGGTATGCTAGTTTTTGTATTGTCTAGGGTTTTTGTATGTCTAGGGGTTTTGTAGGTCTAGGTATCTATGGTGGCCTGATATGGTTCCCAATCAGAGGCAGCTGTTTATCGTTGTCTCTAATTGGGGATTATATTTAGGTGGCCATTTCCCTTTTGTGTTTGTGGGTTCTTATTCTATGTTTAGTTGCCTGTCTGCACTCTTCGTATTAGTTTCACGTTTTGTTGTTTTGTTAGTTTGTTCAGTGTACTTTCTTTATTAAAAGAAGAATGTACATATACCACACTGCACCTTGGTCCGTTCATTATGACGAACGTGACAGAAGAACCCACCACAAAAGGACCAAGCAGCGTGTTCAGGAGGAATGGACATGGGAAGAGATTCTGGATGGAGCAGGACCATGGACGTAGGCGGGGGAGTATCGCCTTCCGAAGGAAGAAATAGAGGCAGCTAAAGCGAAACGGCGATATTACAAGGAGAAATGCAAACGAGGCAAGCACGAGATGCAGCCCCAATAAAAAAAAATTGGGGGGCAGGTTGGAGACCTGAGCCAACTCCTGGTGGGGAGTGTGTGACTGGTCAGGCACCGTGTTATGCAGAGATGCGCACGGTGTCTCCAGTTCGCATTCATAGCCCGGTGCACTCTATTCCAGCTCCTCGCATTTGCCGGGCTAGAATGGGCATCCAGCCAGGACGGATGGTGCCGGCTCAGCGCTCCTGGTCTCCAGTACACCTCCTTGGACCAGGATATCCTGCGCCGGCTCTGCGTACTGTGTCTCCGGGGCGTCTGCACAGCCCAGTGCGTCCTGTGCTAGCGCCCCGCACTTGCTGGGCTCAAGTGAGCATCCAGCCAGGACGCATTGTGCCAGCTCTACGCTCCAGATCTCCATTGCGCTCTGACCTTTTAATATCTGTTTTTTTTAATATTTTGGTTAGGTCAGGGTGTGACGGGTGGGTATGCTAGTTTTTGTATTGTCTAGGGTTTTTGTATGTCTAGGGGTTTTGTAGGTCTAGGTATTTATATGTCTATGGTGGCCTGATATGGTTCCCAATCAGAGGCAGCTGTTTATCGTTGTCTCTGATTGGGGATTATATTTAGGTGGCCATTATCCCTTTTGTGTTTGTGGGTTCTTATTCTATGTTTAGTTGCCTGTCTGCACTATTCGTATCAGCTTCACGGTTCGTTCGTTTTGTTAGTTTGTTCAGTGTTCTTTCTTTATTAAAAGAAGAATGTACATATACCACACTGCACCTTGGTCCGATCATTATGACGATCGTGACACAAACAAACAAAAATAATGTGAAATTTCAGTTTTTATGTTTAACACATTTCTAAAAACCTGTTTTTGCCTTGTCATTGTGGGTATTGTGTGTAGATTGATGAAGGAAAAAAACGTTGAATACTTTCCAAAGGCACTGTATAACCTGCTCAGACATGTGGTGCTATTTCTTAACTGTTGGTTCCAGCCCTGATGAAAGAGCATCACGGTGTTCCTGTGGAATAGCGATGGACTGATATAACATGGAGATGTTACATCATGTTCCTTGGTTGCCACATTGGAATCTGGAATGACACCTGCACTATTCCCCAGAGGCTAATAGAAGTGCTTGCTGTAAAATCATCGACACACTCCAACTATCAGAATGACCTGGAACCAGTCCAGACATTCTATTCTACAAACTTCCTGGATAACAAGTGATGTCATAGTGGAGAGAATGTAGCAGAAAGCACCTGGGTGTGTGAAGGCATTTCCACTACGGACAATAATGTTTCAGAGGGGCAAAATCCTTTTGCATCCCTGCCAAACGTATGTACGTGCGTGTCTGAGGAGTGCTGGACTTCCTTCTATATCAGCCTGATGGTGTGTGTTAATTCCACCAACAGGCAAGAGCAGCTGCAGCCCGATGGGCCCATTCAGTAAACAGGATTTCTAACGTCCCACACTATCCTGCTGTGGTTACCTGAATAAATATCTCCATCTCAACTTGTTGAACTTGTGGCTTGATAGTTAAGGGGGAGCTGAGGGAAAGGAATCCTAAAAGAGACAGATTCTGGACACAATCTTGTATCCGGAACACGTTAGATGTGCCCTGGCGTGGGGGTTGGGGGGGGGGCAACTGACCAGTATTAGGAGGAAGTCCATTGCCTTGTGTTTAGAGGTCATAGGTCATAAGGAAGAGGATGAAAGGTGACAGTTGAGAGAAAGGGTTAGGGGAGGGAGGATTAGGGGAGCCAGGGTTAGAGGAAGGAGGGTTAGGGGAGGGAGGGTTATGGGAGCCAGGGTTACGGGAAGGAGGGTTAGGGGAGGCAGGGTTGGGGGAGGGAGCGTTAGGGGAGCCAGGGTTAGAGGATCGAGGGTTAGGGGAGGGAGGGTTAGGGGAGGGAGAGTTAGGGGAGCCAGGGTTAGAGGAGGGAGGGTTAGAGGAGGGAGGGTTAGAGGAGGGAGGGTTAGAGGAGCCAGGGTTAGGGGGAGCCAGGGTTAGGGAGGGATGGTTAGGGAGCCAGGGTTAGGGGAGGGATGGTTAGGCGAGCCAGGGTTAGAGGAGGGAGGGTTAGAGGAGGGAGGGTTAGAGGATCCAGGGTTAGGGAGCCAGGGTTAGGGAGCCAGGGTTAGAGGGAGGGTTAGGGGAGCCAGGGTTAGAGGAGGGAGGGTTAGGGAGCCAGGGTTAGAGGAGCCAGGGTTAGAGGAGGGAGGGTTAGAGGATCCAGGGTTAGATGAGCCAGGGTTAGGGAAGGGAGGGTTAGGGGAAGGAGGGTTAGGGGAGGGAGGGTTAGAGGAGGGAGGGTTAGGGAGGGAGGGTTAGAGGAGCCAGGGTTAGGGGAGGGATGGGTAGAGGAGGGAGCATGAGAGGAGGGAGGGTTAGAGGATCCAGGGTTAGGGGAGGGAAGGTTAGAGGAGGGAGCATTAGGGGAGGGATGGTTAGAGGAGGGAGCATTAGAGGAGGGAGGGTTAGAGTATCCAGGGTTAGAGGAGCCAGGGTTAGGGGAGCCAGGGTTAGGGAAGCCAGGGTTAGAGTAGCCAGGGTTAGAGGAGCCAGGGTTATAGGAGGGAGGGTTAGAGGAGCCAGGGTTAGGGGAGCCAGGGTTAGGGAAGGGAGGGTTAGTTGAAGGAGGGTTAGGGGAGGGAGAGTTAGGGGAGCCAGGGTTAGAGGAGGGAGGTTTAGGGGAGCCAGGGTTAGAGGAGCCAGGGTTAGAGGAGGGAGGGTTAGGGGAGCCAGGATTAGAGGAGCCAGGGTTAGAGGAGGGAGGGTTAGAGGATCCAGGGTTAGAGGAGCCAGGGTTAAAGGAGGGAGGGTTAGGGGAGCCAGGGTTAGAGGAGGGAGGGTTAGTTGAAGGAGGGTTAGGGGAGGGAGAGTTAGGGGAGCCAGGGTTAGAGGAGCGAGGGTTAGTTGAAGGAGGGTTAGAGGAGGGAGGGTTAGAGGAGCCAGGGTTAGGGAGCCAGGGTTAGGGAGGGATGGTTAGGGGAGCCAGGGTTAGGGGGAGGGATGGTTAGGGAGCGAGCCAGGGTTAGAGGAGGGAGCATTAGAGGAGGGAGGGTTAGAGGAGCCAGCGTTAGGGGAGCCAGGGTTAGGGAGCCAGGGTTAGGGAGCCAGGGTTAGAGGAGGGGTGGTTAGGGAGGGAGGGTTAGGGAGGGTTGGTTAGGGGAGCCAGGGTTAGAGGAGCCAGGGTTAGTGGAGCCAGGGTTATAGGAGGGAGCATTAGAGGAGGGGTGGTTAGGGGAGGGAGGGTTAGGGGAGGGAGGGTTAGGGGAGCCAGGGTTAGGGAGGGATGGTTAGGGGAGCCAGGGTTAGAGGAGGGAGCATTAGAGGAGGGAGGGTTAGAGGAGCCAGGGTTAGGGGAGCCAGGGTTAGGTGAGTGAGGGTTAGAGGAGCCAGGGTTAGAGGAGGGAGGGTTAGGGGAGCCAGGGTTAGGGGAGGGAGGGTTAGAGGAGGGAGGGTTAGAGGAGGGAGGGTTAGGGGAAGGATGGTTAGAGGAGGGAGGGTTAGAGGAGGGAGGGTTAGTGGATCCATGGTTAGAGGAGCCAGGTTTAGAGGATCCAGGGTTAGAGGAGCATGGTTAGGGAAGGGAGGGTTAGGGAAGGAGGGTTAGGGGAGGGAGGAGCCAGGTTAGAGGAGGGAGGGTTAGGGAGGGAGGGTTAGAGGATCCAGGGTTAGAGGGAGCCAGGGTTAGGGGAGGGATGGGTTAGAGAGAGGAGGGAGCATGAGAGGAGGGAGGGTTAGAGGATCCAGGGTTAGGGAGGGAAGGTTAGAGGAGGGAGCATTAGGGGAGGGATGGTTAGAGGAGGGAGCATTAGAGGAGGGAGGGTTAGAGGATCCAGGGTTAGAGGAGCCAGGGTTAGGGGAGCCAGGGTTAGGGGGAGCCAGGGTTAGAGTAGCCAGGGTTAGAGGAGCCAGTGTTAGAGGAGCCAGGGTTATAGGAGGGAGGGTTATAGGAGGGAGGGTTAGAGGAGCCAGGGTTAGGGGAGCCAGGGTTAGGGAAGGGAGGGTTAGGGTAGCCAGGGTTAGGGGAGGGAGGGTTAGAGGAGGGTTAGAGGAGGAGGGTTAGGGGGTTAGGGAGGGTTAGGGAAGGGAGGGTTAGGGGAGCCAGGGTTAGAGGAGGGAGGGTTACAGGAGGGGGAGGGTTAGGATCCAGGTTAGAGGAGCCAGGGTTAGAGGAGGGAGGGTTAGGGGAGGGAGGGTTAGAGGAGGGAGGGTTAGGGAGGAGGGAGCCAGGGTTAGAGGAGCCAGGGTTAGGGGGAGGGTTAGAGGATCCAGGGTTAGAGGAGCCAGGGTTAGGGAAGGGAGGGTTAGGGGAAGGAGGGTTAGAGGAGGGAGGGTTAGGGGAGGGAGGGTTAGAGGATCCAGGGTTAGAGGAGCCAGGGTTAGGGGAGGGATGGGTAGAGGAGGGAGCATGAGAGGAGGGAGGGTTAGAGGATCCAGGGTTAGGGGAGGGAAGGTTAGAGGAGGCAGCATTAGGGGAGGGATGGTTAGAGGAGGGAGCATTAGAGGAGGGAGGGTTAGAGGATCCAGGGTTAGAGGAGCCAGGGTTAGGGGAGCCAGGGTTAGGGGAGCCAGGGTTAGAGGAGCCAGGGTTAGAGGAGCCAGGGTTATAGGAGGGAGGGTTAGAGGAGCCAGGGTTAGGGGAGCCAGGGTTAGGGAAGGGAGGGTTAGGGGAGCCAGGGTTAGGGAGGAGGGAGGGTTAGAGGAGCCAGGGTTAGGGAGGGAGGGTTAGGGAAGGAGGGTTAGGGGGTTAGGGGTTAGGGGAGGGTTAGAGGGAGGGAGGGAGGGTTAGGGGAGGAGGGAGGGAGGGGTTAGAGGAGGGAGGGTTAGGGGAGCCAGGGTTAGAGGAGGGAGGGTTAGGGAGCCAGGGTTAGAGGAGCCAGGGTTAGAGGAGGGAGGGTTAGGGGAGCCAGGGTTAGAGGAGGGAGGGTTAGGGGAGCCAGGGTTAGAGGAGGGAGGGTTAGTGGAGCCAGGGTTAGAGGAGCGAGGGTTAGAGGAGGGAGGGTTAGGGGAGCCAGGGTAAGGGGGGCCAGGGTTAGGGAGGGAGGGTTAGGGGAGGGAGGGTTAGAGGAGGGAGGGTTAGGGGAGGGAGGGTTAGAGGAGCCAGGGTTAGAGGAGGGAGGGTTAGGGGGTTAGGGAGAGTTAGGGAGGGAGGGTTAGGGGGGAGGGTTAGGGAGGGAGGGTTAGGGAAGGGAGGGTTAGGGAGCCAGGGTTAGAGGAGCCAGGGTTAGGGGAGCCAGGGTTAGGGGAGGGAGAGTTAGGCGAGGGAGGGTTAGGGGAGCCAGGGTTAGGGGAGGGAGGGTTAGGGGAGGGAGGTGACCTAGGCACGGCCGGCGGTGTGACTGATAGCCCACCAAGGCCTCAGCAAGCGGAGACGGGGGGAAAGACTAACCCACCTTGACATGTGTAGGAAACCCTAGCAGGCTGAGCTAGCAGTCAGATAGGAACCACCGGAGGAGCTGAGCTGCGCTGCGTCGTAACGCGTCCCTTTCAACTAAATCTGTTTAGATGAGAGCAGTAAAAAGGAATGCCTCCATATACCTCCTGGAAACCACACACAACTGCAGTAAAATGACATTGGCCAAAAATAATGGGTATTGGGCAACTGCGCAAACATATAGCAAACATGTAGCGCTGCCAACTAAAGTTCTCTCACTGAGCTTTGATTCTACATGTGTGTGGGAACTAGTTAATAAGGATAGACAACAGCAAAGTGGCTTTAACAACGACTTAAGAAGGTTTGCATTGACTAGTAGACATGAAAATGAAGAAAGGGCATCCTAAGATTGGAGGAGGTAAGAGAATAGAGAGAAGCCGTAGCGAGAAAGGGAGGAGAGAAGAGGGGGAGGAGTGGATGAGGGAGAGGAGTGGATGAGGGAGAAGAGTGGATGAGGGAGAAGAGGGGATGAGGGAGAAGAGGGGATGAGGGAGAAGAGTGGATGAGGGAGAGGAGTGGATGAGGGAGAGGAGTGGATGAGGGAGAAGAGAAAGAGAAAAGAGTGCCTTTTGGGAGTGAACCCAGGGCTGTATCTCAGGAGGAGTAATGAAGGCCTGGGATGGAGCCAACACAAACACAGGCCAGAGCCAGCCCAGAAGGATCCGCAGCACCACTCCACGGTGCCCACACACACACAGTCATGTGTGGGCAGGCATACACAGACATACATGCATGTACTCATCTGCGTAACACACACACGCATCCATCCATCATTCAACAGATGGTTCTTCCCCTCACTGACTCAAATAGTAGTCAAACAACAGACACAACCATTTTGTATCCTGTGTTTTGAACCTAACCCCCAAGTACTCATCTGTTAGTACTGTAATTCTAGACCTAATATTTGTCCATCCTTGACATGGACAAAAAAATACAAATCCTCCTGCCAGTGTATAACAATACCCAGGGAATAAAAAAAGAGTTTAAAAAGACCACTCTGAGTCCTAAATGGCACCCTATTCCCTATATATAGTGCACTACATAGGGAATAGGGTGTAATTTAAGACACAGCCCACAACTCATGGAGTGTTAAGCAGAGACAACATTCTGGGGAGAAATAGGAGTCCTTTAAACATATCATGTCAACACACAGTCTTCACATTAGGCTGTTAACACTGATTAAAAAGCACATTCTATTGTTCCTGAAGAAGACAGGTGTAAACTCTTTACAAATATATTTACCTCACTAGCACAGCACTATTCAAGGTGACAAATTGAAATAATATAAACACTGTATTTTTTAAATAAAAATGAACAAATGTTCCTGGACGGATATCAGAACAGGGAACACATATAGAAACTGAACAAGTTGAAAGTGATCATTTTTGGGGATTCCCATTTGCACATACAGTAGATCTACCGAGGGTCACCTGGCTGCATCATCAGAGAGTCACCTGGCTGCGTCATCAGAGAGTCACCTGGCTGCGTCATCAGAGAGTCACCTGGCTGCGTCATCCGAGGGTCACCTGGCTGCATCATCAGAGAGTCACCTGGCTGGGTCACCTGGCTGGGTCATCAGAGAGTCACCTGGCCGCGTCATCAGAGAGTCACCTGGCTGCGTCATCAGAGTCACCTGGCTGCGTCATCAGAGAGTCACCTGGCCGCGTCATCAGAGAGTCACATGGCTGCGTCAAAAGAGAGTCACCTGGCTGCGTCATCAGAGGGTCACCTGGCTGCGTCATCAGAGTGTCACCTGGCTGCGTCATCAGTGTCACCTGGCTGCGTCATCAGAGTGTCACCTGGCTGCGTCATCAGAGTGTCACCTGGCTGCGTCATCAGAGGTCACCTGGCTGCGTCATCAGAGGGTCACCTGGCTGCGTCATCAGAGGGTCACCTGGCTGCGTCATCAGAGAGTCACCTGGCTGAGTCATCACAGAGACACCTGGCCGCGTCATCAGAGAGTCACCTGGCTGCGTCATCAGAGGGTCACCTGGCTGCGTCATCAGAGGGTCACCTGGCTGCGTCATCAGAGGGTCACCTGGCTGCGTCATCAGAGGGTCACCTGGCTGCGTCATCAGAGGGTCACCTGGCTGCGTCATCAGAGGGTCACCTGGCTGCGTCATCAGAGGGTCACCTGGCTGCGTCATCAGAGAGTCACCTGGCTGCGTCATCACAGAGTCACCTGGCTGTGTCATCAGAGAGCTGTGGGGTGAGAGAGAGCTCACATGCGCTGTCTTGTCTTTGCCCTGCTAACACCTCGCTCACTGAAACACACACACACCGTTATTAAATGTTAGCTTAACCAAACCATTCATAGGCATTTGAAAAGGCGTATTTGAAGTGTAAAGCCACTGGAACGCAAACAATGAATCTGTCACATTAAAAAGGTTATGTCATCCTCTATGATTCCCTCTTTAAAGGGGGGCAGGTAGCCTAGTGATTAAGAGCAGTGGGCCAGTAATCAAAAGGTTGCTGATTTGACCCCTGAGCCATCAAGGTGGAAAAATCAGCCGTTCTGCCCTTGATCAAGGCAGTTAACCCCCCAAAACAACTGCTGTCTGGGCACCATGGATGCCGATTAAGGCAGCCCCCCTCACCTCTCTGATTCAGAGGGGTTGGGTTAAATGTGGAAAACACATTTCAGTTGAAGGAATTCAGTTGTGTGACTGACTAGGTATCCCCCTTTGTGATAACATTAGAATATTAATTTTCTGAGTAATTATTTAATTTATGCAGCATTTAGACACACAATATGAATCTGCATATTCAGCCACCTTTAAAAGGACCCTGAAATGACAATAATTTGAAATGTTGATATCTGGCTGAAAAGCATTAACTTGCCAAATGAATTCATTCCAAGAGGCCTCTGGGTAGACATTAGAGAAGGTGGGAGGGAAACTGGGGAAAGAAACAGCTTTCTATGTTGGCCTAAACTGTTCCTTAGTGCCCTGATTTCTGTAATTGCTCAGGCAGGACACCAGAGGTTGTGGTGGTTGTGTGGGGTTTGTAGAATAGGTCCCTCATGTCAAACACATGACAGTAATCCCATTAAAATGCAAGAATTCTTCCTCTGCTAATCATGTTCATGTTATGGAACATGTTTTGCGTTACTCCAGAAATGTGCCAGGATTTTTCCAACATCAGCTGAAAGACATTCGGGGAGCAATGCAACTCTCTCTCTGTTGGCTAAACTAGACCTGGGTTCAAATACTATTTAAAATACGGAGAGTTTGGCTTTAGCCTTACTGGAGTACCTGGCAGTACTTGGCAGGATTTGCCCTTTTGGAACTTTTCTATTGGCTTCATTACAACAGACAAGCTTAATCAAGCACAGTGTAGGTATATGAAATGATTTCAAATATTATTTGAGCCCAGGTCTGGGTTTAACAAGCGAGAGAGAGAAGACTAGTCCAGGGATTATTTAGACTAGACTGGTGGGGATCTGAGGAGTGACTTCCAGTCCCAGATCTCTTTGTACTCTACAAAATGACAATTCCCATGAGTGGCAGAGTCCGACTGGCTATTAAGTACAACCTGCATGGGAGTTCAAAGCAAGGCAAGTACATGTTGAGAAGAAACATTAAAGCAGAAGTCAACCCATGTACGGAACAGAGAGCTCTACAGAGGACTAGAGGATAAACAAATCAAATAGGTCTGCTTGACGAGGTTCATAATGGCATTGATACTTTTTTGGCATATTTGCGAGACAAGACAGATTTCTAAGACAAACTCATTTGCATTTTGATTGATTCAACACCCTCGTAGCAAAAGCAATCAAGAACTGCCAAAAAATCTAGGTGATTGCCTTGACTAAAGGATTTTGAGGGAGCATTACTACAACTAACAATGAAGGATATTCAGCTATACCAAACACTAAATAGGGAAGACACAGTGCTTATGGAAATACTTCCTTTGACACCTCATAGAATTCCATCCCTATTCTCCAACACAAGAGGACCTGATGACTGTGAGATTAAAACATTTGGGCAGCAACTGACTGTTTGTACCCACGAGCCACCGCCACTTCAAATATTTAATTTGATTCTGTCAAAGTGGTGGGCTGAACAGTGGGAATATTGACAGTTGGGGAAGGTTAATTAGTTTGTGTTTTAGCACTGCGGTTTACTGTCCCGAGTGGGCTGTTGCTTCGAAAATCCTGTGTTGAATTTCTTTCCTCTGCCAGAGTAGGCTTCCTGCAGCAGGTCAAATTCAACTGTTGGTGGCCTCCCCCTTTCCTGAGGGGCTCTGAGCTGGGCCTGCCACGAGCCACTAGACCCACCCCCCTCTACTAGAGACACTGGACTCCACCCTCAACTCCTCTGCCCACCACACGCAGGCAGGCCCTGCCTTGTGCCACCCCATCACCTCTCGAACCCCTTCCCCTTCATCCCCTCCATCCCACTGCACATCACCCAGCTCAGGACCACCGCTGTCAGACGCTTCCTGCACGAACCACCGGTACAGACCAGAGACCACATCTCAGGGGATCTTCAGGGGATTTCTACAGAAGACAATCAGCCCTCTGACAATTGAGTTTCTCTTATTAGGAGAGGATAGGAATGTAGCTATCACAGTAATGTCTCCTTTGTTGAAGTCTTCTAAATTCAATGGGATCAAACTCATCTGTGATTTGGTTTTAGAGGACAGAGAGGCTATTTTATAGAGGACGGAGAGGCTGTTTTATAGAGGACAGAGAGGATGTTTTGTAGAGGACAAAGAGGCTGTTTTGTAGAGGACAGAGAGGCTGTTTTGTAGAGGACAGAGGCTGTTTTATAGAGGACAGAGAGGCTGTTTTATAGAGGACAAAGAGGCTGTTTTATAGAGGACAAAGAGGCTGTTTTATAGAGGACAAAGAGGCTGTTTTATAGAGGACAAAGAGACTGTTTTATAGAGGACAAAGAGGCTGTTTCATAGAGGACAAAGAGGCTGTTTTATAGAGGATAGAGAGTCTGTTATATAGAGGACAAAGAGGCTGTTTTATAGAGGACAGGGAGGCTGTTTTATAGAGGACAAAAATACTGTTTTATAGAGGATGGGGAGGCTGTTTTATAGAGGATGAAGAGGCTGTTTTATAGAGGACAGAGGCTGTTTTATAGAGGATGAAGAGGCTGTTTTATAGAGGACAGAGAGGCTGTTTTATAGAGGATGAAGAGGCTGTTTTATAGAGGACAGAGAGGCTGTTTTATAGAGGACAGGGAGAATGTTTTATAGAGGACAAAGAGGCTGTTTTATAGAGGACAGAGAGGCTGTTTTATAGAGGACAGGGAGGCTGTTTATAGAGGACAGAGAGGCTGTTTTATAGAGGACAGAGAGGCTGTTTTATAGAGGACAGAGAGGCTGTTTTGTAGGGGACAAAGAGGCTGTTTTATAGAGGACAAAGAGGCTGTTTTATAGAGGACAAAGAGATTGTTTTATAGAGGACAAAGAGGCTGTTTTATAGAGGACGAAGAGGCTGTTTTATAGAGGATGAAGAGGCTGTTTTATAGAGGACGGGGAGGCTGTTTTCTAGAGGATGAAGAGGCTGTTTTCTAGAGGATGAAGAGGCTGTTTTCTAGAGGAAGAAGAGGCTGTTGTATAGAGGATTAAGAGGCTGTTTTCTAGAGGATGAAGAGGCTGTTTTCTAGAGGACAGAGGCTGTTTTTATAGAGGACAGAGAGGCTATTTTATAGAGGACAGTGCAGCTGTTTTCTAGAGGATGAAGAGGCTGCTTTCTAGAGGATGAAGAGGCTGTGAGAAAAATGTCCAGTGACTGGATGTCCTCACTACTTAAGACTGATGATCAAATACAAAAGAAACAGTTGTGCACTACCGAGGAAATAGGTTGCTATTTGGGATGCAGTTCTGTATTCCTGGCAGCAACAGGCAGCCCTGCTTCTCCCCCTGCCAAGGACCTCTGACAATACGCTTCACTGACATCAGACCTCAGACTATACACTGCACTGACAGACCTCAGACTATACACTGCACTGACATCAGACTATACACTGCACTGACAGACCTCAGACTATACACTGCACTGACACCAGACTATACACTGCACTGACACCAGACTATATACTGCACTGACACCAGACTATACACTGCACTGACACCAGACTATACACTGCACTGACACCAAACTATACACTGCACTGACTGACACCTGACTATACACTGCACTGACACCAAACTATATACTGCACTGACACCAGACTATACACTGCACTGACACTGCATATACACTGCACTGACACCAGACTATATACTGCACTGACACCAGACTATACACTGCACTGACACCAAACTATACACTGCACTGACACCAAACTATACACTGCACTGACACCAGACTATACACTGCACTGACACCAAACTATACACTGCACTGACACCAGACTATACACTGCACTGACACCAGACTATACACTGCACTGACACCAAACTATACACTGCACTGACACCAGACTATACACTGCACTGACACCAGACTATATACTGCACTGACACCAGACTATACACTGCACTGACACCAGACTATACACTGCACTGACACCAGACTATACACTGCACTGACACCAGACTATACACTGCACTGACACCAGACTATACACTGCACTGACACCAGACTATACACTGCACTGACACCAGACTATACACTGCACTGACACCAGACTATACACTGCACTGACAGACCTCAGACTATACACTGCACTGACACCAGACTATACACTGCACTGACAGACCTCAGACTATACACTGCACTGACAGACCTCAGACTATACACTGCACTGACACCAGACTATACACTGCACTGACAGACCTCAGACTCCATTCCTGTTTGGAATTGTTTTTTATTTTTTACTTAACGCTTTTTCTTAAAACTGCATTGTTGGTTAAGGGCTTGCAAGTAAGCATTTCACTGTAAGGTCTACACCTGTTGGTTAAGGGCTTGTAAGTCAGCATTTCACAGTAAGGTCTACACCTGTTGGTTAAGGGCTTGCAAGTAAGCATTTCACTGTAAGGTCTACACCTGTTGGTTAAGGGCTTGTAAGTAAGCATTTCACTGTAAGGTCTACACCTGTTGGTTAAGGGCTTGCAAGTAAGCATTTCACTGTAAGGTCTACACCTGTTGGTTAAGGGCTTGTAAGTAAGCATTTCACTGTAAGGTCTACACCTGTTGGTTAAGGGCTTGTAAGTCAGCATTTCACAGTAAGGTCTACACCTGTTGGTTAAGGTCTTGCAAGTAAGCATTTCACAGTAAGGTCTACACCTGTTGGTTAAGGGCTTGCAAGTAAGCATTTCACTGTAAGGTCTACACCTGTTGGTTAAGGGCTTGTAAGTCAGCATTTCACAGTAAGGTCTACACCTGTTGGTTAAGGGCTTGTAAGTCAGCATTTCACAGTAAGGTCTACACCTGTTGGTTAAGGTCTTGCAAGTAAGCATTTCACAGTAAGGTCTACACCTGTTGGTTAAGGTCTTGTAAGTAAGCATTTCACAGTAAGGTCTACACCTGTTGGTTAAGGGCTTGTAAGTCAGCATTTCACAGTAAGGTCTACACCTGTTGGTTAAGGTCTTGTAAGTAAGCATTTCACAGTAAGGTCTACACCTGTTGGTTAAGGGCTTGTAAGTCAGCATTTCACAGTAAGGTCTACACCTGTTGGTTAAGGTCTTGCAAGTAAGCATTTCACAGTAAGGTCTACACCTGTTGGTTAAGGGCTTGTAAGTAAGCATTTCACAGTAAGGTCTACACCTGTTGGTTAAGGGCTTGTAAGTCAGCATTTCACAGTAAGGTCTACACCTGTTGGTTAAGGGCTTGTAAGTCAGCATTTCACAGTAAGGTCTACACCTGTTGGTTAAGGTCTTGCAAGTAAGCATTTCACAGTAAGGTCTACACCTGTTGGTTAAGGGCTTGTAAGTAAGCATTTCACAGTAAGGTCTACACCTGTTGGTTAAGGGCTTGTAAGTCAGCATTTCACAGTAAGGTCTACACCTGTTGGTTAAGGGCTTGTAAAGTAAGCATTTCACAGTAAGGTCTACACCTGTTGGTTAAGGGCTTGTAAGTAAGCATTTCAAAGTAAGGTCTACACCTGTTGGTTAAGGGCTTGTAAAGTAAGCATTTCACTGTAAGGTCTACACCTGTTGGTTAAGGGCTTGTAAGTAAGCATTTCACAGTAAGGTCTACACCTGTTGGTTAAGGGCTTGTAAGTAAGCATTTCACTGTAAGGTCTACACCTGTTGGTTAAGGGCTTGTAAGTAAGCATTTCACAGTAAGGTCTACACCTGTTGGTTAAGGGCTTGTAAGTAAGCATTTCACAGTAAGGTCTACACCTGTTGGTTAAGGGCTTGTAAGTAAGCATTTCACTGTAAGGTCTACACCTGTTGGTTAAGGGCTTGTAAGTAAGCATTTCACAGTAAGGTCTACACCTGTTGGTTAAGGGCTTGTAATTAAGCATTTCACAGTAAGGTCTACACCTGTTGGTTAAGGGCTTGTAATTAAGCATTTCACAGTAAGGTCTACACCTGTTGGTTAAGGTCTTGTAATTAAGCATTTCACAGTAAGGTCTACACCTGTTGGTTAAGGGCTTGTAAGTCAGCATTTCACAGTAAGGTCTACACCTGTTGGTTAGGGGCTTGTAAGTCAGCATTTCACAGTAAGGTCTACACCTGTTGGTTAAGGGCTTGTAAGTAAGCATTTCACAGTAAGGTCTACACCTGTTGGTTAAGGGCTTGTAATTAAGCATTTCACTGTAAGGTCTACACCTGTTGGTTAAGGGCTTGTAATTAAGCATTTCACTGTAAGGTCTACACCTGTTGGTTAAGGGCTTGTAATTAAGCATTTCACAGTAAGGTCTACACCTGTTGGTTAAGGGCTTGTAATTAAGCATTTCACAGTAAGGTCTACACCTGTTGGTTAAGGTCTTGTAATTAAGCATTTCACAGTAAGGTCTACACCTGTTGGTTAAGGGCTTGTAAGTCAGCATTTCACAGTAAGGTCTACACCTGTTGGTTAAGGGCTTGTAAGTCAGCATTTCACAGTAAGGTCTACACCTGTTGGTTAAGGGCTTGTAAGTAAGCATTTCACAGTAAGGTCTACACCTGTTGGTTAAGGGCTTGTAATTAAGCATTTCACTGTAAGGTCTACACCTGTTGGTTAAGGGCTTGTAAAGTAAGCATTTCACAGTAAGGTCTACACCTGTTGGTTAAGGGCTTGTAAAGTAAGCATTTCACTGTAAGGTCTACACCTGTTGGTTAAGGGCTTGTAAGTAAGCATTTCACTGTAAGGTCTACACCTGTTGGTTAAGGGCTTGTAAGTAAGCATTTCACTGTAAGGTCTACACCTGTTGGTTAAGAGCTTGTAAGTAAGCATTTCACTGTAAGGTCTACCTACACCTGTTGTATTTGGCGCATGTGACAAATACAATTTGATTTGTTTTAGATTTACACCTTTATAACCCTAACCCTTTATAATGTAAAAATACATCAGGAGTCACTAAACAAACAAAGGCATTATGCTTGTTAACATTTTAGTGAAGAGTACACTACAGGGTCAGAGTAATATGGTGATTTCTCTGTAGGGACAATCAAGTTTCATTGAGAACCTTTGAGGCCAGTTCCAATACTCATTAGACAGTTTCTTTGTCAGACAGTGTGTGGATATCAACAGCTATACGACTCTGAGGCTTCGTCCCAAATGGCACTCCAGGGATCTGGTCAAAAGTAGTGCACTATATAAGAAATAGGGTGCAATTTGGGAAGCATACTGTCTTTGAACTGACCCAGTCTGTCTTCCCAGGACCATCCTCCGGTTCTCAGGGAGGAAGTGAGCAGGGAGAACAGGAGGAAACTGGACAGTGCTCATGGGTACTGACCCTGAACCCAACAATACAGTTGATGATGACTACACTGCAGGATTTCAAAGGGGGTGAGACAGACACTGTTCCTGTCTGCAACATCATAACTTAAATCAATGATCTCCTACAGTTTGTAGAAAATACATTTCCTTGAGTCTTTTGAACTAAATGCAAAAATACAAGACATTTCAGCTGAACATTCCAACTACCAGACAAGAGATTTCTAAAACAACTTCAACATTTAGTATTTATTTCACAACAATAAACACAAGTAGTTTTTGTTCATTCATGATCATTTCTACAACATAGGAGGAGATGTGACGATGGCTGGTGCACGCAGACGTCCCTTCCTATCCAACCAGGTCTGGTGATGGTGGCTGTACTGGACAAGACAGCAGGCATGATGGGATAGGCTCTGGAGGACTGCCTTCCGGTGTAGGGTGAAGTTGCCCCTAGTTTTGCACCCCCCCCTCACTAATGGTTAAGGTGAGGATTGGTGCGGAGGCTGGGAAGATTACCCTTTACCAGCTCCAAAAGAAGAGTCTGCTGCCGTGCTTGGCTGGCTGCAGCTGGCCCTCGATCACATGGTTGGGCTCTGGCCGGGGTCTCGAGTGGTAAGCATTCTCAGGAAGGGGACGAGAGGTGTCCACCTTTGTCACCTGAAGAGAAACACAGGAGCCGAAACGTTAAATAAATCCACAGCAAAGAGGAGAGGAGACGGGGAGCAGGCAGACTGGTTTGTAGGCCTGTACTAAGAACACAAGTGAATGTTTTGCTGGTAAAAGAGAAAGCATATTGGTTCAATGAAGATCTGTGTCAACAGGCTTAGAGCTGTTTTCAAATGTGAGGGAGTACTGTTTACCTAGCATTTGCACCGCTGATGGAGGCAAATGGAGAGTACCAACCCGCTGGTAGCATAGGTAAGAGAATGGGAGAGGGTTTTAAACATCCATAATAACAGGAGTTGGACAAAATGAAGGTCCAGTACATAGAGAATGTTCAATCATTGTTTTGTTGTTCCCAAACGTGATCTTTGAATTGAATCACCCAAAGCTTTATTGAAAGATGATTTCTGGGAGCAGCAGAGAGGTCCCGTGTCGCTCAGTTGGTAGAGCATGGAGCTTATAACACCAGGGTTGTGGGTTCAATTCTCACGAGGGACCAGTAAAAGAAAAACACGTATGAAAAATGTGTGGACTCCACCTTCAACTCCTCTGCCTACCACACGCAGACAGGCCCTGCCTTGTGCCACGCCATCCCCTCTCAGACCCCCTTCCCCTTCATCCCCTCCATCCCACTGCACATCACCCAGCTCAGGACCACCGCTTAACGACTGTTAAGTCGCTCTCCGTCTACTAAATGAGCCGACTTCTCCTTCTGGTAATAGTTTAAAGGGCCTCACCTTGGACAGTTCTCCCAGGTTGGGTCTCTCCCAGCCCAGCTTGTCCTGCACACAACTGTCAAAGGCCTGCTGCTGTTGGCGGCACTGACGCAGCTCTGCCAGGTTGGAGTAGTCCAGGCAGGTCCAGTACTCTGTGAAGGACTCAGCACAGCTCCCCTTTATCTGCCTGGAGGAATCAGATGTTTACTTAATGTTTAGCACACTGTTGTTGTTGTTTAATTTAACTAAGAACAAATTCTTATTTTACGATGACTGCCTACCCCGGCCAAACCCTCGCCTACTTGGCACTACTTTTGACCAGATCCCTGGAGTGCCATTTGGGACGAAGCCTCGGAGTCGTATAGCTGTTGATATCCACACACTGTCTGACAAAGAAACTGTCTAATGAGTATTGGAACTGGCCTCAAAGGTTCTCAATGAAACTCGATTGTCCCTACAGAGAAATCACCATATTACTCGGACCCTGTAGTGTACTCTTCACTACAATGTTAACAAGCATAAGGCCTTTGTTTGTTTAGTGACTCCTGTATTTTTATATTATAAAGGGTTAGGGTTATAAAGGTGTAAATAGTCCTATGGGACTCCCAATCACGGCCGGTTGTTATAGAGCCTGGAATCGAACCAGAGTCTGTAGTGACACCTCTAGCACTGAGACGCTGCGTCTTAGACCGCTGCGCCACTCAGGTGACAATTCAGACAGAATCCCTTCCCCAGGCATCAATTTACTTATTTAAGCCCTCGGTTCTTTTAAGGAGCATAGGCTGTTGACAAATGTCCCCCATCTCACACAGGCAACTGAATTGAGTTCTAAATGTATCACTTTCCCTACATGCTGAACAAGAGTTGGCTTTATGCTCAAATTAACACTTGAGTACATAGTACATACTATTATGATCCTGGATAAAAATAGTTTTTACTATCTAGCTAGCCCTATGTTAATTGACCTTTTTAAATGTGGGCAAGGTACCACTTCAAGGTAGGTGTAGGACCTCCAAAAGAATAAACAACCAGTTGTAATTACAAGTTTGACAAAACCTTGTAAAATTACAATAATGCCATCTTTTACCACTCAGCCTGTTTACATCTGGGAGCAGAACTGTTTATGTGTTCCTGCTTTGGAAGTGGGGTTTTATTTGTGGACCTTACACAGAGCAAGCCTGCATGTCAAACCCAGCCCAATTCACAGACAGATACCAGTCACTGCAGAGGTATGTGCCTGTGTGTCCGGCATTAATAGGTGTTATTAGTGCACAGCGGCCTTCTGTAAACAAAGCCGCCAGTCAACCCCCACGGTGAGACAACCCATGAAAACCATAAGCCGTGGCCATCTCAGTCACCAGATATCAACCCAATTGAATACTTATGGACGATTCAGAAGCGGTGCATGAGAACTTTTTCCACCACCATCAACAGCTACCGTTAGCTGACGGTATCACAATACCATCAACGAAACACCAAATGATGGAATTTATTGTGCAAGAATCCCTTGCCAAGAGTTCCATTAAAGCTGTTCTGGCTCGTTGTGGCCCAACGCCATATTAAGACACTAGGTTGGGGTTTCCTTTATTTTGTCAGTTACCTGTATATACCATGTCTGATTGACAGATAGCCTACCACTCTCTTGACTCTTATTGGTCAGTTGCAGAACAGAAGTGAAATGGAAACTGTACGCTTTAAGTTGAAATCTATTCACCCTGTTGTAATGGCCATATGAAAACACCCAGGTTGAGGCTTTATTCGGCTGAAAACTGTTGACAGAACCATGAATCTAAAACGGCAGACAGCGAAGTTCAGCAAAAGCTGCTGGATGTGGATCAGCCGTTTCATACAGTAAACATACAGCAGAGTCCTGGCGAGGGTTCACATCTTTTCAATTTCTGTTGTAAAAACACATGCAGGCTTAAGATCTTAATCATGCTACAACAGCCTTAAAGTGGCTCATGTGAAACAGACCAACATTTTTCATGTGGGTGTTTAATAGTCAGTCAACACTATGATTACCTACCTGAAGAAGTTAAGTGCACACTCGTTGACTTTCCTCCCTTCGTTCAGACACTTCCTAGGGTCCTTCTCCTCCCAGCGACAGAGCATGAACTCCTTGTTGGCCTTGTCACACTGTGAGCCATAGTGGTGGGCAGCTCCCTTCAGCACCGCAGATGACACACTGATCTACACAGGGGCGAGGGCAGAATGAGACTCTACAGACACCACTCAACACGGACACACATACTGTATATAGACAACTGTATAGCTTACTTCAATTTCAAACTCTAAACAGCCGAATATAATGACAAAAGCCAAAGGTGAACATTGTCAGATATGCCATCTTTGGAAAAAAAAACATTACTTTTTGAGAGCATAAATCTGGCGTACTGGTATTTGGAGTGGGGAGATCAATTAAAGTATATCAGTGTTTTTGATCATGCCAATCAGAGGGGCACGAGCTATTTCTTACAGGTCTCATTTTATTCCGTTCAAAACGTATTGCTCAGAATACAAATCACGACATTATATCGATGTCTTTAGATGCGCCACAAACATCAACTGTATTCTTGTTGTAGGCCAACTGAAGTTGCCCTGTAAATGCACTCAAGGACAGGCTAAATATCATAACCGATTGACAGCTAGCCAAAAATACATTTTGATGTGAGACAACTTGAGGGAGGGGAATTAAAGTAAACCAAGTAGCTAGCTAGCCAGAACGCATAAAATCACTTCCATGATAATAGAGTTAGCAAGCTTGCTAGGTATCTTGCATTGTACGGTATCACATGTTTTTATAGTAACTGCTGTACATAAATTAAACGCTAGCTAAGTTATAGTACCTAACTAACGTTTGCTAGCATTAATCTTTCACTTCCAGATCACAGCAAGTAACGTTAGCTGACGGTATCACAATCGATGCAATACTTTGCAATCAACACGACACATAGAAAACATAAGCTAGTAACCTTGTTGGAAAGCCAGTATTTAACAAGCTTGCTAGCTAACAATAGCCTGCTATGCTAGCTCCAGTTGGATTGCTGATTTAGCTAACTTTGCTAGCATTGCTAACCAGATTGTTTCTCAACGTTACGCCTCGTTCTTACCTCCTCAACATTCAAGTCATTAAAAGTGGGAACCTCCACCGAACCCGGCATGGTCCGGTTTCTGTCAGATTAATCCAAATGAAAGAACAATGTCATACACACTCAAGGTCCTCGTCTAGCTACTGGACGAGGCCGCATAAGGAAGGTCAGTGAGTGCATTGCGCATGTCCACAGGTTTGAAACGCATTTCAGTGACGTGTAGAAACCGAAAGAATTAACACCAAAGATACTGTGGTTTGCACGGATTTAAACGCCGAGTTAACTTGTTTTACGATTGGTTTCCTTCTTCATTGGAGATAGAACACCCCGGTGGCGTTAATCCATTTAGTTTTGTCGCCTTGAACAGGTTAAGCAATCCTCAATTTGATGGTGTTGGCTATCACAATCATGACGTCTGGAGGATCTATTACTCCTGCTTAATTAACTCAGGACAGGAGGACCCTGCATCAAGCAAGCCAGGAGATAGACTTTACCAGAGACAATGTGCTCAAGGTGTGGTACTTCCTGGCACGAGTTTGGACAGGCCAACAGACTGGCAGGATTTCCACCAACTGTACTATTTAGGTGCCACTGTCTGTCAAGTCAAATCACATTTTATTTGTCACATACACATGGTTAGCAGATGTTAATGTAGCGAAATGCTTGTGCTTCTAGTTCCGACAGTGCAGCAATATCTAACAAGTAATCTAACAATTCCCCAACAACTACCTTATACACACAAATCTAAAGGGGTGAATGAGAATATGTACATGTAAGTAAATGGATGAGCGATGGCCGAGCGACATAGGCAAGATGGTATAAAATACAGTATATACATGTGATATGAGTAATGTAAGATATGTAAACATTATTAAAGTGACATTATTTAGAGTGGCATAAAGTGACTAGTGATCCATTTATTAAAGTAGCCAGTGATTGGGTCTCAATGTAGGCTGCAGCCTCGCTGAGTGTGTGATTGCTGTTTGGCAGTCTGATGGCATTTTTCAGTCTTTCGGTCCCAACTTTGATGCATCTGTACTGACCTTGCCTTCTGGATGGTAGCGATGTGAACAGGCAGTGGCTCGGGTGGTTGATGTGCTCAATTGAAGTCTCAATCAAGTTGAGGATTATGTTTGATCAAACAGAGTTTAGGATGCTGACAGTGATTACTTCTCTCAATAGGGCCTTGAGGGAATATCAGGATTTCCCATGGCAGAATGCCATAGACTTGATTCGGGCCCGGACTGGTAATGGTGAGGTCGGAAACGCTCTGGAGGGGAATAATGCAGGGCACTGGGTAGGATGGTGCTTTGTCTCCGTACACAACAGAAAGGGACAACCGAAACACGGTTTAGCCTAACCTGTTTTATCTGGGGATTCCGCTGCTTATTGAAGTTGGCGAGGTGAGGTCCTTGCGTACCTACCAGGGATTTGACTACATGACAATCTCAGAAAGAGATACTTGGGACCAATGGACCCAAGCTTATCTGGCTGCTCGTTAGCCAAAACTCAACTTGAAGTTCAGTTTTCCTTCAAATTGAAACGGTCCTATGCCAATATGTTTTCACTATGATGACAGACAAGGGATATGGCTTGATAACATACCTCAATTCGGGGATGGAAGGTTTTTCTGTACTCCTAATTATTCCATTATTTATTTACTTTTAATTTCACCTTTATTTAACCAGGTAAGCTAGTTGAGAACAAGTTCTCATTTACAACAAGCAACGAAATCGAGAAGATTGAAATGCTGCTAGTTTTGAATTAAACTGCATTTTTCATCAGCATGCTATGCTAGTGAATGCTAAAGCAGCCTATTGGATTCCACAACACTTCCGGCAGCTACTCCCCAACGCTATATATCGCATTTTCATTGAATCCAATGGGCTGCTTTAGCATTATAGCTAGCCTAGCATGTTGATGACAAAGGCAGTTTAATTCAGAACTAGCAGACCGTTTCGACTTGAAGGAAGAGAGTTTTTAGCTGCTAGTAACCTTGCACAGGGAGCCTACCCAGCAGGCAATGCAACCCAGCCCAGGCTGGCGCTAACATGAACGCAGTAATTCCATAAAAATAAAATGTAATTTATTCTCTTGGCCAAATTGTATATTCATAAATGCAAACCGTTTGGGATTGATTTTTTTTTTTTTAGCTTCTACAATTGTATAAATTCCAGAAATGTGTGAAACATAAAAAATAAATAAATATATATATATATATATATATACACACACTGAACAAACATATAAATGCAACATGTAAAGTATTCCGTGTCACGCTTCATGAGCTGAAATAAAAGATCCCAGAAATGTTCCATATAGGGATGTTTCTTTTTTTTGCTGAGTTTATATAAACCCTGCTTTTCGATGCTGTGTGTTGGCTAATGAGGGGCTTTCAAGCTACCAGCTGCCATATAGAGCCCCACAGTGTGTGTCATAATACCCATAACAAAAAAAATGAATGGTGAAAAAACGATTGGTTATAAAACCTAACGGTTCCAATCGTTTTTTCACCATTCATTTTTTTGTTATGTTGTGATAACCATGTAAATCTCTATGACAAGGTGATTTTTTATCAATATACACTGCTCAAAAAAATAAAGGGAACACTTAAACAACACAATGTAACTCCAAGTCAATCACACTTCTGTGAAATCAAACTGTCCACTTAGGAAGCAACACTGATTGACAATAAATGTCACATGCTGTTGTGCAAATGGAATAGATAACAGGTGGAAATTATAGGCATTTAGCAAGACACCCACAATAAAGGAGTGGTTCTGCAAGTGGGGACCACAGACCACTTCTCAGTTCCTATGCTTCCTGGCTGATGTTTTGGTCACTTTTGAATGCTGGCGGTGCTTTCACTCTAGTGGTAGCATGAGACGGAGTCTACAACCCACACAAGTGGCTCAGGTAGTGCAGCTCATCCAGGATGGCACATCAATGCGAGATGTGTCAAGAAGGTTTGCTGTGTCTGTCAGCGTAGTGTCCAGAGCATGGAGGCGCTACCAGGAGACAGGCCAGCACATCAGGAGATGTGGAGGAGGCCGTAGGAGGGCAACAACCCAGCAGCAGGACCTTTACCTCCGCCTTTGTGCAAGGAGGAGCACTGCCAGAGCCCTGCAAAATGACCTCCAGCAGGCCACAAATGTGCATGTGTCTGCTCAAACGGTCAGAAACAGACTCCATGAGGGTGGTATGAGGGCCCGAAGTCCACAGGTGGGGGTTGTGCTTACAGCCCAACACCGTGCAGGATGTTTGGCATTTGCCAGAGAACACCAAGATTGGCAAATTCGCCACTGGCGCCCTGTGCTCTTCACAGATGAAAGCAGGTTCACACTGAGCACATGTGACAGACGTGCCAGTCTGGAGATGCCGTGGAGAACGTTCTGCTGCCTGCAACCTCCTCCAGCATGGTGTGGGGTGGCATTTCTTTGGGGGGCCGCACAGCCCTCCATGTGCTCGCCAGAGGTAGCCTGACTGCCATTAGGTACCGAGATGAGATCCTCAGACCCCTTGTGAGATCATATGCTGTTGTGGTTGGCCTTGGGTTCCTCCTAATGCAAGACAATGCTAGACCTCATGTGGCTGGAGTGTGTCAGCAGTTCCTGCAAGAGGAAGGCATTGATGCTATGGACTGGCCCACCCGTTCCCCAGACCTGAATCCAATTGAGCACATCTGGGACATCATGTCTCGCTCCATCCACCAACGCCACGTTGCACCACAGACTGTCCAGGAGTTGGCGGATGCTTTAGTCCAGGTCTGGGAGGAGATCCCTCAGGAGACCATCCTCCACCTCATCAGGAGCATGCCCAGGCGTTGTAGGGAGGTCATACAGGCAGGTGGAGGCCACACACACTACTGAGCCTCATTTTGACTTGTTTTAAGGACTTTACATCAAAGTTGGATCAGCCTGTAGTGTGGTTTTCCACTTTAATTTTGAGTGTGACTCCAAATCCAGACCTCCATGGGTTGATAAATTTGATTTCCATTGATCATTTTTGTATGATTTTGTTGTCAGCACATTCAACTAAGTAAAGAAAAAGTATTTGATACGAATATTTCATTCATTCAGATCTAGGATGTGTTATTTTAGTGTTCCCTTTATTTTTTTGAGCAGTGTGTGTTTTGTTCTATTTATGCTCAGATTTGAAAATGCTAGTTAGCATAAAAGTAGACATGCAAGACTACAAATCACTGCAAACTCCTGCACCTCATCTTTATCTGACTCATTTGCTAACAGGTATTGTGTCAATTTAAAACTTGCCCAAGACAGTTCACAGAATTGTCAATTTAAGTAAATTTAGCCAATTTATGAATTACTAAATTTAGTTAACATTAGATAGTTAATCCAGAGATTCTTACCTTTGCCTCGATTCGGCAGTCTCACCCAGAGCATCATGGCATTTGTAGTTGTGTATGATAGCCACATTAGCAGTTAACTAGCGTTAAAAACATTTTTTGGGGGGGGGGTAAATACAGGCAAATATATTGATGAAAGTCACCTTGTCTGAGAGAGATTTACACAGTTATCGAAACGTCATGCCAGTGTAAGCCTACACAAAACACAGCCCTTATTTTAAGAGTTCCTAAAATCCCCTATGGGAACAATGAATGGTGGAAAAACGTTTATCCTTTCTGACCACTAGGAGCAGTCCTCCATAGGAATGAATGAAATTCTACAGTATTCAAATAAATTGTTTAAATTACATGTATTTAATTAAGTATGTACAGTATTTGTTGTAGAGGGGGCAGTAACATTAGTAATTATACTTTAAGGAAAATCTTCATACATATATAAGATTTTGTGTGTGTTAAGTTCACATAATATCATGTAAAAGTATGCATTAAGGCACATTTGTCACACTCATTTCACGGGTGTCTTCAGGATTTCTCTCCTCCCTTGTACTTGATTGATGAATTAATGTCACTAATTAGTAAGGAACTCCCCTCACCTGGTTGTCTAGGTCTTAATTGAAAGGAAAAAACAAAAACTAGCAGACACTAGGCCCTCCATGGAATGAGTTGGACACCCCTGCATTGAGGTGTGTTCATTTTACAATGGTGGACGGGTTTCAAAACAGAAACCTCTTATCATTTGTTTTATTAGATGACTTCATTTCATACAAGATTGTAGAAATCCTCACTGTTTTAAAAGAAACAAAGAAAACATGAGCCATTTCAGCTCGATTTTGCATGAAATACAGCAATTTGTATTCAGTGGTGTACTGCAGTTTCTGTGGACCCCCTGCAAGATCGGAGTTTGTGCCCCTCCCAACCTAAAAAAACCCGAACAGATTTAATGCGTCAGCCACTCAATAACAAAGTAAGTATAATTTGAAAGTGTATAAATTCCAGCTAAATACTGTATATAACTATAGATAGTACACTGTATATATACTATATATAAACAATCCTATTGTGTTCTTTGAAATACATTTTCTTTCGTATTAATGTTAAGACCTTCATAAACACAACCAAATACTTTTTGAGATAGCATATATTAAATGTATTTATTATTAGGCTGTTAGAATGTTGACCCACCCCAAAAGGTAGGGCCCGAGCCTGAATTGGTATGGCTGGAGGCCCGGTGTGGTGACAATGATGGTTTCTGGGAACGGATGGCTTTTAGTTGAAGCTAGATGGAGTACAGCATTTTACCTAAGTCTAACCCTAACCAAAAATGATATGGTCTGACCTACCTACCCATGTCAATTGGACAACATAAACACTTGGCTTGCTACAGGTGGAAATTCTAAAAGTTTTATGAAGGACATGGGAGGGTTTCTTTCAAAATGATTAATTTACAACAACAACTTGATGGGAGGCAGACCCCTAGAGCTCCCTACGTTGTGTGGGCGTGTGGTACGCCAATATTTGTATTATCTCAAGCACTGAGCACATTTCAGGTCTGCTGAGCGCAAACTTGAACCTTGTGAAATTTCTATGCAACTTCCGGCACATTTACTGTGAACACTGAGGTTGTACCCACTTTAATGTATTGTTTTAACTGTGGCCAATTAGGCTACTGTGGCTATTTGATCATAATGTAGGTAGGCCTACCAGAGTGGCCTACTATAAAAAACAATGGAGAAAATGCTTTACATTACATTTTAATATAAAAATAGCGGTTCTATCATTCAGCCTACGGTAGCAGCCAATGTGTGGTGTTCAACGTAGGCCTACATTCCATGAGACTTTTGTAAAAACATGCAGGGCTTGACATTAACCTGTTAATGCACTTGTCCTTCAGACAAGGTGAAAATGTTGTTGTGTTATTTGACGCAAGAAATCACTTTACAAAATTAAATTCATTATTATTCCCATACCATTATTACAGAGAATCAGACACATTATGCTACCCTCTGCCTATTGGCTACTTAGCTTATTCAAGCCTTTCTCAAAATACAACATTGCCCCTTTAAGACAAAGAAAAAAGCTCCTTAATGGACTCACTTTTCAAATATGTCTAGAAATGTACAAGGTTTGTGCTCTTGTAGGAAGCAATCACTCCCACATTGCTGACTACAAATTAGTTTTAACTGGGCTAATAACTCACTAACTAGCAAAGAATATGAACAAATATACACACCTGGCTACATGCAACTCTTGCTTTGATTTCAAAACAAGCCATTATAATCCTGACACTCATGCTGTAAAACAGTCCAGTTCCAAGTGAACGGCACAAATCCATACATGGCAATGGTCTATTTGCATATAGTTAGTTTTGCATACTAAGTCTTGCATAGTATACTAAGTCTTGCATAGTTCGTTTTCTTTCGGGTATGTTGCGTTGAAAGTGTCTAATATTGCGTTGATTCGATCACCATTCCCACATTAAAGGGAAACGTTGACTTGATAGTGTTAACTAATGGGGAAAACTCAAGAAAGTTGAGTAAAATTCAATCTCGTGCTTCTCTGTGCTGGTTTTTCTTCTGCGCTGAAGTCCATGGGTAACTGCGCAGGCCCCGGTAGTTTAGAGGGAACATTGGATTCAAGTATTGTGTTTACAATACTTATTATTTTCTAAGACAAGAGACAACATGTTAGACTTCTTTTATCATAATACACTTCATGCGGTGAAATTTGAAAAAAAGAGACACGGCACAAGCTTCCCGTTTCCATGGCGACGTTGTCACACAACCTGCTTGCTGCAGAAACCAGACAGCTGTCAGCTAAGCTAACCTCTGTTTTTCATTGTAACTTCATAGCAAATATGGAGTTCACAGGTAGCAGTTACACTGGAGCTTTCAAGAATGGCAGGTAAATTAATAACACTTTTTTGCCATAGGCCAGTTTGCAAAACTTCTATGTGTCAAAGTGTAATGTGACATAACGTTAGCTAGCTTACTTTAGCAGTAGTGGGTAGCTAGCTAGCTTGCACCAGTTCTGGCAGAAGTTGAAGTCCAATGTTCTTATCATCTCATCATTGGTGAATTAGCTATGTTCTTTGCTCTGTTCCTCAGGATGGAGGGAGAAGGGGAGTATAAATTCCCCACAGAGACAAGATATGTTGGGGATATGAAGGATGGCATGTTCCATGGAAAAGGTGTTCTCTATTTTCCAAATGGAAGCAAATATGAAGGAACTTGGGAGAAAGGGATATCCAAACAGGTGTGGAGCATACTTTCTGTGATTGTGTGTGTGTGTGTGTGCACCTTCATGCCTGTGTGTGTGTGTGTGCGTGTGTGTTTCGCATTGGTTATAGTGGCCATTACATCTGGTCCCCTTTAGCAATCATTCACATTCATTGTCGCAGTTATTCCATTTCCATACCTCTCCTCCAACATGTGCTCTCTGCATGTTCCACACAGGAAAGACATTCCTTTTTGGTCAACCGTTCATTCATGCGTATCTCAGCCATAATAGTAACCAGTTCGATTATTATCATGATTACTGCGGTCCATTAGACATGATCTAGGTTTAGCAAGCCCATGACCAAACACACCTCACTCCCATCCAGCTCAGACCTCTCTTTGTTTCATGGTAAAAACTCCACAGGATATGGAACATAGATCTCTCAACAAAGGATGCACGATTAAAGACTATTCAACCATATTGACATACTTAGGCCTATGTTGTGGTGAAATGTAATTCCCCAATCCAAACAGAATTGAAGTGGTGAAAAGTTTGTCTGTTTTTTCCCCCCTAATATCCCTTATTTGCCATTAGATACAAGTTTCAAATTTATGACTAAATAACAACAGTTATGTTGCAGGATACTACAGTGTTTCATCCACAGGGAAAGTATACCTTCTCTGATGGGCTGGAGTACCAGGAGAAGGACTGGGACTTCTGTGATGGTTATGACAGACAGTTCTACACTGAGAGGTGCAATGGACTCAAACCTGCAGGTAAAACATGCACTTATTTTTTTAAATGAAAATCTACCTTTTTACAAGCAGACTAAATTGTAAAGTATTAGGATAATAATCTATTCCGTCTCAATGGGATAGAACATATTATCTCAATGGTTTTTACCACAATCTGTATGTTTTGTCAAATTTAGTCACCTTGTTTTTTGTTGTTTGTCTCAGGACTTGACCAGTCACTGACTCTCTGTCTCTCTGACTCTTCTTCTTCCGGCGCCGACAGAGATGGCCGCCTCGCTTCGCGTTCCTAGGAAACTATGCAGTTTTTTGTTTTTTTACGTGTTATTTCTTACACTAGTACCCCAGGTCATCTTAGGTTTCTTTACATACAGCCGAGAAGAACTACTGAATATAAGATCAGCGTCAACTCACCATCAGTACGACCAAGAATATGTTTTTCGCGATGCGGATCCTGTGTTCTGCCTTACAACCAGTGTAACCGAGTGGATCACATGCAGCGACCAAAAAAAAAAAACGACTCAGAAAAAGAGGGAAACGAAGCGGTCTTCTGGTCAGACTCCGGAGACGGGCACATCGTGCACCACTCCCTAGCATTCTTCTTGCCAATGTCCAGTCTCTTGACAACAAGGTTGATGAAATCCGAGCAAGGGTAGCATTCCAGAGGGACATCAGAGACTGTAACGTTCTCTGCTTCACGGAAACATGGCTAACTGGAGAGACGCAATCTGAAGCGGTGCAGCCAGCGGGTTTCTCCACGCATCGCGCCGACAGGAACAAACATCTTTCTGGTAAGAAGACGGGCGGGGGCGTGCCTTATGGCCAACGTGACATGGTGTGATGAAAGAAACATACAGGAACTCAAATCCTTCTGTTCACCTGATTTAGAATTCCTCACAATCAAATGTAGACCGCATTATCTACCAAGAGAATTCTCTTCGATTATAATCACAGCCGTATATATCCCCCCCAAGCAGACACATCGATGGCTCTGAACGAACTTTATTTAACTCTCTGCAAACTGGAAACGATTTATCCGGAGGCTGCATTCATTGTAGCTGGGGATTTTAACAAGGCTAATCTGAAAACAAGACTCCCTAAATTTTATCAGCATATTGATTGCACAACCAGGGGTGGAAAGACCCTGGATCATTGTTACTCTAACTTCCGCGACGCATATAAGGCCCTGCCCCGCCCCCCTTTCGGAAAAGCTGACCATGACTCCATTTTGTTGATCCCTGCCTACAGACAGAAACTAAAACAAGAAGCCCCCACGCTGAGGTCTGTCCAACGCTGGTCTGACCAAGCTGACTCCACACTCCAAGACTGCTTCCATCACGTGGACTGGGAGATGTTTCGTATTGCGTCAGACAACAACATTGACGAATACGCTGATACGGTGTGCGAGTTCATTAGAACGTGCGTTGAAGATGTCGTTCCCATAGCAACGATTAAAACATTCCCTAACCAGAAACCGTGGATTGATGGCAGCATTCGTGTGAAACTGAAGGCACGAACCACTGCTTTTAATCAGGGCAAGGTGTCTGGTAACATGACTGAATACAAACAGTGCAGCTATTCCCTCCGCAAGGCTATCAAACAAGCTAAGCGCCAGTACAGAGACAAAGTAGAATCTCAATTCAACGGCTCAGACACAAGAGGTATGTGGCAGGGTCTACAGTCAATCACGGACTACAGGAAGAAACCCAGCCCAGTCACGGACCAGGATGTCTTGCTCCCAGGCAGACTAAATAACTTTTTGCCCGCTTTGAGGACAATACAGTGCCACTGACACGGCCTGCAACGGAAACATGCGGTCTCTCCTTCACTGCAGCCGAAGTGAGTAAGACATTTAAACGTGTTAACCCTCGCAAGGCTGCAGGCCCAGACGGCATCCCCAGCCGCGCCCTCAGAGCATGCGCAGACCAGCTGGCCGGTGTGTTTACGGACATATTCAATCAATCCCTATACCAGTCTGCTGTTCCCACATGCTTCAAGAGGGCCACCATTGTTCCTGTTCCCAAGAAAGCTAAGGTAACTGAGCTAAACGACTACCGCCCGTAGCACTCACATCCGTCATCATGAAGTGCTTTGAGAGACTAGTCAAGGACCATATGGTCAAGGACCACCCTGGGTCTCTGGACAAGAGGAATACCCTGCCCTACAGCTGTGCAACTGGGTACTGGACCCTCCTGACTGGGTACTGCCCCGGGCCGCCCCAGGTGGTGAGGGTAGGCAACAACATCTCCTCCCCGCTGATCCTCAACACTGGGGCCCCACAAGGGTGCGTTCTGAGCCCTCTCCTGTACTCCCTGTTCACCCACGACTGCGTGGCCATGCACGCCTCCAACTCAATCATCAAGTTTGCGGACGATACAACAGTGGTAAGCTTGATTACCAACAACGACGAGACGGCCTACAGGGAGGAGGTGAGGGCCCTCGGAGTGTGGTGTCAGGAAAACAACCTCACACTCAACGTCAACAAAACTAAGGAGATGATTGTGGACTTCAGGAAACAGCAGAGGGAACACCCCCTATCCACATCGATGGAACAGTAGTGGAGAGGGTAGCAAGTTTTAAGTTCCTCGGCATACACATCACAGACAAACTGAATTGGTCCACTCACACAGACAGCATCGTGAGGAAGGCGCAGCAGCGCCTCTTCAACCTCAGGAGGCTGAAGAAATTCGGCTTGTCACCAAAAGCACTCACAAACTTCTACAGATGCACAATCGAGAGCATCCTGGCGGGCTGTATCACCGCCTGGTATGGCAACTGCACCGCCATCAACCGTAAGGCTCTCCAGAGGGTAGTGAGGTCTGCACAACGCATCACCGGGGGCAAACTACCTGCCCTCCAGGACACCTACACCACCCGATGCTACAGGAAGGCCATAAAGATCATCAAGGACATCAACCACCCGAGCCACTGCCTGTTCACCCCGCTGTCATCCAGAAGGCGAGGTCAGTACAGGTGCATCAAAGCTGGGACCGAGAGACTGAAAAACAGCTTCTATCTCAAGGCCATCAGACTGTTAAACAGCCACCACTAACATTGAGTGGCTACTGCCAACACACTGTCAATGACACTGACTCTACTCCAGCCACTTTAATCATGGGAATTGATGGGAAATGATGTAAATATATCACTAGCCACTTTAAACAATGCTACCTTATATAATGTTACTTACCCTACATTGTTCATCTCATATGCATACGTTGATACTGTACTCTATATCATCGACTGCATCCTTATGTAATACATGTATCACTAGCCACTTTAACTATGCCACTTGGTTTACATACTTATCTCATATGTATATACTGTACTCGATATCATCTACTGTATCTTGCCTATGCTGCTCTGTACCATCACTCATTCATATATCCTTATGTACATATTCTTTATCCCCTTACACTGTGTATAAGACAGTAGTTTTTTTTTGGAATTGTTAGTTAGATTACTTGCTTTTTATTACTGCATTGTCGGAACTAGAAGCACAAGCATTTCGCTACACTCGCATTAACATCTGCTAACCATGTGTATGTGACAAATAAAATTTGATTTGATTTGATTTGATTTGTCTATCTGTCCTGGCAGGGGAGTCTCAGCTGACAGACCTGGACCCGCCGCGTGTCATCCCAGATGGCTGCTATGACTGTGGGGACGGCTTCTACGACCCCAACACCAGGGTTATCACTGACTATGAGCATCAATTCCTGAGGAACGCAGGTGAGCAGAGACTGTTGGAGCTCACTTCAAGGTTTTGACACTGAGTGTGAAAACAGATCCAGGCGTATTGTATCACATATATTTCTGACCTCCGGCTCATTTGAGTGCGCAGTAACCTCCAATTTTCCAGTACTGAGTTGGACTTTGTCTTTTATCTTAACGTATCATATTTTAGGGCCTCATTCCTTTATCACAGGGGTGCAACTTTGGTTTTAGAAGTGGGGGGGGACAAAACTTTATTTATTTATATATACATTTTAAATCCAGTTGGATAAACATCCCAAACAGGTTACTCGACCACTCAGAAGCGTCCACATGGCCCTAAAGCACACAGCTTCCTTGTTTTGTATCACATTCCAATGATAAAACTGTGGGGAACAAAAATGCAATTTTAGAATGTAGTACAAAACAAGGCAACGGTGTGCCTCGTCCCCAGCGAAAGTTGCACCCCTGCTTTATTATAATGTTCAGGGCAATTATTATCCCATCAGTAAGCTCTGGCCACCTGGGAAACATTTGATATTAAAAATTGATAAAATACTATAAACGGATTACCCATATTCTCTAATGTAAGATTATTTCAGCCAGATACTTTGCTGAGGCAGCCTTATTACCCTATAACTCATCATCTGTAGTCCTCTCAGCCAAGCATGCCTCTCCACTGCAGTCATTTTAGTTTTGTTTTCAAAGGGAAAACTTTAAACACATTTTTTCCACCCATTGAGTGCTCGATGTGGGATCTTTGATTTGAAGGCAACGAGGTCTGTCAGGTTTTGAGATAGATATTTTTGTTTTTGCATCACCAGACAATGTCACAGATTACGAACGGTTATGGATCTAATCGTCTCTCTGTGAATGGGATGGATGTGGGTGTATCTATGGGAGACAGCCCAGCTGTGATGTCATCGTCTGTCTTGTGAAATAATAGCCACACTATATTCTATCTCTTGCCATAGGTTGCAGCTAAGCCGGCATTATTTGGAAACAGTGAGTGTTTAGGCTTAGACTATATACACACATAAAATGCTAAATATGATATGAAAGTGTATATTTATGACTGCCTTTGATCAGCCTGCCACAAACACAGGTGTGTGTATGTGGATGATCACTGACTGACTCAGTGGTTTAGGACTTACTATTGGTCCCAGATTTACTAGAGGTCCCAGCCAGACCATGACAGACAGGCAGTGGTTTAGGATGTACTAGTGGTCCCAGTCAGACCATGACAGGCAGGCAGTGGTTTAGGATGTACTAGTGGTCCCAGCCAGACCATGACAGGCAGGCAGTGGTTTAGGATGTACTAGAGGTCCCAGCCAGACCATGACAGGCAGGCAGTGGTTTAGGATGTACTAGTGGTCCCAGCCAGACCATGACAGGCAGGCAGTGGTTTAGGATGTACTAGAGGTCCCAGCCAGACCATGACAGGCAGGCAGTGGTTTAGGATGTACTAGTGGTCCCAGCCAGACCATGACAGGCAGGCAGTGGTTTAGGATGTACTAGTGGTCCCAGTCAGACCATGACAGGCAGGCAGTGATTTAGGATGTACTAGTGGTCCCAGCCAGATCATGACAGGCAGGCAGTGGTTTAGGATGTACTAGTGGTCCCAGCCAGATCATGACAGGCAGGCAGTGATTTAGGATGTACTAGTGGTCCCAGCCAGACCATGACAGGCAGGCAGTGGTTTAGGATGTACTAGTGGTCCCAGTCAGACCATGACAGGCAGGCAGTGATTTAGGATGTACTAGTGGTCCCAGCCAGATCATGACAGGCAGGCAGTGATTTAGGATGTACTAGTGGTCCCAGTCAGACCATGACAGGCAGGCAGTGGTTTAGGATGTACTAGAGGTCCCAGCCAGACCATGACAGGCAGGCAGTGGTTTAGGATGTACTAGTGGTCCCAGCCAGACCATGACAGGCAGGCAGTGGTTTAGGATGTACTAGTGGTCCCAGTCAGACCATGACAGGCAGGCAGTGATTTAGGATGTACTAGTGGTCCCAGCCAGACCATGACAGGCAGGCAGTGGTTTAGGATGTACTAGTGGTCCCAGCCAGACCATGACAGGCAGGCAGTGGTTTAGGATGTACTAGTGGTCCCAGTCAGACCATGACAGGCAGGCAGTGGTTTAGGATGTACTAGTGGTCCCAGCCAGATCATGACAGGCAGGCAGTGGTTTAGGATGTACTAGTGGTCCCAGCCAGATCATGACAGGCAGGCAGTGGTGTATGATGTACTTTTTACTAGCCAGACTATAGTTTGGTAAACCCTGTCTAGAGTAACTATACGCAACATGATACAGATGAGTGTCCTCATATTAATCACTGCTTGATACGGAGCATGCAAATCTCATTTATGTATATAGACAACAGACAGACAAAAACAGACAAAGAGATGCATATCCTGAACAGATGTCCTGAACATGTGCAATAAGAAATATGTTCAGATTTTTTCCTTCATAACAGTTCTGGTATTGACCAATGAAACAGAGGGGAGGAAGATAGTGTTGAAGGAGAAAAGAGGAGGAGCTATAAAATACAGTTGTTCCAATCATTGGATTCGGATTCATTTGGTGTCTGCTGTTTGTACTGCGTATTGGTAGGGCATTGTTCTACAGGAAATCTTTGATTGATTTAGCAGTATACCGTAGACGGCCTTGGGTATTACAGCTACTATCAGGGATGAAATGTCAGCCATTCAAAACCACCATTATAAACTGGGTGTTTCGAGCCCTGAATGCTGATTGTCTGAAAGCATACCACGGGTATGACAAAACATGTATTTTTACTGTTCTAATTATGTTGGTAACCAGTTTATAATAGCGATAAGGCACCTCAGGGTTTTGTGGAAAGACATTCCTTTTCCACGTTGCGTCGTGCCTAATAACAGCACTTAACCGTAGTATATTGGCCATATTGGACATATATGTATTGCTTTAATATACCCCTCAGATCCATTATCTTGATGCTCCATTTCTGTTAGCCCTTACCTAGGAACTAATATAGTGAAGAATTTAAAATGAAATATGCATATAAGCTTTCAATAGACAGCCAGTGTGTGTGAGGAACCGCACGCACAAGAAGGATCATTGGGCCTCGTCACATGACGTGACGAGGAACACTGTGTCCTCTGGATCTGTGTTAATAATCTCTGAGAGGTTGAAGGTATGTCTGTCAAAATGGGTGTGAAGACAGAATTGAATGCCAATGGCTTCCATGCAGGAAGGAGAAGAGCAGAGGGCCCCGGCACTAACTGGACATTGAGAGGAACTGCTCTCCCTGTGGGGACCATGTGTTTTGAAGAGGAGAGGAAAGAGTGCAGTCACCGCTGTGGAAGAGGACAGAAGAAGGGATGTGTGCGGGGGGAAGGGGGAGCGGAGCAGGGCCCTCAGACCAGAGCGATGCTGGGCCAGGCAGGAAGGGTCAGGGAAGTGCCCAGGCTTTGGGCCAAGACATGAAAAGAAGCACAAAAGCAGATGGAAGGAAGAAGCCCTGAGGAAGAATCTCTGAGTCTTCACAGCAGCAGCCCAGCTGAGGAAAGATGAGGTGAAATGGGTCATCTGGACTAGACCCAACCCCTCTGAGGTCGGTCCAGTCGGGGGAGTGGAGTCGTGGCGCGGGTGGAAGTAAGGTGTGTCTTACTTCCACCAACTTCCTGCCAACCAACGCCACATGGAGCCCACTGCTGCCTGATCAACTGACATGCTTGAATTTCTCCAGCTATACAAGAGCTCTTATGGATCAGCTTTTTAATTCCAGAGATACATAGAGTGCATCATCCATCACACAATATACGCTACAAACTGAACAGAGTCAATAGTGGAATACAGAAACAGATTGAGCTGATACACACTACATCTCTGCAGTCTTATCAGCACAAAACTAACTATCTGTAATGTAAAGTACTTAAGTAGTTTTGGGGGGTATCTGTACTTTACTTTACTATTTATATTTTTGACAACTTTTTCTACATCCCTAAAGAAAATCATGTACTTTTTAATCCATACATTTTCCCTGACACCCAAAAGTCCTCGTTACATTTTGCATGGCTGGCAGGAAAATGGTCCAATTCACGCACTTATCAAGAGAACATCCCTGGTCATCGCAATTGCCTCTGATCTCATTAAACACAAATGCTTTGTTTATAAATTGTGTGTTGGAGTGTGCCCCTGGCTATCCATAAATAGAAAAAATAAAATGGTAATGTCTGGTTTGTTTAATATAGAGCATTTGAAATGATTTATAATTTTACTTTTACTTTCAATACTTAAGTATGTTTTAGCAATTTTACATTTACTTTTGATACTTAAGTATATTTAAAACCAAATACTTAAAAACTTTTACTCAAGTAGTATTTTACTTTGTGACTACCCTTTTTACCTGAGTAATTTTCTATTTAGCTATCTTTACTTAAGTATGACAATTGGGTACTTTTTCCACCACTGGTATTTATCTGTCTGTCTGTAATTGTCTGTTGTTCACCCTGGCATCGAGCAGGAGCACCCCTACAAGTGGTCAGGAACCCTATTGCCACATTGTTTGTTGCAGTTTCCTGTTTCTGGAATAACTTCTTTTGAAAGTCGTAAGGGTTCACATTCAAAACATCCCTCTGCCAAGGAAAACAGCCTTGGTTTGAGCTACTGCCACTTGGTTGTGAGTCGAGGTGTGTTCCCAAAATGGCACCCCTATTCACTATATAGTGCACTACTTTTGACCGGAGCCTGATGGGGGCTTGTGCCATTTGGGACGCAGACAAGCTGAAGCCTTTTCAAGCAGATACAATCAGCGTATTCATGTTTACTGTATTATCACTGGGTACAGGTCAGTGTCTTCATATTTACTGTAATATCACTGGGTACGGGTCAGTGTCTTCATATTCACTGTAATATCACTGGGTTCAGGTCAGTGTCTTCATATTCATTGTAATATAACTGGGTTCAGGTCAGTATCTTCATATTTACTGTAATATCACTGGGTTCAGGTCAGTGTCTTCATATTCACTGTAATATCACTGGGTTCAGGTCAGTGTCTCCATATTCACTGTAATATCACTGGGTTCAGGTTATCATGGTTACTTTTTACTGTAATAGCACCGGGTTCAGTTCATCGTGTTCATGTTTACTGTAATATCACTGGATTCAGGTCAATGTCTTCATATTTACTGTAATATCACTGGGTTCAGGTCAGTGTCTTCATATTTACTGTAATATCACTGAGTTCAGGTCAGTTTCTTCATATTTACTGTAATATCACTGGGTACAGGTCAGTGTTCATATTTACTGTAATGTCACTGGGTTCAGGTCAGTGTCTTCATATTTACTGTAATATCACTAGGTTCAGGTTATCATGGTAATTTTTACTGTAATAGCACTGGGTTCAGTTCATCATATTCATGTTTACTGTAATATCGCTGGGTACAGGTCAGTGTCTTCATATTCACTGTAATATCACTAGGTACAGGTCAATGTCTTCATATTTACTGTAATATCACTGGGTTCAGGTCAATGTCTTCATATTTACTGTAATATCACTGGGTACAGGTCAGTGTCTTCATATTTACTGTAATATCACTGGGTTCAGGTCAATGTCTTCATATTTACTGTAATATCACTGGGTACAGGTCAGTGTCTTCATATTTACTGTAATATCACTGGGTTCAGGTCAGTGTCTTCATATTTACTGTAATATCACTGAGTTCAGGCCAGTGTCTTCATATTTACTGTAATATCACTGAGTTCAGGCCAGTGTCTTCATATTTACTGTAATATCACAGAGTTCAGGCCAGTGTCTTCATATTTACTGTAATGTCACTGGGTTCAGGTCAGTGTCTTCATATTTACTGTAATATCACTGGGTTCAGGTCATCGTGTTTATGTTTACTGTGCACCGGGTTCAGTTCATCGTGTTCATGTTTACTGTAATATCACTGGGTTCAGGTCAATGTCTTCATATTTACTGTAATATCACTGGGTTCAGGTCAGTGTCTTCATATTTACTGTAATATCACTGAGTTCAGGTCAGTGTCTTCATATTTACTGTAATATCACTGGGTACAGGTCAGTGTTCATATTTACTGTAATGTCACTGGGTTCAGGTCAGTGTCTTCATATTTACTGTAATATCACTGGGTTCAGGTCAGTGTCTTCATATTCACTGTAATATCACTGGGTTCAGGTCAGTGTCTCCATATTCACTGTAATATCACTGGGTTCAGGTTATCATGGTTACTTTTTACTGTAATAGCACCGGGTTCAGTTCATCGTGTTCATGTTTACTGTAATATCACTGGATTCAGGTCAATGTCTTCATATTTACTGTAATATCACTGGGTTCAGGTCAGTGTCTTCATATTTACTGTAATATCACTGAGTTCAGGTCAGTTTCTTCATATTTACTGTAATATCACTGGGTACAGGTCAGTGTTCATATTTACTGTAATGTCACTGGGTTCAGGTCAGTGTCTTCATATTTACTGTAATATCACTGGGTTCAGGTTATCGTGGTAATTTTTACTGTAATAGCACTGGGTTCAGTTCATCATATTCATGTTTACTGTAATATCGCTGGGTACAGGTCAGTGTCTTCATATTCACTGTAATATCACTAGGTACAGGTCAATGTCTTCATATTTACTGTAATATCACTGGGTTCAGGTCAATGTCTTCATATTTACTGTAATATCACTGGGTACAGGTCAGTGTCTTCATATTTACTGTAATATCACTGGGTTCAGGTCAATGTCTTCATATTTACTGTAATATCACTGGGTACAGGTCAGTGTCTTCATATTTACTGTAATATCACTGGGTTCAGGTCAGTGTCTTCATATTTACTGTAATATCACTGGGTTCAGGCCAGTGTCTTCATATTTACTGTAATATCACTGAGTTCAGGCCAGTGTCTTCATATTTACTGTAATATCACTGAGTTCAGGCCAGTGTCTTCATATTTACTGTAATATCACAGAGTTCAGGCCAGTGTCTTCATATTTACTGTAATGTCACTGGGTTCAGGTCAGTGTCTTCATATTTACTGTAATATCACTGGGTTCAGGTCATCGTGTTTATGTTTACTGTAATATCGCATTATGTTCTTTCTTGAAACCATCTCCTCTATAAATGCTTAGGTTGCTCGACAATGCAGTACATTAATCAATAATTATTTAAATTTCAACAAATAGACTCCCCCAGAATCATGACAACTCCAATGTCAACCATACTCCAGTATTAGCCCAAGTAACCGACTGGCAGCATTAAGTCATGTTAAGTCTATTGGTCAAGGTGATCTGACAGCCATTAAGTTAATTTAACACTTTAAAGTGTTGCTTCTGCATTAGTTGGCAGGAAACACTTTTCCCTTTGAGTGTATTTTAAGGATTAAGATAAACATGTTTTAACAAGGAGCCATTATCGTTTCCCTACCGCACCATGTACACCACTGCTCCTGGGTGAGTCGGAGCTTTTTTGTGAGAGAGTTTGGGGAATTAGTTGATATCCAGTTAATGGCCAGCAGCAAATGTCCGGGGAGGAGGGGAGGGGGGGGAGCTAGAGGGAAAGGCATAGTCAGTAGGAGAAAAGTGGTCCACCAACAATGTCATGTTTATGATGTGCTAATTGATATGCATTATACAAAGGGTGGGTCTAATCCTGAATGCTGATTGGTTAAGCGCATTCCAGCCGGTGTCTATTCCACAAGTTATATGTAACAGGCAATATAGCCTACAGCTAGTGTACAGTGTTCCCAATCATTTTTGTTGTTGTTGTACATTTATCATATTTTATTTCATGACAGTCATGTGTAGATAAATGAATCAAACAATACAACCATGCATCCTACAATTATTTGGATCTGGTGGATAATATTTTTTGGAACAGATTTAGGATTTTATTTTTTTTACTAAAATGTGTATGCTAAATGATTTTTTCCAATAATTAATACATTCCAAATGAATGTCCCTAAACGCCCCTAAACACTCATTATAGAAGGCTTTCTATAAGACGTCCACAGTAACAATTTAAAAACACATGAAGTGTATGTTAAGTGTTCACAATTTACATTTTATTTCAGATTGCTTCCGAACCATGGTGGCCACCTGTGCCCTCAAATAGAATTGTATTAAAGTAGGAGTGACTTTTAAACACTCTGTGAACGATCACAATCCAGGGCAAATTACAGCATATGAAAATGTGTGAATTCTATCTCATTACCATACGCGCTCGGAGAAACGGAAGGCCTAATTGCAGTTCTATAAGACCTCGCAACAGGCAGAAACCCGTGCAGTGGTATTAATTGGTTTAAAATAGTGATGAAATGACCTTCTTGACGCTGACCTCCGTTTGTTGAGAAGGGGGAGGCAACACAACGCGACAAAAAGGGTGGATAGGCTGTTTCTCGCATGCAGTTACCGTGGTGCATGGAGCAGACCGTGGCCCGTTCGCAACTGTGATTTCTATTTCTGAACGCGCGCACCAGGTAGAGTGGCGAGAGAGGCGACTTGGAGTGGCTGGGGCTACCGCAGGCAATTACACACAATCAGGCTAGAGCTTCAGACCTGTGCCCAACAATGGGCCCAGCGCACACTGTTCCCCCAGATGAGCTCTCAAGTGTGTGCAGCTGCGACGCTCCGATTCAGTCCCAGCAGAGATGCTACCTCTTGCTCTGCAATTATCAAGTAATTTCAGTTTTAACTATGAAAAACACTATATTATCCGCAGTTTTGGTAGTCGAGTCATCCTTGTTAAAATTGTCGTTCATTTTTTGGGTGATTTATTGGTGGTTGAAGTACCACTAAGAAGTTATTTTCTCCTAATTGTTACCCTGATTTTTCACTGAGATGTAAATCGTTATTGAGTTGAATGTGTCCATTTCAAAAGCTCTGATATAATTATATGCATCCAGTCCAGTGTCCTTTTTTCGTCTTCCTCGATCACATTTTAACATTACAATTTTATTTAATGAACTATTAGAATAAGTTATTTCTTTATACCCGTTCAGTTAGAATAATTGTGTGTTTAAAACGTGTTTTAAAAGGTTGTTGCTTTATTCTGACCTTCGTGGTCTTGATTATTCTGAAAATCTATTTATTTTCCTGCAGATGACTATGAACGGGAGTGGATTGTGTCCACTTGTCGGAAGAGCTGGGATGAGATCGTTGGACATTCACCTGACAACTAGGCTGAATTTCAGAACTGGACATTGAGTTGAGGGGCCTGAGCAGCTGCTGATTTAAAGGCAGCTAATTTATGGAATGTTTAACTGTATAGGCTACCTGTGAATCATATTTTGTGAAATATGGAATATTACACATTTTCGTTGTTATAAATATGATTTTAACAGATGCATAAAAACATCGGTAGGTTTATTTCAGATGCACAAAAACACAGCGAAACGCATGTAATGTAGCCAGCCTATACTGAAATGAAATGTGATAAAGTCTAGATCGAAAAAGATGCTAATGCTTCAAACATGTTCATGCAGAATGAGGAAAAAAAACATTTTGGATTTGTAACTTGTAAAGCCATTTGTTTACGTGTAATGTTTGTCCTTAATTCTCTGCTTGGTGCTGCCTGTGTAATCAGTGTCAGATTGTTCTCTCAAGTGTCCTGAAAGACTCTGCAGGTAGCAGCCTAATGGATGCAAATCAACATGAGGTGACTTCCTGTAATACGTGAAATATATGCAGTTGCTATAGGCTTTATTCCAGTTGTAGTCTTATATTGAGAGATATCTTGTCTGTCTGTACAAAAACACACCAATGTAAAACCCTCAAAATCGAACATGCATTCAACTATAGAAATATGCAAAGAACTCTCAATATAAGGCTTTGGCTCCGATAATTGTATTTTCTACTATAATGCTGTTTTTTTTGGGGGGGGGGCATATTTCTGTAGTTTTATTGGATGTTCGATTTTGAAGGTTTTACATTTGTGTGTGTTTTTGTACAGACAGACAAGCTTCTATTCTGAGTGAGACGTTATGTCTGCCTCAGCGAGAGCTGCCCTTTGAAACAGAACCCAGAGTAGGGGATCAATCTCATGATGCAGCCTGACAGTGACTTCCTGTCTGTGATGGCGCTCCGCTGGGCTCGCGGGAGGAATCAGCAGCAGAGCCGTGGAGAAAGAGAGGAGAGGAGAGTAGTTATTACTGCACACACTGACCCATGAAGCGCTCACTAGCACAGCCATCGGCCTGTGATTGCTTCCTACCCCGCGCCGGGCACACCCGCACGCACACAACCAGGCAAACCCAGGTTTAAGGAAAATTCAAACACACCAGAATAACTCCGAGGCCTATACAAATTTACAATGAATGATGCATATAGCGTAACATGTTCAGACACGGTTATCCAGCAGGATCACTTAACCTTGACCACGGATTTCATATTTCAAGATCTATTTTTAAATTGGCACCTCTGCGTGTGTGTTCTTTATTGATTGTTTGGGATAAGGAGGTTAAAGTGCTTCTTGCATCAAATTGTTGTGGTCCAACTGAAATTATTTTTAAAAAAATACAAATTTCGCATTTTAAAGTCAATTTTATTGCATTTAGTACACAAAACACAGTCAATCAAATAAACCTTTGTTTCATTTTTAATAAAACAATACTATTTTGACATTTTCTGAGAAAAAAAGTGCTTACAGACTATTGTCTCAATAAATACAAGAACATTGAAGTCTTGTCTCCCTTAGTCCCTTCCTAAACACAGGATCCTATTCCTCACTGACGCCACTCCACAGCCAAGACACAAAGTTACAGTTTCACACAACCTCCCTCTACCCTGCCAGTCAGGCTGGCCAGCCACAGACGTCTATATACATATCATATCCCCAGTCCGCTAACTGTCACTGTACCACATCTCCATTTCAACCCATAGAAGTGAAGCACACAGGCTGGACCACTGTAGAAGATAAAAGCTGACGGACATGGATCCTGCACAGACATAAACACTAAATTGCTGACAAAACAGCTGTTTAAACATGTAATGTGACATGTATCGGTCTTTCAGTCCTTAACCACTGGGGGAAGACTTATCTGTTTATACATTGCAGATCTACCTCTCTCATACACAATGTGATTGTTCAACATTTAAAAAAGAACTATGTCCATTTCAAAAGTCTCACACGGGTGTTACAGTAGTAAATCATGATTTTAGACAACTACAATTTGGAGCTTCAAATTATTGAAATGTCCATAACAATAGATTGTAATGTGTTTTTGCACAAGAGCATTGGAAATTCAAATCACACCAAATAAATCATATTTTAATATTTTCACCAGTACAGATTGAAAGTTACACCTTTCCAAAAAAAAGGTGTAATAAAAAAATCATCCTAATAAATGTTTTTTTCTCTCTCTGCGGATTTGAGTGTTTTACCACAGCTGCCTGAAAATGATTGATAATTGAAAAACAACCAAATGACGGTTTTCTCATCATGTAGAAGATAAGGCACACAATCAATCCTCATCTGAGGCTCATATCCTTTACAGAAGGCTGCTGATGACAATCTATTAAAGGGACATTTACAATGTATATTCCATCATCTCCAGCACATGATAAAATTGCACATTTCTATGTTTTGTAGTAAAAAAAAAAAGCTAGAGGAAAATAAGTGATACCAATGACATCTTCACTGTGCATCATGTAATTTTAACCAATTATGAGTAGGCATTGCCCACTAATCGTCTACTAATTGGTTGATGATGTCATTGGAAACAATTCCTCTACATTCCTCATTTTTACTACAAAACATAGAAACACACAATTTTCACATACAGTTGAAGTCAGAAGTTTACATACACCTTAGCCAAATACATTTAAACTCAGTTTTTCACAATTCAAGACATTTAATCCTAGTCAAAATTCCCTGTCTTAGATCAGTTAGGATCACCACTTTATATTAAGAATGTGAAATGTCAGAATAATAGTAGAGAGAATGATTTCTTTCAGCTTTTATTTCTTTCATCACATTCCCAGTGAGTCAGAAGTTTACATACACTCAATTAGTATTTGGTAGCATTGCCTTTAAATTGTTTAACTTGGGTCAAACATTTCAGGTAGCCTTCCACAATAAGTTGGGTGAATTTTGGCCCATTCCTCCTGACAGAGCTGGTGTAACCGAGTCAGGCTTGTAGGCCTCCTTGCTCGCACACGCTTTTTCAGTTCTGCCCACAAATGTTCTATAGGATTGAGGTCAGGGCTTTGTGATGGCCACTCCAATACCTTGACTTTGTTGTCCTTAAGTCATTTTATCACAACTTTGGAAGTATGCCTGGTGTCATTGCCCATTTGGAAGACCCATTTGCGACCAAGCTTTAACTTCCTGACTGATGTCTTGAGATGTTGCTTCAATATATCCACATAATTTTCCTCCCTCGTGATGCCATCTATTTTGTGAAGTGCATCAATCCCTCCTGCAGCAAAACACCCCCACAACTTGATGCTGCCACCCCCGTGCTTCACGGTTGGGATGGTGTTCTTCGGCTTGCAAGCCTCCCCATTTTTCCTCCAAACATATAATTGCGTACTATTGTTTGTACAGATGAACATGGTACCTTCAGGCGTTTGGAAATTGCTCCCAAGGATGAACCAGACTTGTGGAGGTCTACAATTATTTTCTGAGGTCTTGGCTGATTTCTTTTGATTTTCCCATGATGTCAAGCAAAGAGGCACTGAGTTTGAAGTTAGGCCTTGAAATACATCCACAGGTACACCTCCAATTGAATCAAATGATGTCAATTAGCCTAACAGAAGCTTCTAAAGCTATGACATTCTCTGGAATTTTCCAAGCTGTTTAAAGGCACAGTCAACTTAGTGTATGTAAACTTCTGACCCACTGGAATTGTGATACAGTGAATTATAAGTGAAATAATCTGTCTAAACAATTGTTGGATATAGTTTGTTAACAAGACATTTGTGGAGTGGTTGAAAAACAAGTTTTAATGACTCCAACCTAAGTTTGTAAACTTCAGACTTCAACTGTATATTGATGTTGGGATGGTGCTGGAAAAGTTTCATTTTTTTTTTTTTACATTTCCCTTTAACGAACAGCTGATTACCTGATGATTTCATACAACATCAATACTAACAACTGTGATTTAAAAATTCGTATTCGTTTTTAGTTCGTAGCAGATTCCACACCTAAAACGGTCAGTTATTTTGCATTCCTTCATGGTATCATCACAGAGTGAAAGGGGAGGTTTCTTACCTCAGTGTCCCTTGCCAAGCTCAATCCCTTGCCGTTTTTTTCTCCTCGTGAGTAAATCTGACCACACATGAGGGTGTATTCCTGTTAGTCTGGTCCCATCACTCCCTTCAGAGGATGGAGAGAAGAGACCTTTCAGTCCATTTCTGCACGCACAGAGAGCTCATAGTCGAGTTGAATGTATCTTGACAGTGAATAAGTCCCAGTTAGGAAAAGGAAGGGCTCATGTCCTCCATGACAACAATAGGTGGAATATATAATCATGATCCTGTTCATAGAAAAATAGTTCTCTCTCTCTCTCTCTCTGTCTGTCTGTCTGTCTGTCTCTCTGCCTCGGTCTCTCTCTGCCTCGGTCTCTCTCTGCCTCGGTCTCTCTCTGCCTCGGTCTCTCTCTGCCTCGGTCTCTCAGGCATCTTGAATCTTGAACCTCTCCGTAAGTCTTCATGTTTGACCTCTGGGGTCGAGTCGGCAAACGGAGGTTGCTGATGGGAGGTCAGGGGTGATGGCGGCAGCATCCGTTAGTTAGCGGCTGAGGGGTAGCTGGGACAGCGACATTGCTTGATGGGGGTTCAGGCTCTGTGTCGCTAGGACAGAGAATGGGTGGCCTGGTGGAAAAGAAGAGAGGGACATACTTCAAATATCAAGATGGAGGAGCAGTAGAGGGACACACGTAAAATATCAAGATGGAGGAGCAGTAGAGGGACACACTTCAAATATCAAGGTGGAGGGGCAGTAGAGGGACACACTTAAAATATCAAGATGGAGGAGCAGTAGAGGGACATACTTAAAATATCAAGATGGAGGAGCAGTAGAGGGACACACTTAAAATATCAAGATGGAGGAGCAGTAGAGGGACATACTTAAAATATCAAGATGGAGGAGCAGTAGAGGGACATACTTCAAATATCAAGATGGAGGAGCAGTAGAGGGACATACTTAAAATATCAAGATGGAGGAGCAGTAGAGTGACACACTTAAAATATCAAGATGGAGGAGCAGTAGAGGGACATACTTCAAATATCAAGATGGAGGAGCAGTAGAGGGACATACTTCAAATATCAAGATGGAGGAGCAGTAGAGGGACATACTTAAAATATCAAGATGGAGGAGCAGTAGAGGGACATACTTCAAATATCAAGATGGAGGAGCAGTAGAGGGACACACTTCAAATATCAAGATGGAGGAGCAGTAGAGGGACACACTTAAGCACAGTATTTGTATTATTGTTAGCGCTCAAGTGAGATTTCCAATGTGTTCATTACTTATGGCAAATAAACAGAAAACTTAGACATGAACTATTGACACAGTGAAACACGGTCAATAGTTCAAGTCTTAGATAAAAGGGTTCCAAAAGGGTTATTCGGTTGTCCAGATCCCTCCTCTGTATCTCTCTTTATGTCTTCATCATGACCGTTTTCTTTTCTAACAGAGGAGACGTAAGGATGAAAGGACTGAAAAGACAGCCGGAAGACGAGGGCTTTGTGTTGATGTAGTAGACAGACTAACCTATGTAACACTCACTGTCGATGTATCCGTGCAGGGCCACCATACGCGCCCTCTCAGAACTTCCAAAGGGGGAGTAATGCAGGTCATCAGGCAGCGAGGGGTGCATCCGGGACTGGGGGTGGCCTTGTGGGGGTCCGCTGTGCTGGGGGGTATGCTTTTTGTGTCTTGCTCTGCAGTTTTGAAACCAAACCTATGAAAATGCAATGTTACCAGCCGTGATGTGTCTGCAGCTATATTCTCAATGTTTTAGGACCATTATTCATGCACTAACTATGCCACCTAGCATACGCTGTTATCCAAAGCAACTCACAGTTGCTTTACAGTGCAATCGCTAGCATTGCTTTGAGACGGAGTAAACAGATAGTCACCTGTATGACTCTCCTGCTTAGACCAGTCATGTCTGCCAGTTTCTGCAGGGTCTGTGCATCGGGGTTGTTGTCCTGCGCAAACTGAGTCTGCATCACCTGGGAATTATAACAGAGTTTTATAAATGTATGACCTCCGTCGCTGTTATTTTTATTCTACATTAGCTAATTGTTCCGTATCAGCTTCCATTTTTCATATTACTGCAGAGATATACGACAGCGAGCCCATTGGAATGAATGAGACACCAAACCACATCTGACAATGTAACCAACAACGACCATTAGAAAGTTAGTAAGACAGTGAAATCACTTTGTGAAGTCACTATTGACTTACTATTAGAAAGAAAAATGAGGAGACAGGGACATGAGGGGGCCTGTCTGTGACTAACCTGCAGCTGCTCAGCAGTGAAGGAGGTGCGTGCTCTCTTGGCAGGCTTGGGTTGGCTGTCCTGCTCTGACGGCACTGCCCCCTCCAGAGTGATGCCACTACCTGAGTCACCACGGCACAGAGAGGGGGAGAATGAGAGGGAGAAACATCGAAAGAAAGAGACCAACAGAAAGGGACATGAGGCAAAAGCCACATTTAAAACCAGTGTTAACAGGGTTATGGAGAGTGTTATAAAACTACATACAGTTGAAGTCAGAAGTTTACATACACCTTAGCCAAAAACATTTAAACTCAGTTTTTCACAATTCATGACATTTAATCCTAGTCAAAATTCCCTGTCTTAGGTCAGTTAGGATCACCACTTTTTTGATATTCCCATGATGTCAAGCAAAGAGGCACTGAGTTTGAAGGTAGGCCTTGAAATACATCCAATGGTACACCTACAATTGACTCAAATTATGTCAATTAGCCTATCAGAAGCTTCTAAAGCCATGACATAATTGTCTGGAATTTTCCAAGCTGTTTAAAGGCACAGTCAACTTAGTGTATGTAAACTTCTGACCCACTGGAATTGTGATACAGTGAATTATAAGTGAAATACTCTGTCTGTAAACAATTGTTGGAAAAATGACTTGTGTCATGCACAAAGTAGATGTCCTAACCGACTTGCCAAACCTACAGGTTGTTAACAAAAAATTTGTGGAGTGGTTGAAAAACGAGTTTTAATGACTCCAACCTAAGTGTATGTAAACTTCTGACTTCAACTGTACATGTAACAATATGACAGGGATTATACAGCTACATACATATAACCATACAGAACATATCTTGGAAAGGGACAAATACTGTACTATGTCAGAGAGAAGGATCTAGACTAGTTCTTAGCAGTGATATATATCTCTATACAGATATATACAGTGCATTCGGAAAGTATTCAGACCTCTTGATTTTTCCCACATTTTGTTACATTACAGCCTTATTCTAAAATTGTTTCATTGTTTTTTTCCCCATTATCAATCTACACACAACACCCTATAATGACAAAGCAAAAACAGGTTTTAGACATTCATAAGTATTCAGACCCTTTACTCAGTACTTTGTTGAAGCACCTTTGGCAGCGATTACAGCCTCGAGTCTTCTTGGCATACACCTGCTTTTGTATATATCTTCTCTGCAGATCCTCTCAAGCTCTGCCAGGTTGGATGGGGAGTGTTGCTGCACATGTTCGATCGGGTTCAAGTATGTGCTCTGGCTGGGTCACTCAAGGACATTCAGAGACTTGTCTTGAAGCCACTCCTGTGTTGTCTTGATTGTGTGCTTGGGGTCGTTGTCCTGTTGGAAGGTGAACCTTCACCCTAGTCTGAGGTCCTGAGCACTCTGGAGCAGGTTTTCATCAAGGATCTCTCTGTACTTTGCTCCATTAATCTTTCCCTTGATCCTGACTAGTCTCCCAGTCCCTGCCGCTGAAAAACATCCTCACAGCATGATGCTGCCACCTCCATGCTTCACCTTAGGGATGTTGCCAGGTTTCCTCTGGATGTGACGCTTGGCATTAAGGCCAAATAGTTCAATCTTGGTTTCTTCAGACCAGAGAATATTGTTTCTCGTGGCCTGAGAGTCCTTTAGGTGCCTTTTGGCAAACTCCAAGCGGGCTGTCATGTGCCTTTTACTGAGGAGTGGCTTCCGTCTGGCCATTCTACCAAAAAGATCTGATTGGTGGAGTGCTGCGGAGATGGTTGTCCTTCTGGAAGGTTCTCCCATCTCCACAGAGGAACTCTGGAGCTCTGTCTGAGTGACCATTGGGTTCTTGGTTGCCAACTCTAGGAAGAGTCTTGGTGGTTCCAAACTTCTTCCATTTAAGAACGATGGAGGCCACTGTGTTCTTGGGGACTTTCAATGCTGCAGAAATCAGAAAAATTCCCCAGATCTGTGCCTCGACACAATCCTGTCTCGGAGCTCTACGGACAATTCCTTCGACTTCATGGCTTGGTTTTTGCTCTGACATGCACTGTCAACTGTAGGGTCTTACCAAATCATGTCAAATCAATTGAATATGCCACAGGTGGACTCCAATCAATGATCAATGGAAACAAGATGCACCTGAGCTCAATTTGGATTGTCATAGCAAAGGTCTGAATACTTATGTAAATAAGGTATTTCTCTTTTTTATTTTTTTAAACATTTGCAAACATTTCTGAAAACCTGTTTTCGTTTTGCCATTATGGGGTATTGTGTGTAGATTGATGAGGGGGGAAAACATATTTAATCCATTTCAGAATAAGGCTGTAACCTAACAACATGTGAGAAAGGGAAGGGATCTGAATACTTTCTGAATGCACTGGGTATCCAACACTTTAACAACATGACATAGACTGACCAGGTGAATCCTGGGTTTTCTTCCTAGGTTTTGGCCTTTCTAGGGAGTTTTTCCTAGCCACCGTGCTTCTACACCTGCATTGCTTGCTGTTTGGGGTTTTAGGCTGGGTTTCTGTACAGCACTTTGAGATATCAGCTGATGTACGAAGGGCTATATAAATAAATTTGATTTGATTTGAATCCAGGTGAAAGCTATGATCCCTTATTGATGGCACTTGTTAAATCCGCTTCAATCAGTGTAGATGAAGGGGAGGAGACAGGTTAAAGAAGGATGTTTAAGCCTTGAGAACATGGAGACATGGATTGTGTGTGTGTTCTATTCAGAGGGTGAGTGGGCAACACAAAACATTTAAGTATATATAAATATATACGACTAGGTAATAGAGCGCCCAATCACCACTCTCGGCAGCCCGTTTGAGGTTCTCCACCATGGTGTCGTAGTGGATCCTGCAGAGCACCTTCTCCTCCACCAGGCCAAACTCCTCCCCCGTAGACAGCTGCCTCTTGCAGGAGAAGCAGGCGAAGCACGCCAAGTGGTAGGTATTGCCCTTGGCCCGACGCACCCAGTCGCTGGAATATATCTGGCGTCCACACTGGTCACACTTTGTACCAAACCTACTGTGTGTGAGAGAGAGAGAGAGAGAGGAGAGAGAGAGAGATAGCGAGAGAGAGAGAGCGAGAGGAGCGAGAGAGAGGAGAGAGAGCGAGAGGAGAGAGAGGAGCGAGAGAGAGAGAGAGCGAGAGGAGAGAGAGGAGCGAGAGAGGAGCGAGAGAGAGGAGAGAGAGCGAGAGGAGAGAGAGAGAGAGCGAGAGGAGAGCGCGAGAGAGAGAGAGAGAGAGAGAGAGAGAGAGAGAGCGAAGGGCTGTGGCATTAATACTCTGCTATGAAGGACAAAAAACCTACGGATAAAAGTCAAGGTGCAGTCAGAAGTTATTAAATATGTCAACTTTACATACAGAATATGACAACGCTTATAGGTGAATTGAACTAGCGAAATCCATGCATTTAAACGGATGCACAATGTTAAAAGCAACATTCTGACTGAACGAAAGCTTTCCTTTTATACTTACAATACCATCTTGATTGAGTGAGCTGTTTTGTCTTGTAGTAATGTGGTGCCTGGCTGTATTTCCTTACACCTTTACATTAACAATACATGTCATTTAAAAAGAAATATATTTTATAAATATTTTTGGGGGTCAATAGATACCCAACATAACAACAGGAGGGGTTGTGTTCGACACAGCCACTCATAATAGAGCCCGTTTCCTGATTTCTGTAAAGTTAATATTGACATAAGCGCAGAACTACTTGTTTTTCAAGCATGGTTCTGTTTTATAGATTGCTGTTCTGAACAATGGACAGTTCATTACCTGGCAAATGAATATGTAGCTTAAAGTTATTTCTTTTTGCAATAAATACCTATTTACAATAGGCTATCTTAAAAAAATACATACAGACTAATGATATATACACTACCGTTCAAAAGTTTGGGGTCACTTAGAAATGTCCTTGTTTTTTAAAGAAAAGCACATTTTTTGTCCATTAAAATAACATTGAATTGAACAGAAATACAGTGTAGACATTGTTAATGCTGTAAATTACTATTGTAGCTGGAAACTGCAGATTTTTATCATTTTAAAAGACAAATTGTTCATTAGAAAACCCCTTTCTAATGGGTTTTCTAATGATCAATTATCTCTTTAAAATTATAAACTTGAATTAGCTAACACAACGTGCCATTGGAACACAGGAGTGATGGTTGCTGATAATGGGCCTCTGTACGCCTATGTAGATATTCCATTAAAAATCTGCCGTTTCCAGCTACAATAGTCATTTACAACATTAACAATGTTTACACTGTATTTCTGATCAATTTGATGTTATTTTAATGGACAAAAAATGTGCTTTTCTTTCCAAAACAAGGAAATTTTGAAGTGACCCCAAATTTTGGAACGGTAGTGTAACACAGTATAAAACACCAGGTTTTTGGTACAAAGGAATAATTAAATACAAAGGTAGTGTAGAAGAAGAAAGACGATGATATGCACACACACACGCACACGCACACGCACACGCACGCACACACACCACACACACTCCTCTGTGTTGTGTCATAGAGTCTGAGACAGTCACGCTGTCATGTTAGATTACTGCTTTGTTTCTCTGTCCTCTACTCAACACACTGTATTGTCATCAAAGAGGGCAGTAGATAGTCCGTTTAAAGTACACAATACACTTTGCAATGGTTTCACAGAGGCTTTTGAAAGCATGCTGTGTGTATTTGTGCATAATGAGTTGTATCCACTTTAGTTGTGTCCATTAGCAGCAATATCTGTAAGCTGGAGATGCAGAGTACCAAGCATTTTAAGTGATCAGGCCAGGGAAGGAAGGAAGGGAGTTGTGTGTGTGTGTGTGTGCACTTGCTACTATAGCTTATTCATTTAGGTCTGTCGGAGTTGAACACCATTCTTTCCCAGGGAAAAGGCTGAGACATCTTGCCAGCCAGAAAGCCAGCCAGGCAGGTCTGTAGAGTCAGTCTCAGACCCTCTCTTGACCTCACCATGTCATTTCTTAGTGGACAAAGCCCAGACTACATCTCTCTCTGCACTGGAGCCAGTAGAGCTTGGAAACCACGCTCATTACAACTAATTCAGCTCCATGGTATCATCCTGTAACTGGGATAGGTTGAAGTCCAACTGGCACCCTATTCCCTATATGGTACACTACTTTAGACCAGAGCCCTATGGCACCCTATTCCCTATATGGTACACTACTTTAGACCAGAGCCCTATGGCACCCTGTTCCCTATATAGTACACGACTTTAGACCAGAGCCCTATGGCACCCTGTTCCCTATATAGTACACAACTTTAGACCAGGGGGCCATTTGGGACGCACCGTGTACTCCTAGAAAAAAAAGGTGCCATCTAGAACCTTAAAGGACTTTTCGGCTGTCCCTATAGGAGAACCCTTTTTGGTTGCAGGCAGAACCCTTTTGGTTCTAGGTAAAACTCTTTTGGATTCCTTCTACAGAGGGTTCTACATGGAACCCGAAATGGTTCTACCTGGATTCAAAAAGGGTTCTCTTATGTGGACAGCCGAAGAACACTTTTGGGAGATGCTGCCTGCTGTGAAATCAGTCTGCTGCCTGCCTGGTTTGCTATGATTGGTGATTGGTCATTACTACAGCCCTTCTCTGTCTGTCTGCCAGTTCAAATAAACTAACGCCTGATCTCTCAATACCCTCTTTTATGGTGTTGATATGACACATCTTAACCAGGTAGTCATAAACTATCAAATAAATGTAGTACTTTGATTGTCATATGTGCCCCTTTTCACATTGTAAAGAAAGGAAATTCATATGAGCACCACAATGCATACTTCACCCATGCTCTACCAAGGTTTTCCAGCACACAGCTTTGACCTACTACAGTAGCTATGTTGGTCTATTGTACTTGTACTTCTAGGCAGGTTGCTTAGGATTCAAAACCTTCTCAAACAGCCTAATTCATACTCTTCATAGGGATAATGGACTTTACAGTGTCCTGCTATTAAAATAATATACAGTATATACACACTAATGTTCAAAAGTTTGGGGTCACTTAGAAATGTCCTTTTTTTCCATGAAAACATACATGAAATTAGTTGCAAAATGAATAGGAAATATAGTCAAGATGCCGACAAGGTTATAAATAATGATTTTTTAAATTGAAATAATAATTGTGTCCTTCAAACTTTGCTTTTGTCAAAGACTCCTCCATTTGCAGCAATTACAGCCTTGCTGTCAATTTGTCAATTTGTTGAGGTAATCTGAAGAGATTTCACCCCATGCTTCCTGAAGCACCTCCCAGAAGTTGGACTGGCTTGATGGGCACTATTTACGTACCATAAGTCACAACAGCTCAGTAGGGTGACCGTGCTGGCCACTCCATTATAGACAGAATACCAGCTGACTGCTTCTCCCTTAAATAGTTATTGCATAGTGTGGAGCTGTGCTTTGGGTCATTTTCCTGTTGTATGAGGAAATTGGCTCCAATTAAGAGCCGTCCACAGGGCATGGCATTGCAAAATGGAGGGATAGCCTTCCTTCTTCAAGATCCCTTTTAGCCTGTACAAATGTCCCACTTTACCACCACCAAAGCACCCCCAGACCATCACATTGCCTCCACCATGCTTGACAGATGGCGTCAAGCACTTCTCCAGCATCTTTTCATTTTTTCTGCATCTCACGAATGTTCTTCTTTGTGATCCGAACACCTCAAACGTAGAATAGTCTGTCCATAACACTTTTTTCCAATCTTCCTGTGCCCATTTTGAGCCTGTAATTGAACCCACGAATGCTGATGCTCCAGATACTCAACTTGTGTTATCACAGCTGAAAACTGTTGTCCTGATTAAAGAAGCAATTAAACTGGCCTTCTTTAGACTAGTTGAGTATCTGGAGCATCAGCATTCGTGGATTCGATTACAGGCTCAAAATAGCCAGAAACAAAAAACTTTCTTCTGAATGGGATGCTGGCCTTCTAGGAGGAGTTGCAAAGAAAAAGCCATATCTCAACCTGGCCAATAAAAATAAAAGATTAAGTTGGGCAAAAGAACAGACACTGGACAGAGGAACTCTGCCTGGAAGGCCAGCATCCCGGAGTCGCCTCTTCACTGTTGACGTTGAGACTGGTGTTTTGCGGGTACGATTTAATGAAGCTGCCAGTTGAGGACTTGTGAGGCGTCTGTTTCTCAAACTAGACACTCTAATGTACTTGTCCTCTTGCTCAGTTGTGCACCGGGGCCTCCCACTCCTCTTTCTATTCTGGTTAGCGCCAGGTTGCGCTGTTCTGTGAGATCTTCAGTTTCTTGGCAATTTCTCGCATGGAATAGCCTTCATATCTCAGAACAAGAATAGACTGACGAGTTTCAGAAGAAAGTTATTTGTTTCTGGCCATTTTGAGCCTGTAATCGAATCCACGAATGCTGATGCTCCAGATACTCAACGAGTCTAAAGAAGGCCAGTTTTATTGCTTCTTTAATCAGAACAACCATTTTCAGCTGTGCTAACATAATTGCAAAAGGGTTTTCTAATGATCAATTAGCCTTTTATGATGATAAACTTGGATTAGCTAACAAAACGTGCCATTGGAACACAGGAGTGATGGTTGCTGATAATGAGCCTCTGTACGCCTATGTAGATAATTCCATTAAAAATCCACCGTTTCCAGCTACAATAGTCATTTACCACATTAACAATGTCTACACTGTATTTCTGATCAATTTGATGTTATTTTAATGGACAAAAAATGTTGCTTTTCTTTCAAAAACAAGGACATGTCTAAGTGACCCCAGACTTTTGAACGGTAGTGTATGTTAATCCTCCAGTCCGTATTACCTTCAGGAGGAAAATCTTCTCCAGAAAGTCTTCCCCCAGCCCTCCTCTCAGCCCTCCTTTCAGCACCCCCAGCCCTCCTCTCAGCCCTCCTTTCAGCACCCCCAGCCCTCCTCTCAGCCCTCCCCAGCCCTTCTCCAGCCCCCCTCAGCCCTCATTTCAGCTCCCCCAGCCATCCTCTCAGCCCTCCTCTCAGCCCTCCTTTCAGCACCCCCCCAGCCCTCCTTCAGCCCTCCTTTCAGCACCCCCTCTCAGCCCTCCTCTCAGCCCTCCCCCAGCCCCCCCAGCCCTCCTCTCAGCCCTCCCCCAGCCCTTCCTCAGCTCCCCCAGCCCTCATTTCAGCTCCCCAGCCATCCTCTCAGCCCTTCTCTTAGCCCTCCCCCAGCCCTCCTCTCAGCCCTTCTCTCAGCCCTCCTTTCAGCTCCCCCCAGTCCTCATCTCAGCCCTCATTTCAGCTCCCCCCAGCCATCCTCTCAGCCCTTCTCTCAGCCCTAAACGTTTTGTGGATACATTTTGGTATGCTCTGGGAATTCTGTAATCTGGGGTAGATCATCCCTGAGAGAGCTATGTTTGATTGTGCATTACATGGAGGGAGGTAGCTAGGTCGTTGAGAGGCCTATACTGTTGAGCATGATTAGAGGGTATATTCATCTGCAAGATGATTTAACATAAACATATTATTGAGCGTGGGAAAAGTCTCGTTAAATGCCCATGTGTTTTCTTCAGCAGATACCCAACTATCAAAGCATAGACTCGTTCAATGCATCACAACAACTCCCTCTGTTTGTAGTCACCAGGACCAGTCTGAAATTAACATTTTAATCACAGAAGGTTGATGGCACCTTAAGTGGGGAGAACAGGCTTGTGGTAATGACTGGAGCAGAATCAGTGGAATATATATATATATATATATATATATATATATACACACACATACATACACACACATACTGAACAAAAATATAAATGCAACATTCAACAATTTCAAAGATTTTACTAAGTTACAGTTCATTTAAGGAAATCAGTCTATTGAAATAAATTCATTAGGTCCTAATCTATGGATTTCACATGACTGGGAATACAGATATGCATCTGTTGGTCACAGAAAAAGGTAGGGACGTGGATCAGGAAACCAGTCAGTATCTGGTGTGACCACCATTTACCTCATGCATCGCGACACATCTCCTTTGGATAGAGTTGATCAGGCTGTTGATTTTGGCCTGTGGAATGTTGTCCCACTCCTCTTCAATGGCTGTGCGAAGTTGCTAGAAATTGGCGGGAACTGGACAACTGATACACGTCGAGCCAGAGGATCCCAAACATGCTGAATGGGTGACATGTCTAGTGAGTATGCAGGCAATGGAAGAACTTGGACATTTTCAGACTCCAGTAATTATGTACAGATCTGTGCAACATGGGGCCGTGCATTTGTAACCGGTGGGAAATGGCTAGCTAGTTCGCTATTAGCGTTTCAATCGGTGACATCACTCGCTCTGAGACCTTAAAGTAGTTGTATCCCTTGCTCTGCAAGGGCTGTGGCTTTTGTGGAGCGATAGGTAACAATGCTTCGTGGGAGGCAGTTGTTGATGTGTTCAGAGGGTCCTTGGTTCGAGCCCAGGTTGGGGCGAGGAGAGGGACGGAAGCAACACTTTTACACATTATCATGCCGAAACATGAGGTGATGGCAGAGTATGGATGGCACTACAATGGGCCTCAGGTTCTCATCACAATATCTTATGTCTGCCCATACCATAACCCCACCGCCACCATTGGGCACTCTGTTCACAACGTTGACCTCAGGAAACCGCTCACCCACACACGCTGTCTGCCATCTGCCTGGTACAATTGAAACCGGGTTGAATCCGTGACGAGCAAACTTTTCCAGTGTGCCAGTGGCCATCGAAGGTGAACATTTGCCCACTGAAGTCGATTACAACGCTGAACTGCAGTCAGGTAAAGTCCATGGTGAGGACGACGAGCACACAGATGAGCTTCCTTGAGACGGTTTCTGACGGTTGTGTAAATCCACAGTTTCATCAGCTGTCCGGGTGGCTGGTCACAGACGATCCCGCAGGTGAATAAGCCGGATGTGGAGGTCCTGGGCTGCTGTGGTTACACGTGGTCTATGGTTGTGAGGCCGGTTGGACGTACTGCCAAATTCTCTAAAACGAAGTTGGAGGCGGCTTTTGGTAGAGAAATTAACATTAAATTCTCTGGCAACAACTCTGGTGGACATTCCTGCAGTCAGCATGCCAATTGCACGCTCCCTCAAAAATTGAGACATCTGTGGAATTGTGTTGTGTGACAAAACTGCACATTTTATTGTCCTCAGCACAAGGTGCACCTGTGTAATGATCTTTGATAAGGCCAGAATATTAAATACCAGAATAAATGATCTCATGAATCTGTCTCTTCGCAGCAAAATCTGCAGAGCTGCAATTGTTGTATGCCCCATATATATAACATTCTGTTGGTGGCAAGAATTTTGTTTCATAATTAAAATAGAAAAAGTGTTGTTTCAGTGTATCACTTCACACACCATTGTTGCCATGGAATCGGTACATCGAAAGTCTCACTGTGTTCACTTACCTCCCTGACTTCTCCTGTCAGACAATCTGACATCGCTAGTCTCTCGGTCCTCTATCCAGGTCTGGTTTCACTCATGGCTTGCTCCTCTCGGTTTCTAGGGAGACCTCATCAGGGCCTGGCAGGAAGAGGGCGGGCAGCGGGGCGGGCTGATGAGGAGGGTTGGATACATACGGCAGCTTGCCCCTCACACACACTGTGGCCTCTAACCCCCATGCTCGCCGTTGCCTCCCCTGCAACACGGCAGCGCAGACGGCCACTCAGGTTACCATGTCAGCATCTCAGGGTGCCCCTGATTAGCGGTGCTTTGCAACTTCCTGTGTGGCCTGCGGCTCACAAACTGCTCATGGCTTGCAGGCTGGCTGGCTGTTTTTCTGTTTCGGGGCCTGGTTAAAAGAGAGGGTTTAGGTACTACAGCGTGTGCTCTGTCCTGTACCCCCTCCGCCCCCTGCTCACTCCTACCACCACCCCCCCAGGCAGAGTAAACCCACACTGATTTCCTGCTATTACGCCCCATTACAGCAGCTGTCAGTCCCGAGCCAGATGAGAGACTGACACAAATGATAAATATCTCCTTGTTTTTCTGTCCAGGGCCAGAACGTAAGGAGGAGACCCTCGGGTCTGGTTTGCTCTGATCCTCTCAGAACTCACACCAGTCATCAATCTTTTCTATAGCAGGTTGGTTGGTTTCTAGTTCAAACCAGTAAGGTTGAGGGGATTCAATCAACCCACTGTGGATTCACCTGACCAATCAATGACTACGATCCTCATACACAAACCAGGGATGCTTTTGGTCCCAACCGCAATAGTGTCTTGTGAAAGCTGATTTGGTTCTGGATGCCGAGATTACAAACACAACAATGACACACCTCACTGGTATTGTACGGCTTTGAACCATGGCGCATTTCGCAATATAAAATCCTGAATTTCATATTTCTTATAATCCTCCTACTGTAGGGAATAGAAGATGTTTGAGGCAAAATGGGCAATGGGGCCTTATGATGTCATGGGGAATGGGGCCTTATGATGTCATGGGGAATGGGGCCTTATGATGTCATGGAGAATGGGGCCTTATGATGTCATGGGGAATGGGGCCTTATGATGTCATGGGGAATGGGGCCTTATGATGTCATGGGGAATGGGGCCTTATGATGTCATGGGGAATGGGGCCTTATGATGTCATGGAGAATGGGGCCTTATGATGTCATGGGGAATGGGGCCTTATGATGTCATGGGTCACGTAGAACATTATTATTGTGTAGCACAATACAGACAATTTCCACGTTGTAAAAAAAATGACACCTCAATGATTGACAGCTGGACTAGAGTAAATAAACAAAAGTCTACATAAGCAGGTTCCTATGGCGCACACACACACACACACACCCCCCGATGTGGATCAGAACCACATACATTTTTCCCTTAGCGCCTGTTTGAACAGGAGGCCCAGAGACACATAGTGAGTGTGTGTGTCTGTATTTGCATGCGCGCACATGTGTGTGGTGTGTGGGTCAGTGTCTGTGGAGTGTGTGTGTGCGTGTGTGTGTGTCAGTATATGTGCAAGCATGCATGTGTGTGGAGTGTGACAGGAATCACGTTCAGAAACACATTGACCCGGGCTAGGCTGGGGGCTTTAATTGCGGGTGATTATAAACCTCAGACCAGTGGCTCTGTATAAGGTTACCATTAGCAAAACACCAGGCAGACCCAACTCACCGCTCTGAGCTGCTGAACCCTTACAGCATAAACCTCACCACCCCAGGACACACACACACCCAACAAGGCCTACTCCCTTCACCTCTCCATGACACACACACACACACACACGCACGCATACAAACACACCTCTTTCTGCAGGGTCCTTTGCCATCATCTGAGGTGTGGGAGCAGAGCAGGCAGATGCCAATGTGCCCCTGGCTATGGCTCTGCCTGTTGGGCTAAACTGTTCACACACACACTGATATGCCAATGTGTCCACTGACTGTGGCTAAACTGATCCCTAGCCTCAACATTAGTGCCAGGCTCCCTCTCAGGCTTGGAACCATTAAAGCCCTTTCACCATGTCCACAATAATACATTAGCCAGCCAATCACATTCTGCCTCTAGTTATATTACCAACATGCCACCATACTCTGTGGCTGTCTCTCAAATGGAAACCTATTCCCTATATAGTGCACTATTTTCAACAAGAGCCCTATTCCCAATACAGTGCACTACTTTTGGCCAGAGCACTATAGGCCCTGGTCTAAAGTAGTGCACTATATAGGGAATAGTGCTCTGGTCTAAAGTAGTGCACTATATAGGGAACAGTGCTCTGGTCTAAAGTAGTGTACTATATAAGGAATAGTGCTCTGGTCTAAAGTAGTGCACTATATAAGGAATAGTGCTCTGGTCTAAAGTAGTGCACTATATAGGGAACAGTGCTCTGGTCTAAAGTAGTGCACTATATAGGGAACAGTGCTCTGGTCTAAAGTAGTGTACTATATAAGGAATAGTGCTCTGGTCTAAAGTAGTGTACTATATAAGGAATAGTGCTCTGGTCTAAAGTAGTGCACTATATAAGGAATAGTGCTCTGGTCTAAAGTAGTGTACTATATAAGGAATAGTGCTCTGGTCTAAAGTAGTGTACTATATAAGGAATAGTGCTGTGGTCTAAAGTAGTGCACTATTTAAGGAATAGTGCTGTGGTCTAAAGTAGTGCACTATATAAGGAATAGTGCTCTGGTCTAAAGTAGTGTACTATATAAGGAATAGTGCTCTGGTCTAAAGTAGTGTACTATATAAGGAATAGTGCTCTGGTCTAAAGTAGTGTACTATATAAGGAATAGTGCTCTGGTCTAAAGTAGTGTACTATATAAGGAATAGTGCTCTGGTCTAAAGTAGTGTACTATATAAGTAATAGTGCTCTGGTCTAAAGTAGTGCACTATATAAGTAATAGTGCTCTGGTCTAAAGTAGTGTACTATATAAGGAATAGTGCTCTGGTCTAAAGTAGTGTACTATATAAGTAATAGTGCTCTGGTCTAAAGTAGTGCACTATATAAGGAATAGTGCTCTGGTCTAAAGTAGTGTACTATATAAGGAATAGTGCTCTGGTCTAAAGTAGTGTACTATATAAGGAATAGTGCTCTGGTCTAAAGTAGTGTACTATATAAGTAATAGTGCTCTGGTCTAAAGTAGTGCACTATATAAGTAATAGTGTGCCATTTGGGACACATATCTTGCATCAGTCTCCAGGAAAAATGTATCTGTATGATGTGGAATTATTCCGGAGGAAAATGAATACAACTAGAAAGGACCCGTTTACAGTGTTAATAAGGGGACTTATGAAGGAAAATGATGGAGAGTTCTGTGGGTTTCATTGTGTTCGGTGCTGGACTCCTCATCCTACAGCAGATGGTCGTATCTCTTACAATAATAACATTTTACAAACTTGCCTACAGTTCTCTTCAACTGCTTTTTTGTTAAAGCTTTTGAATATATTTTTGAACATCATAAAACGAAGCCGGCTGTCACGTGATTGGCCACTAATTATGAAGGAGAAATGCTGGACGTTCTGTGAGTAGTATTGTATTCAGTGGTGGACTCCTTTTTCCTACAACAGATGGTTGTTTTTCTTAAAATATACAACTTTACCAGATAAAGGTAGCAGCAACAACAACAAAAATCTATCTGGAAAACTTGTCATTAATCGGAAAAAATATGTAAATGTGCATATTTCAACATATTGGTGATTAATTATTAGATTACAGGCAATGTTATCCTGCAATTATCAAATGTTTTTATATATAGGGCCGTGCTCAGCTGTAAAGCAATTATATCTGTGGTTCATATTCTGAACAATAACGAGTGAACCGAACAATATGTAACAATTTTGAGCCATAAGTGATCAACCTCAACATGAGTTATCATGGATAAACTCTGTGTGATAATCTGAAGAGAACTCTGACCAATCAGCACGGCTTTGAACGTTGCTAGGTTTCTCATGGGCGTGGTTTTGCACCTAGTTTGGCGTGGTTAAAAACAACCCGTAGCATATGTCCAAGTAACATTATCTCTATCAAATAAGAAGCTATAGTCAGGTCGTGTTTCACATTGATCCTGCATTATGAGAGATGCATTCAAATACATACTCAATATTAGTATTAGTAGTATTTTGTAAACATATTACACATCTATCATATTGAAAATAAAAACAGTGCATTCGGAAAGTATTCAGACCTCTTGACTTTTTCCATATTTTGTTATGTTACAGCCTTTTTCTAAAATTGATTAAATTGTTCGTTTTTTTCATCAATCTACACACACCCCATAATAACAAAGGCAACTATGTGTGGATGGCAACAACAGAGTCACAGCGGTGTAAAAGGGGAGGGGGGCAATGCAAATAGTCTGGGTAACCATTTGATTAGCTGTTCAGGAGTCTTATGGCTTGGTGGTAGAAGCTGTTTAGAAGACTCTTGGACCTAGACTTGGCACTCCGGTACCGCTTGTTGTGCGGTAGCAGAGAGAACAGTCTGGGGTGGCTGGAGTCTTTGACAATTTTTAGGGCCTTCCTGGATGGCAGGAAGCTTGGCCCCAGTGATGTACTGGGCCGTTCGCACAACCCTTTGTAGTGCCTTGCGGTCAGAGGCTGAGCAGTGATGCAACCAGTCAGGATGCTCTCGATGGTGCAGTTGTAGAACCTTTTGAGGATCTGAGGACCCATGCCAAATCTTTTCAGTCTCCTGAGGGGGAATAACTTTTGTTGAGCCCTCTTCACAACTGTCTTGGTGTGCTTGGACCATGTTAGTTTGTTGGTGATGTGGACACCAAGGAACTTGAAGCTCTCATCTGAGCCACTACAGCCCCATCGATGTGCCTTTTACTGAGGAGTGGCTTCTGTCTGGCCATTCTACCATAAAAGGCCTGATTGGTGGAGTGCTGCAGAGATGGTTCTCCTTCTGGAAGGTTCTCCCATCTCTACAGTGGAACTCTGGAGCTCTGTCAGAGTGACAATTGGGTTGTTGGTCACCTCCCTGACCAAGACCCTTCTCCCCCGATTGCTCAGTTTGGCCGGGCAGCCAGCTCTAGGAAGAGTCTTGGTGGTTTCAAACGTCTTCCATTTAAGAATGATAGAGGCCACTATGTTCTTGGGGACCTTCAATGCTGCAGATAGTTTTTGGTACCCTTCAGCAGATCTGTGCCGACACAATCCTGTCTCAGAGCTCTACGGACAATTCCTTCGACCTCATAGCTTAGTTTTTGCTCTTACGTGCACTGTCAACTGTGGGACCTTATATAGACAGGTGTGTGCCTTTCCAAATCGTGTCCAATTAATTGAATTTACGAGGTGGACTCCAATCAAGTTGTAGAAAATCTCAAGGGTGATCAATGGAAACAGGATGCACCGGAGCTCAATTTTGATTGTCATAGCAAAGGGTCTGAATACTTATGTAAATAAGGTATCTGTTTTTTATTTTTAATACATTTTCTAAAATGTCTAAAAGCCTGTTTTTGCTTTGTCATTATGGGGTATTGTGTGTAGATTGATGAGGAAAATGTTTTGTTTCATCCATTTTAGAATAAGACTGTAATGTAACAAAATGTGGAAAAAGACAAGGGGTCAGAATACTTCCTGAAACCGCTGTATGCTCATGTTTACATTCCCTGGATGTATTCTTCATGATGTTAATCTGTTTAGAAATTCCAGTAACACATTCTCGGCATTGACTTATGTTAGATCTGTAGTTTAAGGCTCGATGTTGATTTGATAGCTGCTCTACATGCCTGCATGCTGTGGCACAACACAAGTCTTGTTGGAGTTCAGTTCTCAATAGTTACACTGACGCATCTTGTGAAGCGGCACTTCACATTATTAGCCTAACACTGAAAATAAACCTTGACAGCTTCCATTCATGCCCTGTGTTGAGTACTCTGTAATCATACATACAACATGAGACTTGACTTCTTAGCTTTAGCCAAAGAGTGTTATTCTCACGCTGCAGTGCATGTATGTATGTATGTATGTATGTATGTATGTATGTATGTATGTATGTATGTATGTATGTATGTATGTATGTATGTATGTATGTATGTATGTATGTATGTATGTATGTATGTATGTATGTATGTATTTACAGACTTAAATATTGTGTAAAATGTGTTATATGAATGAAGCTGGAAAATGTAGCATATCATCGAAAATATAACAGCATTTAAAGCAATGAAAACAATTATGTTTTTACATATTGTATGTGTGTCAATTAATGTGGTAAAATATGAAACTGAACAAATAGCATTGAAAGCAATGATGAATGGTGTTATTGTGTGTAGAAACTGTAGAAAGGGTGTATGACAGCATGCTATAAGACAGTGGTTCCCCATCTTTTTCAGTTACTGTACCACCAACTGAATTTTGCTCTGCCCATTGTACCCCTGAAGTACCCCCCTCATGTGCATTTTACCAGTAGGCCTAAGTACCACCTGTGGATAGACCAAGTACCCCCAGGGGTCCTAGTACCCATGGTTGGGAACCACTGCCATAAGAAAATAGACAAATAAATGGTAGTCTTCCAGGTAGCAGCAGTTAGAATCATTCTAATTTACTGTGAATATTTTATTGTCTTTTGTTACAATTAGACAATCTCTCAAAATCATTGATTTGTCTGGATTTCTATTTGGTTATAACTCATACATGTTATGAGTTATAATGTTAATCTATTTACTGGCCTTTATTGGCCCAAAGACACTAACAAGAGGTTAGATAACAATCGAATAACAAATAGTATCCCATATTACAATCAGATGAATCAGTTGATCTCACTTTCTTTTTTAAATCAAAAGACTAGCTGAGCTGACGATCCATGGGCTATACATTCAAAACAATAACAAATTGTTCTTAACTGACTTGCCTAGTTAAATAAAGGTTCCTATCAAAAAAATAAATAATATATTGGTGTACAATCACTTGATTTAAAACATGTAAACCTATGCAAATTAAGTGGTGGTTTAATAATAGTGTCTTACCATCATTATTATTGATGAGGCATCGGTGTTGTTGTTGATAGGTCTATTACTTCAAAATAATATTAGGCATTTTGCAATTGTTTTGTTGTTGTTGTTTTATAAATTGTATGATTTAATACATTTTAAATTCAAAACTGTATGGTAAAGAAGTAGTCTGCATTGATCTCATTTTCATCTTGAGAATGCATGTAGGCCTCTATATCCCAGCAATGTATAATTCTTTCAAAACACATCTCACTGCACCCTGCATATTTAAATCCTATATAATCAGAATCAAAATGATTTTGTAACACCTCAATATTTAGGCCAATGGTGTAGCCTCAACGATGGTACGTGTAAAACTTAACCACAGTTAACTCCAACCCCTATTGTGCTCAAGCTTTGTATACCTTTTAAAACAATGACCCATTAAATGAGACAACCTGCATCTCACTATTGCATGGCCACACGCAAAGGAGTCAGGTTTCCATTTGGCAGGCAGCCGCAAACCTCAATAATATTTTAAAAACAAAGTAAAAAAACTTACCCTACCTGAAATAATCCATTTTACAGAAGATCTCTTTGTTTTTGATGTAACAGCTGTTGTGTTGACGCAATGACGTCCGGCAGACAGAACACTCCAGACACCTCACGTGCCAGATCAAGTTATTCACCTGCAAAACAAAAAGTGGTAAAAAAAAGCCGCTGAAATAATTATAATTATAACAATAGTAATAATAACAATAACACATTAATATTCTGTTGGTATCTATCCGGTATCCAAACTATCCGTTTCATAATATTACTCAAATATTAAGCCATGGATTTGCATTAAAATTAATGAATCCAATTATAGCCAATAATAACACAATAGACAACAGTAAAATAACATATATTCATTTAGGCTATTCTCCCCTTTGCAATGAATGAATTTTGTTCCCATAAAAAACATCCATATCTTATTTGGTATTTTGGTGGTTGCTACAAAAATAGTATGACATTTCTGATGTTTCCCTCTGTCCGGTAACCTTTAATTCGATATTTGATTACACATATCATCGTTCAATTGGCCATTTGACTTCAGCTAGATTGTGCACACACAGGCTACATGCAGACTATACGAAATTGTTAACTATTGTTTGATTTTACTATTGCCGTTAAAGTTGAAATAATTCCTAAACCGTATATTCTGTTGAAGGATAATTCAGATGTTATAAACAATACAATATATTATAATTGTGTTTTTTCCCCGATGTTTGTCACCGAACTAAGTTAAGTTAAATATCAGTTAAATTTTAGCATTATGTTATTCAAAAATGATTCTATACTTCGTTCTCCGTGTAATAAAATGGTCAATGTTCAAAATAAAGGAGTATGTCCTTGCAGCACTAGGTCTAGAATAGATGATTTAACAGACAAACAAATTACAGCGAGTTTTGGTGGAGAGTGGACCATTTGGTCTGTTTACCTTTATGATCAGCTATAGGCTAATATTACGACAAAAATCACATGCATCAAATATCATTATGCTCTAGGTTTTCTGAGTATTTTTTGTTTTAGAGAAGCAAGCTGACATGTTAATATATTTGAAAGATAAATAGCCTAGAAAATAACCTATTTCAAGATTATTATGGTTGATGCATTTCATCCCGTCGATTCCTGATATGACAATTTCCACATGCCTCGTTTCCATATATAGACAAATTGAGACAGATAGCGGACTAAATGATCTTCGTAGTTTAGTAACACATTTTCTGCATCTCTGCAAAACACACCCAAGCAGTTGTTTTTACTTGGAAGCACGCGAGTTCACGCAAGGCTGGGAGGTCTTGATGTGAAATTAAAAGACAGAAAAAACAACGATTTATGATACTGGCCCATAGATCTATGGCTACTGTCCTGTCCTATGTTTAGAATATAATTGTATGTCCAAACTGGTTATTCAGAAACCCCAAATTATATTTGCTTTTCATATTTTGGAGTATGCTTTTTTATATTTTTATATTCATATTAATATTTAAACATTTCCTACAGAAGATAATGTAGCCAACATGGATGTAGACTATCGCTTGTGCCAAATACAAAAATATTTGAAAGTTGTGAAAACAAAAAAAAAACGCTAAAGGGGTTTTTAGATCTGTTTACATTTGCACACACTCTTGCATAGGCAAAAACATGCGCACTCCCACCTTGAGAAGGTATCTGTCCAGGATCTCCAAACCGCAGCTCGCGCACACGTTCTTCCGGGTGGACAGCACCGAGGAGGCGGTGGAGGTAGGCGAGCAGATAGATGGAGTAGAGGGGGGACTCGGGGAGGAGCGCGTGTTCGATCGGTGGGATTCCCCATTCTCCATGTTCGATCGGTGGGATTCCCCGTCAGAGTGAGACTGCACGATAAACAAGACAATAATAAGGACATGGATAGGTTGTAAACAAATCTGGGCCATCATATTTAAAATATTCCAGCCTACAGGCTGCCTTCATGACCCGAGACATGCTTAGCCTAAGCATCTTGAGGCTTGCTATCAGGGTCACCAAAAACGGACATAGGCCACATGCTTTATGGTTTAGATAATACTTCACAGGCAATTGGACAATTAGCAATAACATGACAATTTACGCATGGCAATAAAACACAGCTTCAGATGCCATAATAATAACAGCATTGCAGAAATTGAAAATAAGGAATAACTTCTTACCATGACGTGTTCGGCTTCCACACAGCGCGAGGCACCCGGTGCACTCTGCTGCATTCCTGGAGAAATGACCTACAAGACCAGGTTTAACAGCAACAAATCGACGTCAACTCGCGGCTAACGTTCCTTCCATCTCCAGCCATGAAATCATTGAGAGACATTGCAGCCCTGCAGCTATATAAAGCGTCCAGACAATATTCCCGATTTCAACTGTTGTAGGCTATTTTGGGCCCTGCAACAAAAGCCCCAGTTTTAATGAAGCTATTTCACTTAACCCATGCCTCTTAAAGTAATCGTATTTTCCTCGCAATCCAGAGAAACGAAGAAAAAGAACGACCTGCAATTACAAATAGCTTGAAATGCTCATGATAAGAGGGACTCCGAAGTGTCAATTTCAACTGTCAATCAGAAAAGGCAACGGGCCACCCAAATAATTGCAAATTTGATTTGTAATGGCAGTAATTAAAATCGAATTCTTCTCTGGCGAATTGGCATGTTGAAGAGGGTGGACTGCAAATCACACTGTTCATAATAGACGCGCGTGCCTATTCCTTGCGCAGCTGATCTTTGTACACAACCAGTGATTCCTGACTCCACTTTAAGACACAAAAAACCGTTTCAGTTAAGAAAGCAACATGATGACAGCAGACAGAAGATTAGCAGTAAGATCCCAGTGTAGTCTATACAATATCAACGAACAGTGTGTGGTTTACCAGAAAGCAATCGTGCATCTTCTAATACTTTTTATTACGCATATATATTTACACACAGAGTATCATTGTATAGCCTAGTTTTCGTCACATTACCTGTTTTGCGGGAATTCCTTCGGATAAAAACGGATCTCCCTCTGGTAGAGGGGCCAAGACCTCATTTTTCCAATACATGAAAGCACTTGGTATTCTGATATAGTTTAACGTAGGTTGAGTTCGCTTCCCAAGCTCAGCGCTTTGAACTGATTTCTCTTTCATGCAAAAAAGTTGAGCGTTAATGGTATCATCCGTGCCATAGGTCTTCGGGGTTAATACACTTCTATTTTGCACCCACAGCGTGTTTTCCTTCTACACAACGATCAACGCAACGGCCTCCCAGCACACACGCGATATAAAGCATAAGACGTTATTCTAGCCCACCTATATGACAGAGCTCTTGGGTGTTGCGGACGGACCGGCAAGTGGAGATTGCTCTTCAGAACGCGTTATTTAGAACACTTAGTAAAATTCTTCCTTCCTCTTTGTTTTCCTCCGTTAGGGATGGACTTGCTGTCTACAGGAAGTGGATGGGTTGGCAGGTTTGCGCCAGATCGGCAAGAACGCGAGACAACTAGGCAGGGTACCGTCTCTCCAAGCGCAACTCATCTGAAGTGAAAGTTTAGTTGCGCCCCTTGTTTGGAGGGGGAGGGTAAACTTGTTGTATCACGCAAAGGTATAGGCTATACGGCTCATGTACACGAACTTTCTGATAGAGCACTGCTATGATGGAGCTTTTTTTCCTCAATTGTCCATTTTGTTAGTAAGAAATAACCCATTTAAAAATGAAAGTAAGTCTGACACTGGATAATGTTGATTCAGGTTCACGGCTTTTTTAAATTTAGGTTTAATTGAAAAAAACTATGTAGGTGTTGAATTTTATTATTTCGACTTATTATGTTAGAATTTCACAATATATAAGTAATCCTATATATAATATTAGTTAGGCTATATATACTTTGTAGTATTTTACAAAGTTGACATCAAATCACACCCAAACATACACAAATATGAATGCAATACATGCATGACCCTTGATCACAAGATCAAGTGATCCATGTCTGTCTGGAGATGATTTAATTAAATATTTGTTGTAAACTTATTTAAAAGTGGATAGTCTTGAGAAACATAGCACTTCATCGAATCATTGTTTTTCATTTTGCAAAATTAAAAACACAATTATGCACCGTAAATAGTTAAGGTTTAATTATTCATGTTATACATTTATTCTATTGCATTCTTGGAGTTTGTGAGACTAAATAGACATAAGATTTCAAACGAGACATACATTTATTATTAAATGAGTTGCTTTTTAAAATGATTATTATTGTTATCATAGGGGTTCATTTATTATCGCTGATCAGAAAAAGATTAAACTAAACGTACATGTTTGATTCTGCAAGAGGATCTATTGTAAATTTGACACAAAATAAATAGACATGACATCTCATTCTCACCCCAAATATATAGGCTTTTTAATCCAATAATCTAATAATATATTGAGGGCGAATCTGTAGATGCTTTGTTTAGCTATGAAAAAGACTTCAATGGAACACAGCCCTGCAGCATCAAGTATTTAAAAATACCAACTAGCCTTATAGTTAATGTATACATGCTTGAAATGATCGATAATCAGGACAATATACAGACCAAGGCTGACCAGTTTGAGAACAGCGCGTATCTGGAATATTGGCGGTAAATCTGCCACTGTCATGGACATCACCGCAATGAAGGCGTTCAAAATGAGCACCAAGAGTTTAAGATGTTACCAAAGCTGTTTCGATCATCAGGGTTTAGCTATAATTTCACTGTACATTTATTTTTACAATTTTTTTTTAAAGCAAAGCCTAATAACTGATCCAGTCTGGTAATTCATTACGTTTGAATGAAATGATCTCACAGGTCTTGATCGCTAAATGAATCATGTCCGTTTCTTACCATTCAGGCTGCAGGCAGAGTTATCACGCGCCATTCACATGGGCATCAAACAGACACCTACATTTCAGCTGCCTGCAACACATTTAAATGGGAGTGCAGTGAGGCAGCACAAAAATGGGATATCAAGTGACTCATTTCGTGATTGAAGAAAATCAAATTCGCGTTTTTTGACGAGACTATACTGAGGACTGGTATTACATTAAAACCTCATTGAGGATAGAGCTACTGTGCACAACATTGATGAGGAGTGGTAAATAGCGATGGAAATCTCATACTCTAGTAGTACCAGATTCTTCTAACCATTTGGCAGATCTACAAATTATGGGATGAATAAAACAGCCCTGTAAACACTTCCAAAAACAACAAGTAGGCTACAATACAGAAACATATGGGCATAACATTGAACTCAAAAGGAGAACAAACAAACAAACAAATAAATAATATATATATATATAATAAATAAATAAAACGACTATTTAATGAAGGAACCATGCATGAGTTGAGTGACAATGTAGTTTCTTGGTTTACTGGGTGTCATAGCATGTATAAAAATAGTTCCAATTGTACAAAGTTGCCATCAAATCACACTCAAACAAACATGAATTAAATACATTTTCATGACTTTTGATCACAAGAAACACAGAAAGGTGACAACTACTCAGTTTTCAAATGACACAATTGTATGCCATATCTTCCCTTTTGTGACTACAGACCAATATAACATGCTGAATAAGGGACTCAGACTGAGCATGTATAGGAAACATTATATGATCCACTAAATCAGGGCCCATATTCACAAAGCATCTCAGTGTAGGAGTGCTGATCTAGGCTTCCCTTCTACATCATAATCATAATGAATAAGAGAAGGGACCTGATCCTAGATCAGCACTCCTTCTCTGAGACGCTTTGTGACGACGTGCCCAGGAAAATTGGTAATTATTAAGGCTAATAATGTCAAACTCCCAACACTAAACAGCAAAGAGAGAAATTAAACATTACAATGACAAAAATAAACAACAGTAAGATAAATTGAAGGTGTGATATTGTACACATCATATAATATATTGAAAATAAGATTAGAAAAACAACTCAAATAAAAAATCCCTCCTCTCCCAAGTAAGAATACACACTAGCTCAAAATAAAGCAGACAGTGTGAGGATTTCACCTGTCAAATGGCTTGTCGTGCTGTCTGTCCAAACCTGAAGCCATACAGTACAGAGGTTTTGGTTTGGTGGCCTGACCTCTCCCACTGTAGCCTGGTCCCAGATCTGTTTGTGCTCTTGCCAACTGCAGTCATTACCAAGCCAAACATGATAGTCCAAACAGACTAGTGGAAGTAGCCTGAGTGCCAAAGTGGAATAATAACTTAACAGTTAGACAATATTCACAATTCCAGTAACTTGACTAAAATTCCAGTAACTTCACCACAATTCCGGTAACTTTACTAAAATTCCAGTAACTTTACCAAAATTACCAGATTTCCCACAAATTCTGGTTGGAGGATTCTGGATTTCCGGCCTATTCCCTTCTGATACTGGGAATCTTCAAGCTGGGATTTCTGCAAAACCTGGACATTTTGGGAAAGTTACCGGAATTGTTCGAGCCTAGGTGTTGGATGGTCTGTCTCCATCTCATTTGTGTCATCTCCTGAACTTGCAGAAGGGTCTGCTCTAGGGCTGTAGGTGTTTCTTCTCTGGGGGCTTGTTGTACATGTAGGTTGAGTGGCCTTGGTACTCCTCTCCATCTGGGTTCTCCATCATCTGAGGCTTGGCCTCAATCGCAATGATCGTCGCACTTGTACTTTGTACAGGAGAGAGGGGAAGAGAGAGAGTGACTGAGAAGGAGAGCGTTATAGAGAGAGGGAGAAAGTGACTGTGAGGAGAGCGTTATAGAGAGAGGGAGAGAGTGACTGTGGAGAGCGTTATAGAGAGAGGGAGAGAGTGATTGTGAGGAGAGTGAGTAAGTGGGGAAGCAAACTAGAGAGTGTGGGGGGAGGAGGGGGAAAAAGGAAACTACGTGTTTATCTTTCATCACTTCCTCCACACTGACAACAGGTCTATGGTTGGTAAGAGTGTTTTTGAAGTTTACAGTAAAATACATTCCTAAGGACTCTTCCTAAAAGTCCATCTTAGACATGGTTGTTTCAGTAATAACTCTAATAGTATGAATTAGAGCTAAGAGGCCATTTGTTTTTATAACGGCTCCTTTCAAAAGGGACTTCCTTGTCAAGCAATTAAAATACTAAACCAAAATGTTTTTTTTTTGTATTTTACCTCCATTTTCTCCACAATTTGGTGATATTCAATTGCGATCCAATTACGATCTTGTTTCATCACTCCCCAACGGGCTTGGGAGAGGCGAAGGTCGAGTCATATGCTTCCTCCGAAACATGACGCGCAAACTATGCCTCTTAACACCCGCCCGCTTAACCTGGAAGCCAGCCTTACCAATGTGTTGGAGAAAATACTGACGACCAAAGTCAGCCTGCAGGCCCCCGGCCCGCAACAAGGAGTCGCTAGAGCGCGATGAGCCAAGTAAAGCACCCCACCCCCCTCGGCCAAACCCTCCCCTAACGACGCTGGGCCAATTGTGCGCCGCCCTATGGGACGCCCGGTTGTAGCACTGCCTGGGATTGAACCAGGTTCTGTAGTGATACTGTGCCACTTGGGAGGCCCACTAACATGAAATTTGACTTTTAGATGTTAATCATGGGTTAGTCTCATACACACCCTAATGAGGTCTATCATACCGTAATTCATAAGCTTCTAAAACATGTATACTGTAGGAAAGGAGGGTGTGTGAAGCATGAAGGGAGAGAGTCAGAGAAAGAGGAAGAGGGTCAAAGAGACAGAGATTGGACAGACCTGAGACTGGTTGGTAAGTCTAGCTCTGCACTGCAAGATGGCACTAGGCTGGCAGGACCATTCTTATCCCCTCGGAAACCCTCAAACCTCTGGAAGAGCGAGACAGAGAGAGACAGAGACAGACAGAGACAGAGAGAAACAGAGACAGAGACAGCCAGAGAGAGACAGAGAGACACAGAGAGAGAGACAGACAGACACAGAGAGAGAGACAGACAGAGACAGACAGAGACAGACAGAGACAGACAGAGACAGAGAGGGAGAGCGAGACAGACAGAGACAGAGAGAGCGAGACAGACAGAGACAGAGAGGGAGAGCGAGACAGACAGAGACAGAGAGGAGAGCGAGACAGACAGAGACAGAGAGAGAGACAGACAGAGACAGAGAGAGAAAAGACAGACAGAGACAGGTCTAGAGAGAAGAGACAGACAGACAGACAGACAGAGACAGAGAGACAGAGAGAGAGGACAGAGAGAGAGAGACAGAGAAAATAGAAACAGAATGAGAGAGATTTTCTCCACAATTTGAGATATTCAGAGACAGAGACAGAGACAGAGACAGAGACAGAGACAGAGACAGAGAACAGAGACAGAGTTGGAGAAAATACTGAGACAGAGAGACAGAGAGACAGAGAGACAGAGAGACAGAGAGACAGAGAGACAGAGAGACAGAGAGACAGACTGCCTGGGAGAACAGGTTCTGTAGACAGACAGAACAGACAGACAGATGTTAATCAGACTCATACACACCCTAATGAGACAGACAGACAGACAAAACATACTGTAGGAAAGGACAGAAGCATGAAGACAGAGTCAGACAAAGACAAGACAAACAGACAGAGAGACAGACCTGAGACTGACAGACTGCACTGCAAGATGACTAGGCTGGCAGGACCATTCTTATCCCCTCGAAACCCTCAAACCTCTGGAAGACGAGACAGACAGAGACAGACAGACAGACAGACAGAGAAACAGACAGAGACAGACAGACAGAGACAGACAGACACAGAGAGACAGACAGACAGACACAGACAGACAGACAGACAGACAGACAGACAGAGAGACAGACAGACAGACAGACAGACAGACAGACAGACAGACAGACAGACAGACAGACAGACAGACAGACAGACAGACAGACAGACAGACAGACAGACAGACAGACAGACAGACAGAGAGTCAAAGAAATAGAGAGAGAGAGAAATACAGAGACAGAGAAACAAAGAGAGAGATGGACAAAAAAAAGAAGCTAGGACACCTGTGAGACTTGTGATTAAAGTGATGAAATAATTATGAGATATGAGGAGAGGTTTTAGAGAATGAACTGCAACTTCCTCCCACATGACATAGCTGCTGAGCAGAGCAGAGCCTGGACTGGTAACCACAGAGATAGGGAGCAGAGCTTCGGGGTGGGCTAGCTTACTGTCGCACCATGGTTGGACCAGGTAACCAGAGTGGAGCCCGTTTAGCTCAGTCGCACCATGGACCAGGCAGGTAGTGTGTCACTGTTTGTCTGGTGTTGTTTTTGGTCAAATCCACAGGCATTGTGGGGAAGCTGAAAGGCACAGCAATAGAACTGTGTTTTAATTCCTCTCAAAACCACCCCTCAACTTCACCCACGTGACTGATGCAATGTGAGCCTGTGGAGAGAAGAACCACAACACACACTTCAGTATACCAGAAATGACTCATATCAGACTTACCAGGTTCAGTAATCAGTTCATGTCCTGGTTTCAAAAAGCACAAGTTAGCTTTCTGATCCAGTATGGATGAATGAAAACCTTTATTCCTCAACGTAACATAGAAATAAGGATTACATTGAATGTAAACACACACCCATAATTGTTTCTCACGCCAGACTACCGAACACACTAGTCATAATAGACAATGGACATACATTTATGACCATGAACCTCAAATACTCCCTTCTATTTGGCAAGTCCTTCGATTAGAATGTATCCTATATGTTCCGGATAGACAAGGGCCACAGGTCTATGTTCTGCATGTGTGATCAGTCTCATATTTCTATCTTCAGATGATTTAGATTAGTGTCTCTTCCCTCCATTATCTGTAAGTACACAGGTTCAGAGGTCAGGCTCAGAGATGAGACAATCAGTAAAATAAATATGGAAAAATAAAATGATCCCTTGGTTAAAGACAAAGCTGAAGGGGATCTCCAGTACATGGCCTTGGTCAAGGTGACTTGACAAGACAAAGAGAGATCATGACAATCACAAGGAACAGCAATTGCATACAAATCAATAGACTGTATCCTTGAATCAATAGACTATATCGTTGAATCAATAGACTAGATCGTTGAAGGACCATTACTTGACCATCATGTTAGAAAGGTTCTACTCAGAATGGCTCTCTGAGTCAGACATGGTATATTGATGGTATATGGATGGCATATTGATGGCATATGGATGGTGTATAGATGGCATATTGATGGTATATGGATGGCATATGGATGGTGTATGGATGGTGTATTGATGGTATATGGATGGCATATGGATGGTGTATAGATGGCATATTGATGGCGTATATAGATGGTATATAGATGGCATATAGATGGTGTATAGATGGCATATTGATGGCGTATTGATGGTATATTGATGGCATATTGATGGTGTATAGATGGCATATTGATGGTGTATAGATGGCATATGTATGGTGTATAGATGGCATATTGATGGTGTATAGATGGCATATTGGTGGTGTATAGATGGCATATTGATGGTGTATAGATGGCATATTGATGGCATATGGATGGTGTATAGATGGCATATTGATGGCGTATTGATGGTATTTAGATGGCATATGGATGGTGTATAGATGGCATATTGATGGCGTATTGATGGTATATTGATGGCATATTGATGGTGTATAGATGGCATATTGATGGTGTATAGATGGCATATTGATGGTGTATAGATGGCATATGTATGGTGTATAGATGGCATATGTATGGTGTATAGATGGCATATTGATGGTGTATAGATGGCATATGGATGGCATATGGATGGTGTATAGATGGCATATTGATGGCGTATATAGATGGTATATAGATGGCATATAGATGGTGTATAGATGGCATATTGATGGCGTATTGATGGTATATTGATGGCATATTGATGGTGTATAGATGGCATATTGATGGCATATGGATGGTGTATAGATGGCATATTGATGGTGTATAGATGGCATATGTATGGTGTATAGATGGCATATTGATGGTGTATAGATGGCATATTGATGGCATATGGATGGTGTATAGATGGCATATTGATGGCGTATTGATGGTATATTGATGGCATATTGATGGTGTATAGATGGCATATTGATGGCATATGGATGGTGTATAGATGGCATATTGATGGTGTATAGATGGCATATAGATGGTGTATAGATGGCATATAGATGGTGTATAGATGGCATATAGATGGTGTATAGATGGCATATTGATGGTGTATAGATGGCGTATGGATGGCGTATGGATGGTGTATAGATGGTGTATAGATGGCATATGGATGGCGTATAGATGGCGTATAGATGGCATATAGATGGCATATGGATGGTGTATAGATTGCATATTGATGGCATATGGTTGGCATATACAGTTGAAGTCGGAAGTTTACATACACCTTAGCCAAATACATTTAAACTCAGTTATCCACAATTCCTGATATTTAATCCTAGTTCCCTGTTTTAGGTCAGTTAGGATCACCACTTCATTTTAAGAATGTGAAATGTCAGAATAATAGTAGAGAGAATTATTTATTTAAGATGTTATTTCTTTCATCACATTCCCAGGGGGTCAGAAGTTCACATACACTCAAATAGTATTTGGTAGCATTGCCTTTAAATTGCATTGCCTTTAAATTGTTTAACTTGGGTCAAACGTTTCGGGAAGCCTTCCACAAGCTTCCCACAATAAATTAGGAGGAATGGGCCAACATTCACCCGACTGAGCTGGTGTAACTGAGTCAGGATTGTAGGCCTCCTTGCACACAAACGCTTTTTCAGTTCTGCCCACACATTTTCTATGGGATTGAGGTCAGGGCTTTGTGATGGCCACTCCAATACCTTGACTTTGTTGTCCTTAAGCCATTTTGCCACAACTTTGGAAGTATGCTTGAGGTCATTGTCCATTTGGAAGACCCATTTGCAACCAAGCTTTAACTTTCTGACTGATGTCTTGAGATGTTGCTTCAATATATCCACATAATTTTCTTTCCTCATGATGCCATCTATTTTGTGAAGTGCACCAGTCCCTCCTGCAGCAAAGCACCCCCACAACATTTTTTAAAAATGTTACCTTTATTTAACTAGGCAAGTCAGTTAAGAACAAATTCTTATTTTCAATGACGGCCTGGGAACAGTGAGTTTACTGCCTGTTCAGGGGCAGAACGACAGATTTGTACCTTGTCAGGTCGGGGGGTTGAACGTGCAACCTTCCGGTTACTAGTCCAACGCTCTAACCACTAGGCTACCCTGCCACACCCGTGCTTCATGGTTGGGATGGTATTCATCGGCTTGCAAGCCTCCCCCTTTTTCCTCCAAACATAACGATGGTCATTATGGCCAAACAGTTCTATTTTTGTTTCATCAGACCAGAGAACATTTCTCCAAAAAGTGTGATCTTTGTCCCCATGTGCAGTTGCAAACTGTAGTCTGGCTTTTTATATGGCGGTTTTGGAGCAGTGGCTTCTTCTTTGCTGAGCGGCCTTTCAGGTTATGTCGATATAGGACTCGTTTTACTGTGGATATAGGTACTTTTGTACCTGTTTCCTCCAGCATCTTCACAAGGTCCTTTGCTGTTGTTCTGGGATTGACTTACACTTTTTATATCAAAGTACATTGATCTCTAGGAGACAGAACACGTCTCCTTCCAGAGTGGTATGACGGTTGCGTGGTCCCATGGTGTTTATACTTGCGTATTATTGTTTGTACAGATGAACGTGGTACCTTCAAGCGTTTGGAAATTGCTCCCAAGGATGAACCAGACTTGTGGAGGTCTACAATTTTTTTCTTTTGATTTTCCCATGATGTCAAGCAAAGAGGCACTGAGTTTGAAGGTAGGCCTTGAAATACATCCACAGGTACACCTCCAATTTACTCAAATTATGTCAATTAGCGTATCAGAAGCTTCTATAGCCATGACACAATTTCTGGAATTTTCCAAGCTGTTTAAAGGCACATTCAGCTTAGTGTATGTAAACTTCTGACCAACTGGAATTGTGATACAGTGAATTAAAAGTGAAATGATCTGTCTGTAAACAAAACCTGCAGACTCTCCTTCACTGCAGCCGACGCGAGTAAAACATTTAAACGTGTTAACCCTCGCAAGGCTGCAGGCCCAGACGGCATTCCCAGCCGCGTCCTCAGAGCATGCGCAGACCAGCTGGCTGGTGTGTTTACGGACATATTCAATCAATCCTTATCCCAGTCTGCTGTCCCCACATGCTTCAAGAGGGTCACCATTGTTCCTGTTCCCAAGAAAGCTAAGGTAAATGAGCTAAACGACTACACTCACTTCCGTCATCATGAAGTGCTTTGAGAGACTAGTCAAGGACCATATCACCTCCACCCTACCTGACACCCGAGACCCACTCCAATTTGCTTACCGCACCAATAGGTCCACAGACGACGCAATCACAACCACACTGCACACTGCCCTAACCCATCTGGACAAGAGGAATACCTATGTGAGAATGCTGTTCATCGACTACAGCTCAGCATTTAATGCCATAGTACCCTCCAAACTCGTCATCAAGCTCGGGACCCTGGGTCTCGACCCCGCCCTGTGCAAATGGGTACTGGACTTCCTGACGGGCCGCCCCCAGGTGGTGAGTGTAGGTAACAACATCTCCACCCCGCTGATCCTCAATACTGGGGCCCCACAAGGGTGTGTTCTGAGCCCTCTCCTGTACTCCCTGTTCACCCACGACTGCATGGCCATGCACGCCTCCAACTCAATCATCAAGTTTGCGGACGACACTACAGTGGTAGGCTTGATTACCAACAACGATGAGACGGCCTACAGGGAGGAGGTGAGGGCCCTCGGAGTGTGGTGTCAGGAAAATAACCTCACACTCAACGTCAACAAAACAAAGGAGATGATCGTGGACTTCAGGAAACAGCAGAGGGAGCCGCCCCCTATCCACATCGACGGGACAGTAGTGGAGAGGGTAGTAAGTTTTAAGTTCCTCGGCATACACATCACGAACAAACTGAATTGGTCCACCCACACAGACAGTGTTGTAAAGAAGGCGCAGCAGCGCCTCTTCAACCTCAGGAGGCTGAAGAAATTCGTCTTGTCACCAAAAGCACTCACAAACTTCTACAGATGCACAATCGAGAGCATCCTGTCGGGCTGTATCACCGCCTGGTACGGCAACTGCTCCGCCCACAACCGTAAGGCTCTCCAGAGGGTAGTGAGGTCTGCACAACGCATCACCGGGGGCAAACTACCTGCCCTCCAGGACACCTACACCACCCGATGTCACAGGAAGGCCATAAAGATCATCAAGGACAACAACCACCCGAGCCATTGCCTGTTCACCCCGCTATTATCCAGAAGGCGAGGTCAGTACAGGTGCATCAAAGCAGGGACAGAGAAACTGAAAAACAGCTTCCATCTCAAGGCCAACAGACTGTTAAACAGCCACCACTAACATTGAGTGGCTGCTGCCAACATACTGACTCAACTCCAGCCACTTTAATAATGGAAATTGATGTAAAAAATGCATCACTAGCCACTTTAAACAATGCCACTTTATATAATGTTTACATACCATACATTACTCATCTCATATGTATATACTGTACTCGATACCATCTACTGCATCTTGCCTATGCCGTTCTGTACCATCACTCATTCATATATCTTTATGTACATATTCTTTATCCCTTTACACTTGTGTGTATAAGGTAGTTGTGGAATTGTTAGGTTAGATTACTCGTTGGTTATTACTTCATTGTCGGAACTAGAAGCACAAGCATTTCGCTACACTCGCATTAACATCTGCTAACCATGTGTATGTGACAAATAAAATTTGATTTGATGGAAAAATGACTTGTGTCATGCACAAAGTAGATGTCCTAACCGACTTGGCAAAACTATAGTTGGTTAACAAGAAATTTGTGGAGTGGTTGAAAAACAAGTTTTAAGTGTACAGTCGTGGCCAAAAGTTTTGAGAATGACAAATATTAATTTCCACAAAATTTGCTGCTTCAGTGTCTTTAGATATTTGTCAGATGTTACTATGGAATACTGAAGTATATTTACAAGCAATTCATAAGTGTCAAAGGCTTTTATTGACAATTACATGAAGTTGATGTAAAGAGTCAATATTTGCAGTGTTGACCCTTCTTTTTCAAGACCTCTGCAATCCGCCCTGGCATGCTGTCAATTAACTTCTGGGCCACATCCTGACTGATGGCAGCCCATTCTTGCATAATCAATGCTTGGAGTTTGTCAGAATTTGTGGGGTTTTGTTTGTCCACCCGCCTCTTGAGGATTGACCACAAGTTCTCAATGGGATTAAGGTCTGGGAAGTTTCCTGGCCATGGACCCAAAATATCAATGTTTTGTTCCCCAAGCCACTTAGTTATCACCTTTGCCTTATGGCAAGTTGCTCCATCATGCTGGAAAAGGCATTGTTCGTCACCAAACTGTTCCTGGATGGTTGGGAGAAGTTGCTCTCTCATGGCTGTGTTCTTAATCAAAATTGTGAGTGAGCCCACTCCCTTGGCTGAGAAGCAACCCCACACATGAATGGTCTCAGGATGTTTTACTGTTGGCATGACACACGACTGATGGTATCACTCAACTTGTCTTCTCCGGACAAGCATTTTTCCGGATGCCCCAAACAATCGGAAAGGGGATTCAGAGAAAATGACTTTACCCCAGTCCTCAGCAGTCCAATCCCTGTACCTTTTGCAGAATATCAGTCTGTGATTTAGGTGAAATCTTACTGGCAGCAATATCCTTCCCTCTGAAGCCCTTTTTGTGCAAAGCAATGATGACGGCACATGTTTCCTTGCAGGTACATGGTTGACAGAGGAATAACAATGATTCCAAGCACCACCCTCCTTTTGAAGCTTCCAGTCTGTTATTCGTACTCAATCAGCATGACAGAGTGATCTCAAGCCTTGTCCTCGTCAACACTCACATCTGTGTTAATGAGAGAATCACTGACATGATGTCAGCCTGTCCTTTTGTGGCAGGGCTGAAATGCAGTGGAAATGTTTTTTGGAGATTCAGTTCATTTGCATGGCAAAGAGGGACTTTGCAATTAATTGCAATTCATCTGATCACTCTTCATAACATTCTGTAGTATATGCAAATTGCCATCATACAAACTGAGGAAGCAGACTGTGAAAATTAATATTTGGGTCATTCTCAAAACTTTTGGCCACGACTGTATGTTTCACCTTTATTTAACCAGGTAGGCTAGTTGAGAACAAGTTCTCATTTACAACTGCGACCTGGCCAAGATAAAGTAAAGCAGTGCGACACAACAACCACAACACAGAGTTACACATGGAATAAATAAGTGTACAGCCAATAACACAATGGAAAAAAAAGAAAGTCTATATACAATGTGTGCAAATGGCGTGAGGAGGTAGGCAATAAATAGGCCATAGTAGCGAAGTAATTACAATTTAACAAATTAACACTGGAGTGATAGATGAGCAGATGAGGATGTGCAAGTATAAATACTGGTGTGCAAATGAGCAGAAAAGAAAATAAAAACAATATGGGGATAAGGTAGGTAGTTGGGTGGGCTATTTAGATGGGCTATGTACAGCTGCAGCGATCGGTTAGCTGCTCAGATATGTGATGTTTAAAGTTAGTGAGGGAAATATAAGCCTCCAGCTTCAGCGATTTTTGCAATTCGTTCCAGTCACTGGCAGTAGAGAACTGGAAGGAAAGGCGGCCAAAGGAGGTGTTGGCTTTGGGGATGACCAGTGAGATATACCTGCTGGAGCGCGTGCTATGGGTGGGTGTTGTTATCACGACCAGTGAGCTGAGATAAGGTGGAGCTTTACCTAGCATAGACTTATAGATGACCGGGAGCCAGCTGGTATGCCGACGAATATGTAGCGAGGGCCAGCTGACTAGAGCATACAGGTCGCAGTGGTGGGTGGTATATGGGGCTTTGGTGACAAAACGGATGGCACTGTGATAGACTGCATCCAGTTTGCTGAGTAGGGTATTGGAGGCTATTTTGTAAATAACATCGCCGAAGTTGAGGATCGGTAGGATAGTCAGTTTTAGAAGGGTAAATGGATGGCATGTGGATGGCATATGGATGCCATGTTGGCAGGTAGCCTAGTGGTTAGCGCGTTGGACTAGTAACGGAAAGGTTGCTAGATCGAATCCCCGAGTTGACAAGGTAAAAATCTGTCATTCTGCCCCTGAACAAGACAGTTAACCCACAGTTCCTAGGCCGTCATTGTAAATAAGAATTTGTTCTTAACTGACTTGCCTAGTTAAATAAAGATAAAATAAAATAAATAAATATGGAAACATACCAGTTACTTTCCTTTTTTTGATTGATCTATCTTATGTGTGTGTGGACACAGAATTGTTGTTGTCCAAGGAGTGGGAGACAGGGGACAGGGTGTGCACAGAAGGGGTGTGATTTGGGACTATACAGGATTTCCTTAGTCCACACGGCAGCTGTCTATTGTTAGGGAAAGACCAGGGTCGCTGGAGTCCAAGAGATCACCCCTGGCCCGGCCTAGGAGGTACTGACGGACTGGCTGGCTACACGACTGCCTTTCAGCTAATGATCTACACTACTACCTTTCAGCTAATGTCCTACACTACTGCCTTTCAGCTAATGTCCTACACTACTGCCTTTCAGCTATTGTCCTACACTACTGCCTTTCAGCTAATGTCCTACACTACTGCCTTTCAGCTAATGTCCTACACTACTGCCTTTCAGCTAATGTCCTACACTACTGCCTTTCAGCTAATGTCCTACACTACTGCCTTTCAGCTAATGTCCTACACTACTGCCTTTCAGCTAATGTCCTACACTACTGCCTTTCAGCTATTGTCCTACACTACTGCCTTTCAGCTATTGTCCTACACTACTGCCTTTCAGCTATTGTCCTACACTACTGCCTTTCAGCTATTGTCCTACACTACTGCCTTTCAGCTATTGTCCTACACTACTGCCTTTCAGCTATTGTCCTACACTACTGCCTTTCAGCTATTGTCCTACACTACTGCCTTTCAGCTATTGTCCTACACTACTGCCTTTCAGCTATTGTCCTACACTACTGCCTTTCAGCTATTGTCCTACACTACTGCCTTTCAGCTAACGTCCTACACTACTGCCTTTCAGCTAACGTCCTACACTACTGCCTTTCAGCTAACGTCCTACACTACTGCCTTTCAGCTAATGTCCTACATGCTGCCACAGTGCAGTACCCAAAAACAGTCACACCACTGACCAGACCACAGGCAAACACAGTTGCATGCAGGACGCTAACATACAGGCTAACTCTGTACAACTTAATGACCTGTATTGGGCTAGCCTTGCACCCTAACTGAGGAAGCCACAATGAATCACTGGACATGCGTATGCGTGTGTGTGTGTAAAGGCAAGAGGTTTCAGAGAGGGACCCTTACCTTTACCTGTGCGTGTGCCCAGCGCACCACCAGCTTCTTGGAGAGGGCCAGCTTCCCATTTAGACAATGGATCGCCCGCTCTGCTTCCTGGAGATTGGAAAAAGAGTACGTGTTTGATCCTCATGAAAATCATAATTTCCCCCATCCGAAACTAGGTCAGTATCATTACATTGTAGTCACTTAGCAGACACTCTTATCCAAGACCTCTTACACAAATCATTATATCATCATTCCTTTTCATAGAGTGATGACAACAGAGACAATAATGGCTGATGATGATGTGTCTGTGTGTGTGTATGAGGCTAATACACATAGTTCCTCTGAATAACAGCCAGGGGACTGCCTCCCATCACACTAAACAAGAGATCTCCATCTTACCGTTGGTGGAGCCCTATTAAGTTTGAAACAATATTTTCACGGGGAGAGATGGGAAATGGTCGGCTATATCGTGCCTCTTGTCTATGCCGTCTATAGCTTTTGACTAGCACTAACATTTCATGTTTGTGAGCTAATCTTTTCTTGGAATTGAAAGATGTGAAATGGTTGGTTTGGTGTTGTACCTCTTTGGTGTGGAAGTTAACGAAGCAGTATCCTCGGGGCTGGCCTTCCATTGGTCCAGACTTGTGGAACAGGAAGTCAAACTGTTTCACCTTCCCAAACCTCTCCAGCAGCTTCACCAGGTGGTACCTGTACAGGGAGGGAGGGAGAAAAACACACAAACAATACTGCGGTTAGAGCATTGGGCCAGTAACCAAACGTTTGCTGGTTCGAATCCCCAAGGTGAATTGGTGAAAAATCTGTCAATGTGCTCTTGAGCAAGGCACTTAACCCTAATGGCTCTGTAAGTCGGTCTGGATAAGAGCATCTGCTAAATTACTCAAATGTCCCCCCCCAAAAAATCATGTCTCTCAGTTTTGATTTGCTGTTTCAAAGTACTTAGATATATAAGTCACTTTAAAGTACCATTTTGTAATCTCCAAACACATGAATGTCATTCTCAATACAGGCCTATATGCCTTATGAATGTCTACTATCAACTAAGAACATGATAACATCATTGGTTAATGTTCCTTTGTCACAGACTGTGCTATTCTATTCTTAACATATACATCATCCACCCATGTAACATAACTACAGTATATTAGGCATAACACCGGTCAGCTGACCCTGATTAGAATGACAGGTCTCTTAACACCTTTTTAGGCACAGTAAATCTTATATCCACACAATGCAGAGGATACGGCAGCAGGACAATGACAAAATAAAACAGAGGAAGCCTGAATTCCCAACAGACTCTAATTCAAGAAAAACATCCACTACTGCGTGCATTAGGCTAGCTGGCATGGTGCTGTAACCTATAGAATTCGTGGGAAATGTTATTAGCAATGGGATTCATTCTCACTAACATCCAGGAACCATTAATAATATGAATGGTTAGTGCTATCCCGTTCGGACATCCCTAACCTTAACCCCTACCCTTACCATAACCCTAAACTTAACCCTAACCCCTACCCTTAACATAACCCTAACCCCTACCCTTACAATAACCCTCAGCTTAACCCCTACCATAACCCTTATCTTAAACATTTCAACTTTAATGTGGTAACGTCAGAGTTGGTACATCACAAGGATCCCAGATAGCAAGAATTGAATATTAATTGTTTGACCATCTGACTGTGAGAAGGTCTAGACTATAGCCTCATTGTGAACACGTTAGGCTAGGAGTCCTCTACAGTGGCACATGCTGTACTAGACCAGCCCGGCCTTGTACGACTCAATAGACTAATTGGATTCATTAGCCATAAACATGGCTAACAATTGTACCAGTGATACAGAGGGCCTCCAGACAGAAGAGTCTCAACATTGTAAGAAGATTACGGCCTACAGTCGTGGCCAAAAGTTTTGAGAATGACACAAATATTAATTTCCAAAGTTTGCTGCTTCAGTGTCTTTAGATATTTTTGTCAGATGTTACACTGAAGTATAATTACAAGCATTTCAGAACTGTTAAAGGCTTTTATTGACAATTACATGAAGTTGATGTAAAGAGTCAATATTTGCAGTGTGGACCATTCTTTTTCAAGACCTCTGCAATCCGCCCTGGCATGCTGTCAATTAACTTCTGGGACATCCTGACTGATGGCAGCCCATTCTTGCATAATCAATGCTTGGAGTTTGTCAGAATTTGTGGGGTTTTGTTTGTCCACCCGCCTCTTGAGGATTGACCACAAGTTCTCAATGGGATTAAGGTCTGGGGAGTTTCCTGGCCATGGACCCAACATATCGATGTTTTGTTCCCCAAGCCACTTAGTTATCACTTTGCCTTATGACAAGTTGCTCCATCATGCTGGAAAAGGCATTGTTCGTCACCAAACTGTTCCTGGATGGTTGGGAGAAGTTGCTCTCTCATGGCTGTGTTCTTAATCAAAATTGTGAGTGGGTCCGCTCCCTTGGCTGAGAAGCAACCCCACACATGAATGGTCTCAGGATGTTTTACTGTTGGCATGACACACGACTGATGGTAGCACTCAACTTGTCTTCTCCGGACAAGCTTTTTTCCGGATGCCCCAAACAATCGGAAAGGGGATTCAGAGAAAATGACTTTACCCCAGTCCTCAGCAGTCCAATCCCTCTACCTTTTGCAGAATTTTCCTGGAGAGAAGTGGCTTCTTTGCTGCCCTTCTTGACACCAGGCCATCCTCCAAAAGTCTTTGCCTCACTGTACATGCAGATGCACTCTCACCTGCCTGCTGCCATTCCTGAGAAAGCTCTGTACTGGTGGTGCCCCGATCCTGCAGCTGAATCAACTTTAGGAGACGGTCCTGGCGCTTGCTGGACTTTCTTGGGCGCCCTGAAGTCTTCTTCACAACAATTGAACCGCTCTCCTTGAAGTTCTTGATGATCCAATAAATGGTTGATTTAGGTGAAATCTTACTGGCAGCAATATCCTTCCCTCTGAAGCCCTTTTTGTGCAAAGCAATGATGACGGCACGTGTTTCCTTGCAGGTAACCATGGCTGACAGAGGAAGAAAAATGATTCCAAGCACCACCCTCCTTTTGAAGCTTCCAGTCTGTTATTCGAACTCAATCAGCATGACAGAGTGATCTCCAGCCTTGTCCTTGTCAACACTCACACCTGTGTTAACAAGAGAATCACTGACATGATGTCATCTGGTCCTATTGTGGCAGGGCTGAAATGCAGTGGAAATGTTTTTTGGGGATTCAGTTCATTTGCATGGCAAAGAGGGACTTTGCAATTAATTGCAATTCATCTGATCACTCTTCATAACATTCTGGAATATATGCAAATTGCCACCATACAAACTGAGGCAGCAGACTTTGTGGAAATTAATATTTGTGTCATTCTCAAAACTTTTGGCCACGACTGTACATACATTCTACACAGCCTACACACTGACGTTTAAAGGGATAATCCATACCCCAGAAATAAAAATCATGAAACTGTCAATTTGGCAAAAGCTTATGTTGTATCAGTGGATGAAATAAAACGTAGTGCTGCACTCGCTCTGGGCAAAAGACCAACTGCAAGCTGAACTGGCTCTGGGCAAGAGACCAACTGCAAGTTGAAATGGCTCTGGGCAAGAGACCAACTGCAAGTTGAAATGGCTCTGGGCAAGAGACCAACTGCAAGTTGAAATGGCTCTGGGCAAGAGACCAACTGTAAGCTGAACTGGCTCTGGGCAAGAGACCAACTGCAAGCTGAACTGGCTCTGGGCAAGAGACCAACTGCAAGTTGAACTGGCTCTGGGCAAGAGACCAACTGCAAGTTGAAATGGCTCTGGGCAAGAGACCAACTGCAAGTTGAAATGGCTCTGGGCAAGAGACCAACTGTAAGCTGAACTGGCTCTAGGCAAGAGACCAACTGTAAGCTGAACTGGCTCTGGGCAAGAGACCAACTGTAAGCTGAACTGGCTCTAGGCAAGAGACCAACTGTAAGCTGAACTGGCTCTGGGCAAGAGACCAACTGTAAGCTGAACTGGCTCTAGGCAAGAGACCAACTGTAAGCTGAACTGGCTCTGGACAAGAGACCAACTGTAAGCTGAACTGGCTCTAGGCAAGAGACCAACTGTAAGCTGAACTGGCTCTGGACAAGAGACCAACTGTAAGCTGAACTGGCTCTAGGCAAGAGACCAACTGTAAGCTGAACTGGCTCTAGGCAAGAGACCAACTGTAAGCTGAACTGGCTCTAGGCAAGAGACCAACTGTAAGCTGAACTGGCTCTAGGCAAGAGACCAACTGTAAGCTGAACTGGCTCTAGGCAAGAGACCAACTGTAAGCTGAACTGGCTCTGGATAAGAGACCAACTGCAAGCTGAACTCGGTGGGATAGACTCCTAAATTGATAGTGAAGTTTGTTTACGGCAATTTTACCGCCAACTAGCGACTTCACATGCTGACATTGATATTATTGTGTGTAGCTACGTTTGCTAGCTAGTGAGCTAGCCAGCCCAGAGAGAGACATTGTGGGTCTTGTCAACTTGAGCCTCAACAGATTTCCATAACGATTTTTCTAGCATCCTTGATATAACAAAATGTTATATTTGTAAAAAAATATATATTTTCACATATTAGTGTTATTTTAAATTTTTTAACACTGTTAATCATAGGAAGTAGTGGTTTACAGGGTGGATTATCCCTTTAAGTAGAAGTGATTATGAGAGTTCTCTCAAACATCCCTACAGTAGCCTAGAACAGAGAGAGAAGTTAAGAAAACAGTAAAGGATATACTGTATGTCTAGTCCAAGCTGTAATATAAATGGGGGAGGAGCAGTCTGAACAAGATGCAGACAATTTCATATGTCCATGTCGACTGTCTGTATTAGTGGGCAGCCTAGCATGCAGTCTGTGCGTAGGAGAGTGTATTTTCTCTGTTATCCAAGCCAAATATCACTGTCCATGCACGTCACGAGTCTGTGCTGCACGCTACTCATTCACGGGGGTCATTATAACAGCATCTCCAGCGTAGACTGGGCATGACCAGATCATGAATAGAAAGGTTACCTTGTCATACAGTCATAATATAACCTTTATATTCATTATCTCTCATGGAATCCTCACTCTAAAACGGGTAGTCGTTGTGTCATAGTCATTTGTGATGCAAGGGTTGACTCACAAACAGCCCTCGGGGTTATATCAGCTGGGCGGGTGGGTCAAGGGAATATTGTTTGGATTGAATAAAAATATAGCAATGCCTTGAAAAAAATCATTAATCCATAATTAATGCATCATTAATCTACCATTAATCCATCATTCATCTACCATTCATCTGTCACTCATCTATCATTCATTTATTATTCTTGTGAATGCTACGCTACAGGACTGTTTTGTTAGACCAACTGGTAAGTGGTGTCTTCAGTGATATTTTCAACCTCTCCCTGACCGAGTCTGTAATACCTACATGTTTCAAGCAGACCACCATAGAGACATTGTGCCGAAGAAAGCGAAGGTAACCTACCTAAATAACTACCGCTCTGTAGCACTCACGTCGGTAGCCATGAAGTGCTTTGAAAGACTGGTCATGGCTCACTTCAACACCATCATCCTGGAAAACCTAGACCCACTCCAATTCGCATACTGCCCCAACAGATCATGCAATCTCAATCGCACTCCACACTTCCCTTTCCCACCTGGACAAAAGGAACACCTATGTGATAATGCTATTCATTGACTACAGCTCAGCCTTCAACACCATAGTGCCCTCAAAGTTCATCACTAAGCTAAGGACCCTGGGACTAAACACCTTCCTCTGCAACTGGATCCTGGACTTCCTGATAGGCCGCCCCCAGGTGGTAAGGGTAGGTAACAACATCTGCCACGCTGATCCTCAACATGGGGGCCCCTCAGGGGTGGGTGCTCAGTCCCCTCCTGTACTCTCCGTTGACACACTAATCCGTGGCTAAGCATGACTCCAACATCATCATAAAGTTTGCTGACGCCTGATCACCGACAACGATGAGACAGCCTATAGGGAGGTCAGAAACCTGCCAGTGTGGTGCCAGGACAACAACCTCTCCCTTAATGTGAGCAAGACAAAGGAGCTGATTATGGACTACAGGAAAAGGAGGGCCGAACACATCTCCATTCACACCGACAGGGCTGTAGTGGAGCGGCTTGAGATTTTCAAGTTCCTTGTTGTCCAATTCTCCAACAAACTATCATGGTCCAAACACACCACGACAGTAGTGAAGAGGACACGACAACACCTTTTCCCCCTAAAATATTTGGCATGGCTCCCCAGATCCTCAAAAAGTTCTACAGCTGCACCATCGAGACCATCCTGACTAGTTGCGTCACCATCTGGTATGGCGGCATCCGACCATAGGGTGCTACAGAGGGTAGTGCGTACGGCCCAGTACATCACTGGGGCCAAGCTTCCTGCCATCCAGGACCTATATACAAGGCGGTGTCAGAGGAAGGCCCAAACAATTGTCAATGACTCCAGTCACCCAAGTCATAGACTGCTCTCTCTGCTACCGCACGGCAAGTGGTACCGGAATGCCAAGTCTAGGTCCAAAAGGCTCCTTAAAGGCTTCTACCCCCAAGCCATAAGACTGCTGAAAAATTAATCAAATGGCCACCAGACTATTTACATTGACCCCCTCCTTGTTTTTACACTGCTGCTACTCGCTGTTTATTATCTATCACTTTACCCCTACCTACATGTACAAATTACCACGACTAACCTGTACCCCAGCACATTGACTTGGTACCGGTAACCCTATATATAGCCTTGTTATTTTATTGGGTTACTTTTGACTTTATTTAGTAAATATTTTCTTAACTCTATTTCTTGAACTGCATTGTTGGTTAAGGGTTTGTCAGTAAAGAGAAGGGAGAGCCAGAACAGACATTTGGGAAAGAGTTGGTGAAGTGGTAAGAGGATGATAGCAGTGTCGGTTATGTTATGTGTGATGATTGTGAAGTGCTATACAAATTCAACAGTCACAAGATCAGAATTCAAATAGGCCAATGACAAGTCAAGGGAACTGTAGCCTGCTGTTCAGATGGGTAAAATGGACACTGAAATCTGGACTCTGACTGTAGGTCTATAACCTCTCACATTGCCTTAACATTAATTCCTGCAGAATTAAACGTTTCTTGCACTAAAATGATACACCAAATGTAGGCTACATTTTTACTGGGGAACAGGAGTGGAGAAATATGATTGATTTATTTCAGTATCTTGAGAGAATGTGAATGGTCAGTTAGATACCGTCTGTAGAGGTGCTATATTTATCAGCATCATAAAAGCTGATAGTATTTCAACGACATTAAATATGCATCCAAGCTGAACTGAAATCTAATCAGAAACATGTTGGGTCGTTTACACAGGTTTCTATTTCCTTACAACCAGTCAAACTGATGTCATTTTCATGTTTTGCACTGAATATTTTTTAATTTTTAATTGTAAGTCTTTGCTCCTAGAAAGAAGCAGAGATAGATTCTACACGTGTCTGGAACTCTATTGGAGGGACGCAACAACATTCTTCCACAAGAAATTCCATAATTTGGTGTTTTGTTGATGGAAAACTCTGTCTCAGGTGCTGCTCCAGAATCTCCCATAAGTGTTCAATTGGTGTGAGATGTGGTGACTGTGACAGCCATGGCTTATGGTTTGCAGAGTTTTTCTGCTCATCAAACCATTCAGTTACCACTTGTGCCCTGTGGATGGGGGCATTGTCATCCTATGGGGGCATAGCCATGGTAGCCAAAACAATGGCCTGCCCAGCATCTTCATACATGACCCTAATGGGATGTTAATTGACTCAGGAGCCACACCTGTGTGGAATACTCTTTCAATACACTTTGTATCCCTCATTTACTCAAGTGTTTCCATTATTTTGGCAGTTCCCTGTACATTGGCAGATGTTGAATTCCTCACAGTGCAATAGAGCCTCAGGTCAGGCATTAGCCTAAGTCTAACATTAGCCTAGGTCTAACATCAGGTATTTATTGATCTCAAGCTTAGAACCAAAGTGGGATATGTCACAACATGTTCCCTTTTGAAGACTAATCACTTAGTTTCTTTGATAGTCACAGAGAGACGGCCTGGGAATTATGTTGAGAAGCTAGGGCCAAAGTTACTTTTATAGTTTTTGTCCAGCACCGTTATATTTAATCCTAGAAAGGTATTTAGCCTAGGAGGGGGAGTACAGGGGGTCCTGGCCTGCATCCCAAATGGTTCACTATATAGTGCACTACCTTTGTCCAGGGACCACTCTATATAGTGCACTATATAAGGAATATGATGCCATTTGGGCCACAGCCCTGGATGTATTAATGTCTTCCCTTGGCCTCCCTGGAGATTTCTCTCCAAGGAGAATTTCTCACTTTCCCAGACTCCACCCTCTGCAGGCTGGAATGGTGGGTCTTCCTGCGACCTGCTGGCACAGATTGAGGAATTGATAGTGGACTGATACACCGGGAAGGACCACGGGAGGGGACAAACCACTTCTGGCCTTTAACAAGACCACAATGCACTTCTCCTGGGGGCTATAAAGCGTGCCGGTCGGCAGGAGGAGGAGGTGGTAGGGGGAGGTGGAAGGGGGAGGTGGAAGGGAGGAAAGGTCCGCTGAGGGGAAGAGTGATTTCCTTGCTTGAGGGTGCTCTTCTGTGAAATCATGAAGCTGAGCCAAGCAAGACATCTGTTAAATGTCTAAAGAACAACAAAGGGCCCAGCACTTGCAAGTCCTCCACTCTAAGGCCATCTATTTGAGGACTGAGGAGTGAGTCATTAAGGGAGGATCTGAATACTCACTCTCAAACTGGGCACCAGAAAGAAACAGGGGGAAAAGCAAGACAAGGATAGAACGAAACATCCGTTTGATTGGTGAGCCATCCGTTACACTGGTCCAATGTCTGACTTGACCCAGAGGTCATGTTTCATGGTTATCTCATGACCCAGACGTCATGTTTCATGGTTATCTCATGTGGACACGAGGTAAAAGAGGTAGTCTTTCCAAGCTGGTCTTTCCTGGTAAAGGGTAAGTTAAAGAGGGTAGTGATGTCTCCCAGCCAGGTCCTTCCTTCCATCTTTTCCGCATCCACAGTGTGGGCATGGCCCTGTGTCCAGTCTGTAGCCCCCCCAGTCTAGTACCACAAACAACCTGCAGCTCAGACAGCACATGCTGGATCCATCACTGGTCGTGAATGGGCCCCAATGGAGCATGGACAGACAGGTCAACATGTCAGCGCCTAATCAAGACTGCAGCAGCAGCCCCTCTCATTGTGTGAATGGAGTGGGTGGAGTCGTCTGTGTGTGTGTGAGGGAAACCTGCCTGGGCATGCGGGTCGAGCAGGCGGCTCGGGGTGTTGATGTTGTTGAACGGTCTCTTCATTGTTTCTGTCACCTGTTGACTGACACCATCTGTAAAGACACACTGCTTTAGCTAAGGCAGCCGGTGGCTGGAGACCGGTGCACAACATGTTTCATATCAGATCTGCTGCTCAACAGCCCAGCTTCCTCTCCAAAAACAAATGACCTTTTTCACAACCCAAAACTATGTTTTGGAATTTGTTTCATTAGTCCATTGTTGACATAGTCCCAAAATGTTTTGCTCGTTTTCTTTATAGTAATGGTGAAACAGTCATGAATCTGCGCTCAGTGTATTCTCCATGGCACTCAGGGGCTGCAGTACAGTGAAGTAATCATTGCAACCATTATCTTCTGGGCGATTTTTTTCTAGGCGCACTGGTGCTCCTAAATTATAATTCCAGGTCACACAGCAAAACAGTTAGACACATATGCGAGTAAAATGGTCACACTGTAGTGCCCTGTATGCTATTGTGATGCACCTCCCTGAGATAGCGGGAGGTAGCACACCTGGATGAAATGCAGCCCATGTCATTCAAAGGTGTGGACAGAATGCAGACTGTGACCTGGGAATGATACTAGTAAAACTGAGATGATCTCCCAACTGAGCTTTTCCACCACTCTTAGTTTCTCCAAAAACAAGGAGAAAAGGGGAAATTGAGCAATCTCTCAGCATTGTGTCCGAGACTCGATCATTTCAGAGATCTGGAGGGCATGGGAGCATGACTGGTGATGGTGCTGAGGGTTTGACATCATTAAGACCTGGATTCATTCGCATGGAAAATAACAAGAGACAATAAATATTTTTTTGCATAAAGAGAGAAACAGAGGTAGAGAGAGAAACAGAGAGGTAGCGAGAGAAACAGAGAGGTAGCGAGAGAAACAGAGAGAGAGAACATAGCTTAGCAGCAGTTGTAGGAACCATGTGGTGGTTTTAAACATCTGCTATCTGAGCAGCTAACCGATCGCTGCAGCTGTACATAGTCTATCGGTAAATAGCCCACCCATTTTTACCTACCCCATCCCCATACTGTTTTTTATTTATTTACTTTTCTGCTCTTTTGCACACCAATATCTCTACCTGTACATGACCATCTGATCATTTATCACTCCAGTGTTAATCTTCTAATTTGTAATTATTCACCTACCCCCTCATGCCTTTTGCACACAATGTATATAGACTCTCTTTTTTTTCTTTTCTACTGTGTTATTGACTTGTTAATTGTTTACTCCATGTATAACTCTGTGTTGTCTGTTCACACTGCTATGCTTTATCTTGGCCAGGTCGCAGTTGCAAATGAGAACTTGTTCTCAACTAGCCTACCTGGTTAAATAAAGGTGAAATAATTTTTTTAAAAACAAACATTTCCTGCCAGGTTTCTTAGTGCTACTGTAGCTCCAGAAGCCCTGGGGGAATCTTCCAGTTTGGACTTTTCTTAGAGAAATGAGTGATCAATGGCTCTGAGTCTTTGTCCCAAATGGCACCCTATATTTAACTAGGGCCCACCACATATCTGGGAGGCAGACTAAGCCCCTACCCATCTCCTTATCACCACCACAATCAATCTCTGACCGAGAATATACATTAGGGGAAAAAATAAGAAATTACAGCACAGCTTTTAAACTCACATCTCAATTACCCACTTATTTGGGCTCCAGACAGACAGACGGATGGACATATGCCTGTATGCTAATTTTCTGAGGGAGAGCCCTGAAGTGGGTCTTGCTACAACAATCACTGGGTGCATGTGAACTAATGAATCCTACCAATCACCAGCCTGAGGGCATATTCTGTTGTTTTTCTTCTACCAGGCAGCATGCATCTCAAATGGTACCCTATTCCCAATCCAGTGCACTACTTTTGTCTAGAGCACTATGGGAATAGGTTGCCATTGGGGAGGTACACCAGGTTATTTAAAGAAAAACAGAAGGTAGTTTGGAAGGAAACGCCTGTCTAGACACCAGCCCAAGCAAGCTGTACATTTTCCAGGAGCCCACCAGCCAATCCCACCTTGTGCTGCCCCTCCACACACCTCCTCTACCCTGCTCCTGAACAAAAGAGAGCAGCCAGCGAGCTACAGGTTGACAGAGTAAACAGGCCAGATGAGTGAAAAATGATGGCAGCCCCTCAGCAGAACAGGTCGCCATGCCCGAGTGCCTCTCTTTCACACGCCCAATGTCATCTGCTCATTCTCCAGCCCTCACAGACACATAGCTAATCAATCATACAGGCTAGTCACAGCGGCCACTCCACTGGGCTGGGAGGAGTAAGAAGCAAGACGTGCTCCGTCTCAATCAATCTTTTCTTGATTCTTCACATCCTCTCTCCTCACCTTTTCAAAAACGCATTGTACAAGGATGTGAGGAGATAGAATGCAAGGACAATGATGTAAATGACAATTAGAAAGACTAATTGAGAGTGAGCCCAGGATTCATGGGCCACAGGGATTCACTCACTCTGTGATTTTGGGATCGATGTTACCGATCCACAGGCGATGGCCCTCATGTGACGAACTTTCTGAAATGATAGAGGCATTCTCCACTGCTGACGGTGCTTTTGTGGGTTTCTTGCTTTCTGAAACAATAGTGATATCCTCATTGTCGTTAGTCTCCACTGCACAAGGGGTAGTTTTCTTGCATTCTGAAACTATGGAGACATCCTTGTCCTTCACTGCTGAAGGTGTGAGTTCCTTGTTTTCTGAAATGGTTGAGGGACTCTCCACTGTCTCTACTGCAGAGAGAATAGGTTTCTCGCTTTCTGAAACAATGGATGCACTCTCCACTTCAGGCAGTGTGATGCCTTTGTTTTCTGTAACAATGGGGGAACTCTCCACTGCAGACTCCATGGGTCTCCTAAGAGAGGGAGCACACATTTTAGTAATACTCTCACAAAGTCTTTGACAAAATAATGTGACCCAAAACAAGAATAAATACTGATAAATCCATATGAAAATAAAAACAGCTATCAAGTAGCCTAACCACAAGTTATACATTTTTGCTATCATAACCTACTTGTCACTGCATTGTTTATAGCCAGAAACATTCGCTAGCAAGCTAGTTGACATTAGCAATTCAGCTCACTATTATTGGCAAGGGATCGAACTAGATGACTAAAGATAAACTATAAAATACAGTTTGCATGATGTTTATGCTCGCTTTACAACATGGATTTGCCATGAGCCTTTGCCATAGAGCTAACGTGTTTGTATCAGACGTTTAACTTACCCTATTCTGTAGAAACTTTCGCCTGACAGCGAACAGTTCAACTACTCCACGTCTGGTGATTACTGTACATATAGTACGTCAATAGACATCTATAATTTCGTTAAAATACTTCGGTACACAGTACTCCGGGGAGCTAGCTGCTAGCTGCTAGCCGCGAGATTGCAAAACAAAGGCGCCATTTAATGACGTTGTGCACAACCTCACCCCATTGAGAGCACACACATTAATGACAGTCTACACATAGCATTTAATGTATGATGACGACGAACACAAGCGTCAGGTTCAACTTTTTCCTATGCTCGTCACAGCAATGTGCAAGTAGACACATTTGACAAGATATAAGTAAGTAACTACTTTAAAATGCAGGACAATTGTTCTTGATATAGCTAGTAGTTACAATGTAAACATGTTCCAATCCCAAATATTCTCCTGCATCGATCCATTATTTATGTTTTAGTTCGACTGCGTACGCAACGACCTTTCTATAGCTAAATACCACCACCGTTTAGCTAGCTAGCTTTAGTTAAATATCATCAAAGACTATGGAGGCATTGCTATCATATTAGCTAGCTGGCTTTTGTTTAACATTGTGTAACATGCATGAGTGATATTATTGATATATAGCCAACTGAAGTAGGCCGTCATTGTAAATCAGAATGTGTTCTTCATTAACTGACTTGCCTAGTCAAATTAAGGTTAAATAATAAGGTAACCAAATAGTGCCCTTAGGCGAGTAGAACGATGGCGTGCCCTTTAATTAAAGGGAAGTATTCTGACTGCATTTATGTTCTTTGTTGTTCTGAATTTAAAGTCTTCAGTCCAGTGTAACAGGGCATCAATTTTACAATCAGAATTAAACTGTTAAAACAACATAAACCTGAATTATTCAGAGGTGTCATGCAATGTGGGCATGCCAGCTGGCCCATAGCCGTTTATGAAATATCAAAGAGATACAATATCTCACTGAACACCTGTGCTACAGTTTTTCTGCTTCACTTCACGTGTAAAGACAACCATCATCCCCCCGCTATCCCTTCCACTGGACTCAGAGACACGGCCAATGGTTATATCTATGATAAACACTGACGCTCAGTGGAGACACAAAAGAGTCATGCTTTAAAAAAAACTATATCTTCCTGTAGCGTTACTACTAGCCGTGTTTTTCAGGGAGGCGGCCGGCTGCTGGCTTTGTGAAGGGAGTGATACAATCGCAGCCAACCTGGGTTTGTTTAGAGAATAAACCATGTGTATGGTCTCTGCCTTCTGGCCCAGATAGTATTGATAGAGTAAAGAGCTACAGACTGTACACAACACAATGTTTCAGGTGAGGCTGTGCTGGATCCCCCTGCCTGCTTAATGTTCAGTCTCTATACACACACAAAGCAAGGTGGTATTATGACTAGAAGCCAAGCCCCTCACCCAGATGCAGGGTGTGTCCCAACTGGCACCCTATTCCTTATATAGTGCACTACTTTTAACCAGAGTCCTATGTAGGAAATGGGACACAAACATTCTGTTGAGGTGATTTACGAGGGTGACGTTGACAGTGCGTATCCACCTGCGTGATAGTGTAGTGCCCCATTTCTCTTAACGGTGTGTTCATCACACACAATGGAGGAAGTCATCCAGGGTATGATACACGGCTGGTTGTTCACACCCGTTGCCAATGAAAGGCACGGTTCAGAAAGACCCTCATGGATGAGTAGAGTTTGAGGGAGTTTTGGTGGGTGGCTGCTGGGCTCTTCTGTTCTGCACCCTGGAATGGAGATCCCCTGCCTCAGGAAAAATGTCCCTGGGGGGAAATGTTGTGAAGTGTGTTAAAGATTTGAAAGAGCCATTTTCAGAACTATATGTTTTTTGTTGTTGTGAAAGATGGTGACTCTATGTTTGGGCTGATCTGTGACCCACTGACTAGCCCCCCCCCCATCAGAGGGCAATAAGGCAACCTCAAAGTTACACACAAGGATACTTTATTCACACATCCCACAAGTCCAGAGAGATGAGTCCAGCTGTTGTGCTGGACAGAGATGAGTTTACTGCGCTCTCTGACTGCTTGAAGGACTGACCACTTCGGCGATGTCATTTACAAAATAGCCTCCAACGCTCTACTCAGCAGATTGGATGCAGTCTATCACAGTGCCATCCATTTTGTCACCAAAGCCCCATATACTACCCACCATTGCTACCTGTATGCTCTTGTTGGCTGGCCCTTGCTTCATACTCGTCACCAAACCCACTGGCTCCAGGTCATCTACAAGTCTCTGCTAAGTAAAGCACCGCCTTACCTCAGCTCACTGGTCACCATAGCAGCACTCACCCGTAGCATGCTCTCCGGCAGGTATTTCTCACTAGTCACCCCCAAAGCCAATTCCTCATTTGGCTGCCTTTCTTAACAATTCTCTGCTGCCAATGACTGGAACGAACTGCAAAAATCACTGAAGCTGGAGATTCATATCTCCCTCACTAGCTTTAAGAACCAGCTGTCAGAGCAGCTCACAGATCACTGCAACTGTACATAGCCCATCTGTAAATAGCCCATCCAACTACCTCCTCCCCATACTGTATTTATTTATTTATCTTGCTCCTTTGCACCCCAGTATCTACTTGCACATTCATCTTCTACACATCAATCACTTCAATGTTTAATTGCTATATTGTAATTACTTCACCACCATGGCTTATTTATTGCCTTAGCTCCCTTATTTTACCTCAATTGCACACACTGTGTATATATATACTTTTTCAAATGTGTTATTGACTGTATGTTTGTTTATTCCATGTGTAACTCTGTGTTATGTCTTGAGCTGCATTGCTTTATTCTTGGCCAGTTTGCAGTTGTAAATGAGAACTTGTTCTCAACTAGCCTACCTGGTTAAATAAAGGTGAAATAAAAAGGAGACAGGAGTTGGGGATCTGGGAACCAAGATGACTGCCTATGATTGGCTGACCCCTCTGTGTGATAAGGCCCCTGACCCCTAGCGACCAATCGATGGCTAGGGCCAGTTTACTACCCATAGCCTAGCCTGCTAAGCTCCAGCGGAGGAGGGGAGCCTACTGCGGGAGTTAGAAAAGTTGCAGAGTTTGTGTCCCAGAGAGAGGGCTGTTAGAATGAGAGGGTGTGCTTAAGGTTTGTGTGGAAACCTGCAAAATGGGTTACTTTGATGCATAGCCTATAGATCAAATAGAGGAACCAAGTGAGCTTCATTGCCTACACAACACTGCCCCCATTACACGGCTTGTTGCACTTTTAATATGACACTGCAGTACGTAGATGGTTGGAGTGCTGTACTTGGGGGCCGCCCCTTTTGTGATGAAAAATGACATTGCGACGCTATGCTCCGTACGGTCTGTCTCCGTAGAGTATAAATAGCCCTTAAGAGTCCCTGGGAGGGAATTCGTAACAGATTGATTTGACTGTTTAGAGCCCTACAGTGGAGGTGTCATAACCATAAAATCTAGAGGTCAAACAGGGAAATGGTTCTAATCATTTTTCCATAGGGAATGTTAGAAACATTTAAAATAAAGGCTGTGTTTGTGTAGACTTACCCTGGCGTGACGTTTTGATAACCCTGTGAATTTCTCTCGGATGTGTATCAATATTCAGCTCTATTTACTCAGATTCGAAAATGCTAATTAGCATTAAAGTAGACATCATGCAAGACTACAGTCATCAATGACCTTGGACCACAGAAGGTATTTGCACTGGTGACCCACAATGCTGGGAAGATGAAGGCTGCTTGGTCTAAAGTGGAGGAGTTCTACCTTCACATCACACCCATTGGCTGTGCTGCTCATGCATTGAATCTGCTCCTCAAGGACGTCATGGCACTGAAAACAATGGATACACTCTACAAGAGAGCCAAGGAAATGGTTATGTATGTGAAGGGTCATCAAGGTATATCAGCGATCTACCTCACCAAGCAAAGTGAGAAGAATAAGAGCACCACATTGAAGCTGCCCAGCAACACCCGTTGGGATGGTGTTGTCATCATGTTTGACAATCTCCTGGAGGGGAAAGAGTCTCCAAGAAATGGCCATATCACAGTCTGCTGATATGGACAGCCCCTTCGAGGATGGGAGATGCAATATGGCAGTCATGCCAACATATCTCATCAGCCAGCTGGTGGAAGGGACTTTGTCGATCTGAGGCTCTTTCCCCTGTTGCCTCCATCATCCTCCAAATCCCTCCAACATCAGCAGCCTTAGAGCGAAACTGGTCCTTGTTTGGGAACACACACACCAAAGCACGCAACAGGCTGACCAATCCAAGGGTTGAAAAATTGGTGGCCATCCAGGCAAATTTGAGGCTTTTTGAGCCTTACAACGAGCCATCCTCAAGGTTGGAAAGTGACAGTGAAGATGAGACCTCAGTCTGATGTCCAAGAGGTGAACATTGTGAGGTCCAGGGAGAAGACATGGAAGCCTGAGAGGAAGACAACCAAAGCCTTAGTTTCTAGACTCTCATTTCTGATGTTGAAAACATTTTTGGGAGATGTGAGGGATCATTCCATATTCCCTTTTGTTCAGTGAAATCATCCCATGTTTATTTGACCTTTTATTTATTTAACCAGGCAAGTCAGTTAAGAACACATTTTTATTTTCAATGACTGCCTATGAACAGTGGGTTTAACTGCCTTGTTCAGGGGCAGAACGACAGATTTTTACCTTGTCAGCTCGGGGATTCGATCCTGCAACCTTTCGGTTACTAGTCCAACGCTCTACCTGCCGTCCCATGTGAAGAGTCAACTCATTTAATTAAAGTTCAGTTTGTTACTACATTTTTAGTTCTATTGGAAGGATTTAATCATTTGGGATTGTCTACTTATAAGGTAAAAGGTTTATGTTTCTGTCTCCATATGATATGGTAAATTTAGCCAATGCAAGAAACATCTACATTTTAAATGGTATTAATATTAATTTGCATATATTTCCGTTAATTCCCACAGACAGTTTCCACCTCTGAATATTCCCCAAAATGTGCAACCCTAGTTATGACTCATACTGTTGTAATTGAAGCAGTAGCATACAGTCTGTAGATAGACACCTCCTGGTTAGTATTACAGATGCTACTACTGGGCATGCGTGGTACAGTACTTCCATAGGATCGCTGCACGATGAAAAGAGAATTGTAACCAGATCTACAAACTGATATATGATCACTTCATAGCTTTAGTGTTTTTATTAGCTTGACAGTCGTGTTTTGTCATCAGACAGTAATCATGTCTTGTCCATTCATCTTTGATGTTTCTTTATTTCTCCTTGTCACTGTCTGACAGCTATGATACTCAGTCTGCTGGGCCTAATGCGGCCGGCTTTGTGCCGATCCCTCGTCCCCATGGTGAGGTCTCCTCAGCTGGTAGTCATCTCCAGGGTCCAACTGCCGCTCCCAAATATCTTTCATCAAAACATGGTCCCCCCTGCTGCCTCCTGCGTACGCTTCTACGCCACCAAGAAGAGTAAAGGTGAGTGGGGGGCCGCTTGCCTCAGTAGCTTTTTATTTTAGCTGAAGGATTTAGCTAGTAGTGTTACCATCAAAGGAAATATAGTGGTAGGGATCAAGACCTACTGAAGTGGTCAGAACATTCAGGAGGTTGAAAACCCCACTTCACTGTGTCCTGCTTTTATTTGTAATAACAGTGATAGACAAGACTACCAGCCCTCCCCTCCATCCTCTTCTTCTGTTTTTCCCCTTTTGAAGTCTTTCTGAAAACTGCCTGCTTTTATTTTTTCCCTCAGCTAAGGCAGCAAAGGGCCAGGCTTCCAAAGTGAACATCAACTCCTCGCTGGTGGAGGATATCATCAGTCTGGAGGAAATGAAGGAGGATATGGCCGCCGTCCTCACCACCCTGAAGGACGACTTCAGCCGCAACCTGAGCATCAGAACCTCTCCAGGTGCGTAGGGGCTGTGGACTGTAAGGTAGGGGCTATTTCCATGGAGAGGATAGTCTCTCATGACCGACTGTTGATTATCTGGCCAGTGCACTCGGTTCTAGGTGCTGAGATTATGTAGAGGATACCTTTCGGTTCTGTCAGTAGAGGATACCTTTCAGTTCTGTCAGTAAAGGATACCTTTCAGTTCTGTCAGTAGAGGAAACCTTTCAGTTCTGTCAGTAGAGGATACCGTTCGGTTCTGTCAGTAGAGGATACCGTTCGGTTCTGTCAGTAGAGGATACCGTTCGGTTCTGTCAGTAGAGGATACCGTTCGGTTCTGTCAGTAGAGGATACCGTTCGGTTCTGTCAGTAGAGGAAACCGTTCGGTTCTGTCAGTAGAGGAAACCGTTCGGTTCTGTCAGTAGAGGAAACCGTTCGGTTCTGTCAGTAGAGGAAACCGTTCGGTTCTGTCAGTAGAGGAAACCGTTCGGTTCTGTCAGTAGAGGAAACCGTTCGGTTCTGTCAGTAGAGGAAACCGTTCGGTTCTGTCAGTAGAGGAAACCGTTCGGTTCTGTCAGTAGAGGAAACCGTTCGGTTCTGTCAGTAGAGGAAACCGTTCGGTTCTGTCAGTAGAGGAAACCGTTCGGTTCTGTCAGTAGAGGAAACCGTTCGGTTCTGTCAGTAGAGGAAACCGTTCGGTTCTGTCAGTAGAGGAAACCGTTCGGTTCTGTCAGTAGAGGAAACCGTTCGGTTCTGTCAGTAGAGGAAACCGAGTAGAGGAAACCGTTCGGTTCTGTCAGTAGAGGAAACCGTTCGGTTCTGTCAGTAGAGGAAACCGTTCGGTTCTGTCAGTAGAGGAAACCGTTCGGTTCTGTCAGTAGAGGAAACCGTTCGGTTCTGTCAGTAGAGGAAACCGTTCGGTTCTGTCAGTAGAGGAAACCGTTCGGTTCTGTCAGTAGAGGAAACCGTCTTCTGTCAGTAGAGGAAACCGTTCGGTTCTGTCAGTAGAGGAAACCGTTCTGTCAGTAGAGGAAACCGTAGTAGAGGAAACCGTTCGGTTCTGTCAGTAGAGGAAACCGTTCGGTTCTGTCAGTAGAGGAAACCGTTCGGTTCTGTCAGTAGAGGAAACCGTTCGGTTCTGTCAGTAGAGGAAACCTTTCGGGTTCTGTCAGTAGAGGAAACCGTTCGGTTCTGTCAGTACCACTGTCTGATGTTTCAATGCGGATGCAAAGCTCTGAAGGCCTGATGTTAAGTGTTGCCCTTCTTTGTAAGCTTTAAAAGACCAAAGTCAACTGTTGGTTTTCACTATTGATTGTTGGTTAAAAGATGAGGAAAAAGTGCATCTCCATCTGTTTACTTTCTCCCTGACAAATGGCCTGAGGGGGGGGAAGAGTGATCCCTGCCCTTTACCTTGACCCCTGTTTCCTGAACTACATCCAGTTCAAAGCCTCCCCCTCTCCCCTCGTGGCAGACCAACCCTGAGAGGGGAGCTGAAGGGAGGGCCCCAGGGGGAGGAAGCTGTAATACCAGGATTTATACACAGATTAAATACCCCTCCCCTCTTCCTTCCTCCCTCCCCCTCACCTTCTCCATCCCTCTCTCCTTACATTCTCCTTCTATTCCTCATCCTTACCCTCTTCCCCCCTCCTCCCCCTATTTGCCCCTCTGTCCAGATGTACAGTAATCTGTGGAAGCAGTAGGATTTAGAGCTGACAGAAATTCTGACTGGAAAAGATTCTGGAATGGGGGGAATCATGACATCATTTTGTTCTTGTGTGTGTTCGATAGTCTCATCTGGGCCTCATTATGTGATGTGTTTTGTTGTATGTAAAGTCAGCTTAGCTGAAGGAAGGGCTGTTGTATAGGACATGTTAATACGGTGAACCAGGCATCTGGGTACTCGCAGCCAGCGTGGAGGTATTACAGCCTGTTACTCTCGGTTCCTCTGCTAGAAGACTAACCTCTCTTGTCCATGGGAACGTTGGACTAACGTCAGGCTATCCAGTCCTCCCTGAACAGCTCGGTGTATACTGCCTCAGATGAATATACTGAAACAAGAGCATTTTCTCAACCCATATATGTATCAGGTCTGGATGCCAGACATCCTCAACCCAAACACACATATTTACAACCCCAGTCTGTCTCCCAGAGATGGGTCAGAGCATTGGCTTCCATAGTTCAAAACAACTAGTTAATGTCATTCTCATGATCATAAGGTACCCCAGGGCACCCACCCACTAAACATCGCCAGTGTAAAGTCACACAGGATCCACCTGGAAGTCTGCTGTCTGATGGGACTTTATCACGAGGAACCCCGGGTCGGGTCGAGAACTAGAGAGAGGAAAGGGCAGGTAGCTCTTACCTGAATATGTCCTGTAAGAATACATTTTTGTATTCTGTTGCAAAATGTTTTTCTACAGTGTGCCCTACTGAACAAAACCCATGGTAAATGTTTTTTTTTTTTGGAGAAGGCCTGTATTGTTGACTAGTAGTCTACCTTCTACCATGTTGGGTCAACTGCCTGTGCCCTGACCAGGAAGAGTCCATTTGGCTAATGGCTTTCCAGTCGATCCTCATCCCTCCTCATGCCGTTTAGGAAATGCCTGTGTGCCCTCTGGAAGCGCTAGCAGATGTGCAGGCAGCCAGGTCGTCTCTGGTCGACCAGCCGGCTCTAGCAGTTCGCCTGGGGACGAGGTTAGGGCTCGAGTAACGCAGGCTAAAAAAGGTAGATTACTCTATGGTCCACCCCACCCTCCACACTTCTCCACTAGCGAGGGATAGAGTTGGTGATATAAGCCAGAGGACGGCGAGGGAGGAAACAGCAGCATCTGAGGTAAGCCAGATGAGAAGAGGAGACCCATGTTGAAGCTTTGGTTCTGCAGTCTGCACTGTTAGGGGGTGACCGAGAGAGGAGATGAGGGTTGGGGGGTACCTCCTGCACCCCAGCTGAAACCAAACCTGCATCCCACTCTCTGCCAACAGTCTGAGGCTTCATAGTGATCATACAACGGTTTAGTTGTCTTGGTCATGTCTTGTTTTATGCTGGGACTCAAGAATTACGTGTATTTTTATATTCTGTTCATAAAGCATCTCAGAGGAGTAACATGACATGGACAGTGGGGACCTGATCCTAGATCGGCACTCCTACTCTGACCTGATGTATGAATACGGGCCCTGGTCCTTTTGGGTTTTCAGGAGCTCTGGATCACATCGTGGTGTCCACGGCAGACGGCAAGTTCCCACTGAACCAGCTGGGTCAGATCTCCGTGAAGTCCCCTCAGCTCATCGTGGTCAACATGACTGGTTTCCCAGAGGTGAGCTCACAAATGCACAGTACAGACACACACTGTATGAACCACACTCTGGGCTGATGGCAACACATTTTGAAATTGGCATGTCATTTTAGAAACCTGGACTGAAATCTCCTACTCTTGTCTCATCCAGTGCATGGAAGGTTGAGCAGTGTTAAGTGTCGACACACAACCTCCATCGATCTCTCTCGTTCTCTCTTACTCCTTTCTCCTTCTCTGAAACTTGAGTCGGTTAGTGATCGATGGTTCAGGGAAGCTCTTTGTTCTGGGATAAGATTGAAACAAATTCCAAGACTCTGTGGTCAGCTGTCATCAGCAGGAAGTGACCGTGCTTTGCCCTCTGGGAAGGAGGAGAGCTAACTGCTCCAATAGATTCTCTCTTTCTCACAGACACACTGAAAGGGAACAACTCTTTCCCTCTCCTCCCTGGGTTTCTCCTTCCCCTGGTCTTTTCTCCCTCCAGCATCCTAAGTTGGTAATGAGGGTTGTCCCTGTCTAATTCTGGGATCAGTTTTAAAGGGAGGTTGATGCTCTTTGGCCTTGGCTCAGCTCCATTTAGTACTGCATGAGAAGCTGAACCTGGAACGTAGTACTCTTGTCACTGTAGGTGTACTAATACATTATTCATGAGAGATCACAGCTTTTAGATTTGCAGATTTGTTTTTGTGAATACTCATGTATTCACGACACAAACTACTGCAGCATAAATACTGGAGGCTGACGGGAGGGGTCGGGAGACACTGTGGCCCTGTCCGACGTTACACCCGAAAGGGGCCAAACAGGCAGGATATAACCCCACCCACTTTGCCAAAGCACAGCCCCCACACCACTAGAGGGATATCTTCAACCACCAATTTACCATCCTAAGACGTGGCAGAAGATCTCCCCCTTGGCATGAACCCAGGGTGTGAACGTCAGGACCAACGGATAGGAGATGGGTAGGCCGGGTAGGAGATGGGTAGGCCGGGTAGGAGATGGGTAGGATGGGTAGGAGCAGTCCCATGTAATGCTTTGTAGGTTAGCAGTAAAACCTTGAAATAAGCCCTGGCCTTAACAAGCCAGTGTAGAGAGGCTAGCACTGGAGTAATATGATCACATTTTTGGGTTCTAGTCAGGATTCTAGCAGTGCTTAGTGCTTTATCCGGGTAGCCAGAAAGTAGAGCATTGCAGTAGTCTAACCAAGAAGTGACAAAAGCACTCCCATTACCTAACAGTCTTAACAGCCCTGCTAAGGCAACACAGGGGTGACTGCACAGCACCCAGAGCAAATAGGATTATAATTATTCACATCAATTACCCATGATCCTAACGAGAGGCCATTGTTTTCCAGCCATTCAGTACTGCAGTTCAGTGTTACTGCAAACCCCCAGTGGCTGTTGTGCAGTGGTGATGGCAGCATGAATTAAACCACTTGGATCTGAAGGAACAAAGGGATGTAAAAGGTCTGTGTGGGATCCTCAACATCATTAACCAGCTGTTTACTTTGGCTCTGTTCATTCCTCTCGGTTGGACTGTGGCTTTGAACTGGCTGTGTTTATTCACGAACCTCAGTGTAATTCCACAATTGAACATATGAACCAGAACATGCCTGGTGTTTACAGAGCTGGCCAGAACAGAGCACAGCATTCCCCCACTTTTCCCTAATGGCTAGAGCTGTAGGAAGTAATGATGAATTCAGTACTGAGAACAATCAAACACAGGTATGGGATGGCTCTCTGGAGTAACTAGAGAATAGGAGAGAACCAGAGAATGGGAGAAGCTGTTTATTTAATAATTCATTTTTAACCCCCTTTTTCTCCCCAATTTCGTGATTACGATCTTGTCCCATCACTGCAACTCCCCAACGGGCTCTGGAGAGGCCTGCGGAAGATGACCCGCCTAGCCGCGCTTCTTAACACCCGACCACTTTACCTGGAAGCCAGCCGCACCAATGTGTCGGAGGAAACACCGTTCAACACTCTCCCTCTGGCACCTCTCCTTTCTGTCTTCCCTGTTTCTGACGCTCTCCCTCGGGCACCTCTCCTTTCTGTCTTCCCTGTTTCTGACGCTCTCCCTCAGGCACTTCTCCTTTCTGGCTTCCCTGTTTCTGACACTCTCCCTCGGGCACCTCTCCTTTCTGTCTTCCCTGTTTCTGACACTCTCCCTCGGGCACCTCTCCTTTCTGTCTTCCCTGTTTCTGTTCCCTCTCTCCTTTCTGTCTTCCCCTGTTTCTGACGCTCTCCCTCGGGCACCTCTCCTTTCTGTCTTCCCTGTTTCTGACGCTCTCCCTCACCTCTCCTTTCTGGCACCTCTCCTTTCTGTCTTCCCTGTCTTCCCCCTGTTTCTCCTTTCTGTCTTCCCTCCCTCCCTCGGGCACCTCTCCCTGTCTTCCCCTGTTTCTGTCTTCCCTCTGTTTCTGTCTTCCCCTGTTCTCCCTCGGGCACCTCTCCTTTCTGTCTTCCCCTGTTTCTGACGCTCTCCCTCGGGCACCTCTCCTTTCTGTCTTCCCCTGTTTCTGACGCTCTCCCTCGGGCACCTCTCCTTTCTGTCTTCCCTGTTTCTGACGCTCTCCCTCGGGCACCTCTCCTTTCTGTCTTCTCTGTTTCTGACGCTCTCCCTCGGGCACCTCTCCTTTCTGTCTTCCTGTTTCTGTTTCCCTCGGGCACCTCTCCTTTCTGTCTCTCCCTCGGGCACCTCTCCTTTCTGTCTTCTCTGTTTCTGACGCTCTCCCTCGGGCACCTCTCCTTTCTGTCTTCTCTGTTTCTGACGCTCTCCCTCGGGCACCTCTCCTTTCTGTCTTCTCTGTTTCTGACGTCTCTCCCTCGGGCACCTCTCCTTTCTGTCTTCTCTGTTTCTGACGCTCTCCCTCGGGCACCTCTCCTTTCTGTCTTCTCTGTTTCTGACGCTCTCCCTCGGGCACCTCTCCCACCACTGACAGACAAACCTCATTTCTGTCTTCTCTGTTTCTGAGATTACAGACTTTTCTGTCTTCTCTGTTTCTGACGTCTCCCTCGGGCACCTCTCCTTTCTGTCTTCTCTGTTTCTGACGCTCTCCCTCGGGCACCTCTGTTTCTGACGCTCTCCCTCGGGCACCTCTCCTTTCTGTCTTCTCTGTTTCTGACCTCTCCTAGTCTTCTCTGTTTCTGAACGCTCTCCCTCGGGCACCTCTCCTTTCTGTCTTCTCTGTTTCTGACGCTCTCCCTCGGGCACCTCTCCTTTCTGTCTTCTCTGTTTCTGACGCTCTCCCTCGGGCACCTCTCCTTTCTGTCTTCTCTGTTTCTGACGCTCTCCCTCGGGCACCTCTCCCACCACCACAGACAAATCATATATCCAGATTACAGACTTTTCATTAATTGTCTATTGGAGTTCAACCACCGTTAGTTCTAACATACATCTCCTAGATAATGACTCTGTTGTCTACCGGACCGTTAGTTCTAACATACATCTCCTAGATAATGAATGTTGTCTACCGGACCGTTAGTTCTAACATACATCTCCTAGATAATGACTGTTGTCTACCGGACCGTTAGTTCTAACATACAGCAGTCATTATCTAGGAGATGTATGTTAGAACTAACGGTCCGGTAGACAACAGTCATTATCTAGGAGATGTATGTTAGAACTAACGGTCCGGTAGACAACAGAGTCCTTATCTAGGAGATGTATGTTAGAACTAACGGTGGTTGAACTCCTACATCATACATCTCCTAGATAATGATTCTGTTGTCTACCAGACTGTTGTGCTGTATAGAATATATTCTATAGTGGAAAGAAACTACTCAGAATCTCCTTTTCCAATGCATAGTGAGTACCCAGCCAGACCACCCCCCTGTGCCCAGGAGACCCCGCTCTGACAGCATCCCGCAGCACTTCCACACTGCATGTGCCCCCCCCACACACACACACACACACCCTAGCCCCCCCCAACCCCCTCTACCAGAGATTCTACACAGTTCACCCAGCTCGCCATGGATCAAAGCCAGCATGACCATGGACCGCCTGTGTCTGCAGTGAGAGTACTCCTGCCCCAGTCCCAGCTGGCAGTCATTAGGTTCAGGTCGAATGTGTGTTTGTGTCCTCAGGCCGTGGCTGCTGCCACCCGCGCCCTACGAGAGAGCAGCATGAAACTCAACCCTGAGGTGGATGGAACCATAATCAGGGTGGCCATTCCCAAGTGAGTCAACCAGGCTGGGCCAGAACACTGTCTCTACTCTCGCTCTCTTTTTCCTCTCAATTTCATCACTCTCTTTGTTTTACCATTTCTCTCCATGTCTTTATATTTTATCCTCCTACTTTTTCTCTTTCCAGTAATTAATTATCTTGTCAGTCCCTTCCCTGACCATCCGTCTCCTTGTAAAGAAATGCATGGATCTGTCTGTGGTTTCCAGGAGTGTCTGACACATTTATCTGACTGTCACCCAACTGGAACAGTTCTACAACACCAACCTTGGTCAGAAGTCTTCAGCTCTCTGACCAATTCTGCTCCCTGCCAAATCAAATAGCTTGATGTGCAGCCGTCACTCGCTTAACCACAAAAACATGTGGCTACGTCACAAATGGCACACTACCTTCTATGTAGTGCACTGCTTTTGACCCTGTAGTGAATACATTAGGGATGCAGGCTGTGTGATTAATAAGTACGCTCAGCAGCAGGTGCTTGTCTGGCAGCGCAGGACAGGGGGACGGACAGACGGACGCCTTCTTCCTCTGCAATCAGTCTCGGCACGCAACAACATTTGCATTTCCAAAGAGAGCGAGCGTCTTGATTGGCCCAGAATCAGTAATTACACATTATTGTTTGCAGTAAATAGACACCACTCTTGGATTGTTTGCAAATAGTCCCAGGCAAAAATACCAATTACAGAAAATAAAGTGTTAGCTGTTACACCAGCAAAACAAAGTTGTTGACTGTTCTGTGACCATAATACATTGGTTTTTTTTGTGGCACAGAGAGCCAGTCATTTAGCCAGGTATTGTTTTAAGAAATGTAATGCTTTGGGCATTAATATGATTTGTGCCTACTTTCTCCCATAGAGAGAATATTAAACAGTGTGTTTGTGCGTGTGTGTATTCATGCTTTGTGTGTGTGTATTCATGCTTTGTGTGTGTGTATTCATGCTTTGTGTGTGTGTGTATTCATGCTTTGTGCGTGCGACTGTGTGTGTTTATCGCTCGTAACACTGTGTGCTAATGTGTCCATGCAGGGTGACGCGGGAGCACAGGGAGAACCTGGCAAAGCTAGCTAAGCAGTTCGGTAACAAGGCCAAGGAGTCTCTGAGGAGGGTGAGGTCCAACGCTATCACTCAGGTGAAGAAGGCCAAGGACACCGTTTCTGAGGACACCATCCGATTGGTGGAGAAACAGGTACTGAGATACCTCAACCTGTCCTATCGGAGGACAGAAATACAATGGTTATAATAGTCAGAAGGCTACAAACATTCAGATGAATCCTTACTGTTTTTTTGGGCACCCCAAATCGTTTTACAGTATTTCTATAATAGTAATAGTTGTCTAGTAAGAATGTGTCTGTTCTCCACCTCTCAGGTTGGGCAGATGGCGGACAGCTTTGCAGCAGATGTAGACAAGCAGTTGACTACCAAGACGAAAGAGCTGCTGGGGTGATGACGACTAACAGCACCACACCCTTATTTTTGATACTGTCATGTTTGCAATGGTTCCTCCTGCATATATGACTGGACACGATACTGGACACGGTGCTACACACGGTGCTGCACACAATACTGGACACGGTGCTGCACACGATACTGGACACTAGTTGGAGGTTTGTTTGGCGCTCGTTGGGGGCTTGTTTGTGTGTTCCAGAAGTTGGCATCGCACAACAGCGGCTGCTGGGTTCCTCACTCACTCTCGTCTTCAAACAAACACAGAGGGGAGAAATGGACTTTTAATGGCTTCTGGGAGCCTCCTAATCAAACTGATGCTACAGAGAGCTGTGTTTATATAGGAAGCACCTCTGAGACAGAGATGATCTCCCAGAGGACAGGAAGAAGAGATATGTACGTGGTGCCAGCATTTCTTTCAGATTCACCCTTAAAGGGATAGTTCAGCCATTTTACACATGACATTTTTGTTTCCTTCCACTTGGAAGCAGCTTCTCGACATAGCGACTGCAACCCTTGTAGCGCCACACCAAACTCACTGATTCGTTCTGTCAGTTTGTCCAGGATTAATCCTACAGCTACCAATGACAACACAATAAAGTGTCTACTACCATTCTGTATGGGTGCCATTAACTGAAACACTGCTTTGTACGTCATCTCTGTTCTGTTTTTTCTTCTTTACCTTTGATGTGAGTTAGATGTTAGATTAGTGAGTGGTAATGGTCTACTTTCTTCCTCTGTTCTAAATTATAATGTATCACACCATTCATCTATTAGGCAGGGTCTTAATATGGTGGTTTGCGTGGCCCTACCCTGAGATGCTACACACACACACACACACACACACACAGATGGTCATTGGATAAACAACAGTTTAGAGGAGTGCACAGATGAGGGACCTGGCAGTGGTTCTTGTGAGTCTGGGTCCATATGTCAGTAATTTGGGGGCATTGTGTACCTTGGCCCAGAACATGATCGATGGAGGAGTGAAAGACTCAAGTCCCTGGCCCCGAACGCAGCTCTGGAAATTGCTTTCAGCTGAATACTTTAATTTCATTTGACATTTATCAACTGAATTACTGGTCCTCCGCTCGCAGCCTCGCTCTGTTTTACTACTGCTGCCATGGAATAGAGGGACAGTGAGGAGAGAGGAAATTGATTTTCTTGTACATTTTTACCAGAGGCACAAGTCTAATTGGCTCAGTAAACTTTTGAATTGACAGTGTTAGTGCACTCCCTTTGGACACCAACATCTGGCTTGGAGGTTAAAGTAAGGAGACGTACTGTAACTACTTGGCTGTAGTCCCTGACGTTACATATTATTTCAGTTGAAGCAAGGAACTGTAAGTATCTCGCAGGGGCCTTGTCCTCGTACTTTACATGCAGATTTTGCATGTTTGAATTATACAGTTTTGGAGTCTTGCGAGATGCTTGTGACAATGGTGTAACATTGATATATCGGTTAGGTTTGGTGAGTATACTTCACTAACGCCTGGCAGAGGGGTTGTGCAGGCGATCAAACCTCCCTGCCAGTGCCGCTCTGATTACACACCCAGCCCATGTTCAGAGAGAGAGATATTCAGAGGCAAAGAAATGTGTCCCATATGCCTATCGCGTCCTCACCCTGTGAAGTGTACGAGCCACCCGACAATCTCATCAACAATCCAATCAGTGATGATGTAGAATACACCTCTGGTGTGATGGGATGACTTTCAGCCCGGCAGTTTGTGTCATAGGGGAAGATTCACTGCATATGTAAATCAGACTGTACATTATCATGGATTTGATGTTCAGAAAGATTTTAGGTGTTAGGAGAGAGGGGGCTAAATTGGAGGGATAGGCACAGACTGAAAATAATAGGCTCTGTACAGTTTCTGATCTGTAATTCATATTTGGTGATGTGTTTGAAATATACTGAACAAAAATATAAACGCAACATGTAAAGTGTTGGTCCCTTGTTTCATGAGCTGATTTTAAAGATCACCAGAAATGTTCCATACTCACAAAAAGCGTATTTCTCTCATATTATTTACATCCCTGTTAGTGAGCATTTCCCCTTTGCACAACACAGTTACACATCCTTTGCCAAGATAATCCATCCACCTGACAAGTGTGACATATCAACAAGTTAATTAAACTGCATGATCATTACAAAGGTGCACCTTGTGCTGGGGGCGAAGGCCATTAAAATTAGCATTTTTGTCACATAACACAATGCCACAGCTGACTGCAGGAATGTCCACCAGAGTTGCTGCCAGAGAATGGAATGCTCAATTCTCTACCATAAGCTGCCTCTAACTTTGTTTTAGAGAATTTGGCGGTACGTCCAGCCGGCCTCACAACCGCCAGCCCAGGACCTCCACATCCGATGACTTCACCTGCGGGATCATCTGAGACCAGTCACCCGGACAGATGAAACTGAGGAATATTTCTGTCTGTAATAAAGCCCTTTTGTGGGGGAAAACTCATTCTGGTTGGGTGGGCCAAATATGAATACCAGGCCCACCAATGGCTGCTCTCCTGTCCACTCTTGTGAAATCCATAGATTTAGGCCATAGACCTAATGAATGTATTTCAATATACTGATTTCCTTATATGAACTGAAACTCTGTAAAATCATTGAAGTTGTTGCATGTTGTGTTTTTATATTTTTGTTCAGTACAATTAAGTCAGTTTTCAGATAAGAACGAGTGCCCTTGTAGGTCTACTGTGATAGGCTACAATCTTGATGGCCTGCTATGCATACGGTTCAGGGCTAATGGAATGTCATGTGAGGACTATCTGAAGACTGGAATGTGTGACTCTGGGGTCATAGGGTCAAATGAGTATGTAGGATGACTGATATACATTAATGCAGAGGGTGTTGAGCCTATATGATGCTCTACTCGGTCTAATCTAGGCCTTATAAGCCTTTCCACCCACTCAGAAATATTTATTATAGTATGGAAATTGTTATTGCGTATATGAAACACCATTAGCAGGAGGTGGGGCATCTTAATCATCAGGTAACTAATACTGGGGAAGAAAACTGCTTCATTTATTTCCTCTCTATTGATCTGGCCTTGTGGCCTGTGATAACTGTTGACCTGGCCTTGTGGCCTGTGTTGACCTGGCCTGTGATGACTGTGTTGACCTGGCATTGTGGCCTGTGATGACTGTGTTGACCTGGCATTGTGGCCTGTGATGACTGTTGACCTGGCCTTGTGGCCTTTGAGCCATTTCAGTGTCACAGGTGGAACGTGCGCTCGTTTGGGGGGGTCCCTGGGCGCGTCCATGCACGTCTCGCCACGGGCTCGGCTGCCCGTGCACCCGTCGCAGTAAGGAAAGACCGATCCCCTTCTAACAGAGCGATGCTTTAATCTGAAGCGTTTAAACTGTCATTCCAAATCGTCTGGACCTCGTGATTACCGGCACAAGAGGAATTATATATTTAGCTTTATGTCCACCGTGATTTCTTCCCCCCCCCATTTTTTTTATCTTAAGTGATTGGTACCCTCAATGGTTCCTATCTCTGAGGAGTTGACCTCATCCCCTGGGAACACTGTAATCAAGGATCTCAGCACGGCGAGGGTGTGATGGGGCTGGGGTATCATAAATGACAATGTTCTGTGTTCCTATGCTAATATGACCCCTACTACAGCACAGACATTAATACATTCATAAGTAAATGGCTAAGGCTATATTTGAAAATGTATGAAGGTGTTCAGTTCAGTCCCCCACTCTCACAAACACCCTTTTGTTACAGTATGTATGGTACAGTGGGGCAAAAAAGTATTTAGTCAGCCACAAATTGTGCAAGTTCTCACACTTAAAAAGATGAGAGGCCGTTAATTTTCATCATAGGTACACTTCAACTATGACAGACAAAATGAGAAAAAAAATCCAGAAAATCACATTGTAGGATTTTTAATGATTTAATTTGCAAATTATGGTGGAAAATAAGTATTTGGTCACCTACAAGCAAGCAAGATTTCTGGCTCTCAAAGACCTGTAACTTCTTCTTTAAGAGGCTCCTCTGTCCTCCACTTGTTACCTGTATTAATGGCACCTGTTTGAACTTGTTATCAGTATAAAATACACCTGTCCACAACCTCAAACAGTCACACTCCAAACTCCACTATGGCCAAGACCAAAGAGCTGTCAAAGGACACCAGAAACAAAATTGTAGACCTGCACCAGACTGGGAAGACTGAATCTGCAATAGGTCAACAGCTTGGTTTGAAGAAATCAACTGTGGGAGCAATTATTAGGAAATGGAAGACATACAAGACCACTGATAATCTCCCTCGATCTGGGGCTCCACGCAAGATCTCACCCGTGGGGTCAAAATGATCACAAGAACGGTGAGCAAAAATCCCAGAACCACACGGGGGGACCTAGTGAATGACCTGCAGAGAGCTGGGACCAAAGTAACAAAGCCTACCATCAGCAAGGGCATTGAAGATGAAACGTGGCTGGGTCTTTCAGCATGACAATGATTCCAAACACACCGCCCGGGCAACGAAGGAGTGGCTTCGTAAGAAGCATTTCAATGTCCTGGAGTGGCCCTGCCAGTCTCCAGATCTCAACCCCATAGAACATCTTTGGAGGGAGTTGAAAGTCCGTATTGCCCAGCAACAGCCCCAAAACATCACTGCTCTAGAGGAGATCTGCATGGAGCAATGGGCCAAAATACCAGCAACAGTGTGTGAAAACCTTGTGAAGACTTACAGAAAACGTTTGACCTCTGTCATTGCCAACAAAGGGTATATAACAAAGTATGGAGAAACTTTTGTTATTGACCAAATACTTATTTTCCACCATAATTTGCAAATAAATTCATTAAAAATCCTACAATGTGATTTTCTGGATTTTCTTCCCCCTCATTTTGTCTGTCATAGTTGAAGTGTACCTATGATGAAAATTACAGGCCTCTCTCATCTTTTTAAGTGGGAGAACTTGCACAATTGGTGGCTGACTAAATACTTTTTTGCCCCACTGTATATAGTTTATAATGTTACAGCCCACACAGAGCAAGGCTTCACCAGTTTGAGAAAGCAAAACATGTTGATAGTTGAAGTTGCTGCAAGACCTATTATTGCATTGACCATCTTCTTGGCTTTTTTGACCTTGTGAATGACCTCTCACTTGTGGCCTTGTCTCTATGTACATAAAGACATGTGCGAGGCCTGTCGTGGCCGTTAGTGCTCTTAAAGCGTCAACATGTCAGTTGATTCAACAGCCTATTTTATGATTGAGAATGTACTTGCCGTTCTTCCGGACTGTGATGAAATTTTGAAGGCCAACTTGCAAACAGGTGATACCTGTTAATTACAACACTAACTTGTGCTACAACAGTTTATTGGACACATTGCTAGTGTCAATGTGTATGTTGACTCTAGTCGTCCCATCTCTAACAGACACCCCAGCATCTTTACTCCAAGACTGTTTTTTAACCTCCTAAAAGATCAAGTGAATCAATACTACCTCCTAACCCATCCCAGAAGTCCCTTAAAAGATGCCTCAGCACACAGTCCACCACTTGACTCCAATCCTTAGGTCGCTCAAACTCTAACCGATCCTGAGATATCCTCTGAGATATCCTGAACTAGACTAATACATGGTAATTCCCTTATAAAAAAAGAAGTGATCATTTGCTTTCCAAAGGCCACAGATAAAACAGGAAGTTGGTTAATCTGAAACTTGATCCGGCAGGAAGGAAGGACTCAGGAACCAGCGTTGAGATCTTTCACCAATCATATTCATCACAGCCGGACGGCCCGGGCAGGCCCAGACTCATTAGGTCGCAGCACTGCACTTAACTAAACATCTTTCCCATAAAATAAATGCTTCCAGGTTACTCTGCCTTGCCCAGGTTGCCTCTTCACCCTGTCTCGCCTCAACAGCCCATCTGATCTCAATTACCTCAGTGAGTTGGTTGGTGGTGGTGGAGTGATCAGACCTGGGTTCAAATAGTGTTTTAAATCTGTCAAATACTTTGAGCGATCTCTTTAACCTGCCTTGGGTGACAGTCAGATGCAACAGGGTTTGTGGGTTGGACTGTTGACTTTTCTTCTGGTTCCATTGCAACAGACAAGCTCAATCAAGCACAGATAAAGTATTTTAAATCTTTTGGAATAGTATTTGAACCCAGGTTTGACTGGTGGTGGCGTAGTGATACCGGACCCCTAGTCTTGACTCAAGGCCATGGCAACTGGTGAGACGCCGAGCCGTACCCCGACACAGATCTACCTGCTCTCTATCCCTCTCATTTAGAATACAAGGGTTGTGTGCCAAATTACGTCCTATTCCCTATATAGTGCAAAGGGCTCTGGTCAAAAGTCCCAAATGACATCCTATTCCCTATATAGTGCAAAGGGCTCTGGTCAAAAGTTTTGCAACATATAAGGATTTGGGACATCGCCAATAGGGCAAGAAGAGGGGAAAGCGTTATTGAATAATTGGTTCCTGATGCTTTCCGCCCCTTTCCTTTGTAATATTAATGACCAAATAGTTTTCCTAGTGCACTACTTTTGACCACAGAAAATAGGGATTATGGTGCCTGCCCAGTGCCATTTGAGACACATGGTTGATGTTGTTGGAGGAAGTAGGGCCTAGGGTATAGGAAGAAGTCCTATTTGATGGGTTTAACTGTCATTTTGTGGGAGGAGGAGATCAGACAGTTGGTGTGGAGTTCCAGTTCCAGAGGATGTAGAATAGTTTTATTTTTAGGACTGGAGGATCTCAGAAGCCTTGGGGCCCATCCCAAATGGCACCTAATGGGCCATTTGTAGTACCTAATAGTACCTAATAGGCACCTAATAGTTAAATGTAGTACACTATGAAGGGAATATGGTGCCATTTGGGACACAGACCATCTGAAGATCTAGGCTCAGGCTGCTATAGAAGTATTTGTGGCACAGGCTAGCGGATTAATGTTCTGGAGCATGTCATTTCTTCATAGGTCACATGCGAAAAGTCAATCAGCAAACAGGAAAGACCAGAAAGCAGAAATCTGCAGAACATATGTTCTGCTCCGATTGGTGTCTAACAGAAATGTTTTCTGTTGGCTTATTTCAGATCTGATTAAAGATACGTTGCAGGTAAAAAGTCTGAGACTGGGATTCCTCTGTTACACTGTCTCGCTCTCTCTAACTCCCCCTCCCTCTCTCACCTGTGCAGGTTGAATTTACCCAGGTATCCACTTGCCATGGAACCTGCCAGTGTCAAACTGGATGTAGGCTAGGCTACAGACTACATGCTTCAGTTCGGGAATTGATTTTATATCCATTGTGAACACTTTTTTGTTCTATCACCCTCTCTTCTTCATTCACCCACTTACCTGTAGTTTATTAAGGCATGGTTGGTTTCCATAGTAACCATGAGTCCACATCCCCTCAGCATCATTGTAAATGTGTTTACAAGGAGATGAGAGGGCACCACCTTGTGACAGCACATAAACTAACTATCTGGTTGCCACAAACACTCAGAGGGGGATACAATATGTGTTCCCATGTATCTTGTTCCAAAAACACCATTCTGTTTTGTAATCATTGAGTCCAGTAAGATATATATATATATATATATCTGCTGCTATAACTGCTGCTATAACTCCTGTGGTTACGCTATTGTTATTTAAGTTAAGGAATTGGTGTTATCCGCCCGTCTGTGACTGAATAGGCCCAGTGGACTATAGAGTCTTTATGCTACTTGGGGAGCTCAGCTCTGTGCTCCTTCAGTTGTATTGAGAGGTTTCTCTCTCTTTAATGGAACACTCTCACAGTGTTCTAGAATCATCAGTGATGAAAGTCTTTGTTCTGTTCTGACTCACAGAGAACCCCTCCCTCAACCTCATTATCTGCAGACCCAATCTCTCCAAGTGTGCTGATACAGTCAAGATCAGAATATAGACAAATGGTGCCATTAAAAAAAGCAAGCAACCAAAAACGCAGAGCACTTCATGAGAGGAAAATACCATCGAGTGAATAAATTCTACTAAACGCGTGTTGGAGCTAGAATACGTACAAGGTGAAAACTTCTGAGAAGGATTTTGAGAAGACAACTCATTCTCAATATCCTCTTCTATGGTTACAGCCCTCCTTACGCCAGAGATGGTCTGTCTATAATGTAATAGGACTCATGTCATCCGTTGAGTTCTCAAATGACCAATCTGAAGTTAAGATAGAGTTTGTCATAAGAGTCAGGGAGGACTAGAAACAATTGAGTAATTCTTCATTTAGCCTAGTAAAAATGCATTAATTGAAGCCCACCCCCAAAAAATGTTTTGTAGAGATGTTGACTGAGTGTAAACTATACAAAGAAAGAAAGTCACACATTCTAATTATCCTCCCAAATGTTTAATGGGCATGACAACCAACGTTTCAGCACACAGTACCTTCTTCAGGGTTTCTTGGTAAACGCTTGAACCAGGTTATGAAGCGAAACTGTGCAGCCAATGAACACAGTGAGGGGCGTGTCATAGTAATTAAGGTAATGAGGGATGAAAAAGTGGAACTGTTAAACTCTTATTTTACTGCGTGTGTCAAGATGTTGAATACACAAGGCAGTTATTTACATAATGTCAACATGATTAGATTTAATACAATACATCACGTTAATATCATCTTATGATTAGATTTAATAGAATACATCATGTTAATATCAATCATTATTGTTTACATTTCATTTATTTGAATCTTTTTCATAATTTAATTATATTTTTTTCATTTAAGTAGGCAAGTCAGTTAAGAACAAATGATTATTTACAATGACAACCTACCCAGGCCAAACCCAGATGACCCTGGGCCAACAGTGCGCTGCCCTATGGGACACAGCCTGGATTTAATATCTTCTCGTGGTTCAAACATAATGCATAATGAACATCATCAACATGGGAAACATGATATGCAGTATCAGCTAATAAGCTGTGGGCAAAACATGTTCATTGTGTTGAAATGTTCATAGAAAGGGACTGAGATCAAAGTCAATATTCAAACCACTAGGGGTCAGTGTTTTCAGGTGGGAGATCCAGTTGGCTTTGCTCTAGCAGTGATGTCTCAATGTTACCTCTTCTCCTTGGTAGGGTAACATGCTCCATACCTGTGTATATGAGGGAGGAAACAGGATGGTTGGCTTCAAACAAAGTAGGCTGCTACTGGGTAGTCAGTGTTCTTACACCTGACTGAGCTGTGGTGTTCAGCAATTGGTTGTTTTGTCTTTTCGTTTGCCTTCACCACTTCATGTAGCCAACAGAGGGAGACAGAGACTGATAGTCTCACATAGAAGTAACTACTAATCTGTAGCCTACCTTTGCTGCACTAATATTCCATGTGGCATGGGTGACAGGTTTTCTATAGTGTGTTTCTATATTTAATCTGGGTTGAACAGATAAGCAGATAGTATTTACACTGATTATATCAAACATTAGCAACACCTTCCTAATATTGAGTTGCACGCACCTTACATATTGTTTTACCTGTCTCCTCCCTTACACTGATTGAAGTGGATTTGCCATCAAAAAGGGATCATAGCTTTCACCTGGATTCACCTGGTCAGTCTATGTCATGTAGTTAAAGTGTTGGATACACAGTGGATGTACACATGAATATGAACTAAATGGTGTGAGGCCGTACTGACAGAATAATGTGCTTTCTGTTTGCACTAAGATAATGGCATCATTTAAACACTCACCTGCTTCTCGGCAGCCAACTATGTCCTCTTTACAGAATACTTAAGTCTCCCATGTAAACACAGATACATGCATGAACATACACACACAGACTTATTCTATCATCCTCCTTTTGGTCACTAGGGTCTGCACAATGTCTGTCCATTTGGAAGGTCAAGGGAGCCTCTTTCTGTCTCCACCTCCCTCTCTTTCCCTCCCGCGCCACAACAAGTGGGACCATGGACGGTAACCTGTTGTCCTTCATGCTGTTTGGGGTGGTGGTGTGGATGGTGTTGGCTGTCTACCTGTGTGGTACTGCTATGCTCCCTGTGCTGGAAGAACCAGGGAGAGGAAACTGACACGGAGAGTTCAGGGGTTACATCTGCTGAGATCACAGAGATCCTGTGAGAACATGACAGAAAAGGGGAAGAATACTTTGTCCTCATTCCAGAGGTTAAGTGCCTTGCTCAAGGGCACAATGGTAGGAGATGCAATTAGGATGCTCACTTCCCATCATCTTTTCATGAGAGACTTGGGATTTGAACCGGCAACCCTCCAGTTTTCTGTCTCTCTTTGCTTTTGCCCCAAGCAACCTTATCACTGGTAAGTAGAATTAATTTTCTTACAATAAGATGAAACCTTATTTAGTACCTCTTATTTAAGCGATAAGGCCCGGAGGTGTGTGGTATATGGCCAGTATACCATGTCTAAGGGCTGTTCTTATGCACCGTGCAACATGGAGCGCTTGGATACAACACTTAGCCGTGTTGTATTGGCCATATACTACAAACCCCCAAGATGCCTTATTGATATTATAAACTGGTTTTCAATGTAATTAGAACAGTAGTCAAGCCATTTGTGTCATACCTGTGGTATACGGTCTGATATAACACAGCCTTCAGCCAATCAGCATTCAGGGCTCGAACGACCCGGTTTATAATATATATTTATTCTATCTAGAGATGCCAAAGTGGCGGACCCAGTCCTAAGTGGAGACAAACTGATCAGGTGTACTTACAGTGAGAGTTAAAATTCTAGTCCAGTAGTTACATGTTTAGTTAGCTAGTCCAGTAGTTACATGTTTAGTTAGTCCAGTAGTTACATATTTAGTCCAGTAGTTACATATTTAGTTATTTAGTCCAGTAGTTACATGCTTAGTTAGTCCAGTAGTTACATGTTTAGTTAGTCCAGTAGTTACATATTTAGTTAGTTAGTCCAGTAGTTACATGTTTAGTTAGTCCAGTAGTTACATGCTTAGTTAGTCCAGTAGTTACATGTTTAGTTAGTCCAGTAGTTACATATTTAGTTAGTTAGTCCAGTAGTTTCATGTTTAGTTAGTCCAGTAGTTACATATTTAGTTAGTTAGTCCAGTAGTTACATGTTTAGTTAGTCCAGTAGTTACATGCTTAGTTAGTCCAGTAGTAACATGTTTAGTTAGTTAGTCCAGTAGTTACATGTTTAGTTAGTTAGTCCAGTAGTTACATATTTAGTTAGTCCAGTAGTTACATGTTTAGTTAGTCCAGTAGTTACATGCTGAGTTAGTCCAGTAGTTACATGCTTAGTTAGTCCAGTAGTTACATGTTTAGTTAGTTAGTCCAGTAGTTACATATTTAGTTAGTTAGTCCAGTAGTTACATGTTTAGTTAGTCCAGTAGTTACATGCTTAGTTAGTCCAGTAGTTACATGCTTTAGTTAGTCCAGTAGTTACATGTTTAGTTAGTTAGTCCAGTAGTTACATGTTTAGTTAGTTAGTCCAGTAGTTACATATTTAGTTAGTTAGTTACAGTAGTTACATAGTTTAGTTAGTCCAGTAGTTACATGTTTAGTTAGTCCAGTAGTTACATATTTAGTTAGTTAGTCCAGTAGTTACATGTTTAGTTAGTCCAGTAGTTACATGTTTAGTTAGTCCAGTAGTTACATGTTTAGTTAGTCCAGTAGTTACATGTTTAGTTAGTCCAGTAGTTACATGCTTAGTTAGTCCAGTAGTTACATTTTAGTTAGTCCAGTAGTTACATGCTGAGTTAGTCCAGTAGTTACATGCTTAGTTAGTCCAGTAGTTACATATTTAGTTAGTTAGTCCAGTAGTTACATGTTTAGTTAGTTAGTCCAGTAGTTACAGGGCCTTGCGAAAGTATTTGGCCCCCTTGAACTTTGCGACCTTTTGCCACATTTCAGGCTTCAAACATAAAGATATAAAACTGTATTTTTTGTGAAGAATCAACAACAAGTGGGACACAATCATGAAGTGGAACGACATTTATTGGATATTTCAAACTTTTTTAACAAATCAAAAACTGAAAAATTGGGCGTGCAAAATTATTCAGCCCCCTTAAGTTAATACTTTGTAGCGCCACCTTTGCTGCGATTACAACTGTAAGTCGCTTGGGGTAAGTCTCTATCAGTTTTGCACATCGAGAGACTGACATTTTTTCCCATTCCTCCTTGCAAAACAGCTCGATCTCAGTGAGGTTGGATGGAGAGCATTTGTGAACAGCAGTTTTCAGTTCCACAGTTCCACAGATTCTCGATTGGATTCAGGTCTGGACTTTGACTTGGCCATTCTAACACCTGGATATGTTTATTTTTGAACCATTCCATTGTAGATTTTGCTTTATGTTTTGGATCATTGTCTTGTTGGAAGACAAATCTCCGTCCCAGTCTCAGGTCTTTTGCAGACTCCATCAGGTTTTCTTCCAGAATGGTCCTGTATTTGGCTCCATCCATCTTCCCATCAATTTTAACCATCTTCCCTGTCCCTGCTGAAGAAAAGCAGGCCCAAACCATGATGCTGCCACCACCATGTTTGACAGTGGGGATGGCGTGTTCAGGGTGATGAGCTGTGTTGCTTTTACGCCAAACATAACGTTTTGCATTGTTGCCAAAACATTCAATTTTGGTTTCATCTGACCAGAGCACCTTCTTCCACATGTTTGGTGTGTCTCCCAGGTGGCTTGTGGCAAACTTTAAACTACACTTTTTATGGATATCTTTAAGAAATGGCTTTCTTCTTGCCACTCTTCCATAAAGGCCAGATTTGTGTAATATACGACTGATTGTTGTCCTATGGACAGAGTCTTCCACCTCAGCTGTAGATCTCTGCAGTTCATCCAGAGTGATCATGGGCCTCTTAGCTGCATCTCTGATCAGTCTTCTCCTTGTATGAGCTGAAAGTTTAGAGGGACGGCCAGGTCTTGGTAGATTTGCAGTGGTCTGATACTCCTTCCATTTCAATATTATCGCTTGCACAGTGCTCCTTGGGATGTTTAAAGCTTGGGAAATCTTTTTGTATCCAAATCCGGCTTTAAACTTCTTCACAACAGTATCTCGGACCTGCCTGGTGTGTTCCTTGTTCTTCATGATGCTCTCTGCGCTTTTAATGGACCTCTGAGACTATCACAGTGCAGGTGCATTTATACGGAGTCTTGATTACACACAGGTGGATTGTATTTATCATCATTAGTCATTTAGGTCAACATTGGATCATTCAGAGATCCTCACTGAACTTCTGGAGAGAGTTTGCTGCACTGAAAGTAAAGGGGCTGAATAATTTTGCACGCCCAATTTTTCAGTTTTTGATTTGTTAAAAAAGTTTGAAATATCCAATAAATGTCGTTCCACTTCATGATTGTGTCCCACTTGTTGTTGATTCTTCACAAAAAAATACAGTTTTATATCTTTATGTTTGAAGCCTGAAATGTGGCAAAAGGTCGCAAAGTTCAAGGGGGCCGAATACTTTCGCAAGGCACTGTATATGTTTAGTTAGTTAGTCCAGTAGTTATATGTTTAGTTAGTTAGTCCAGTAGTTACATGCTTAGTTAGTTAGTCCTGTAGTTACATGTTTAGTTAGTTTGTCCAGTAGTTACATGCTTAGTTAGTTAGTCCAGTAGTTACATATTTAGTTAGTTAGTCCAGTAGTTACATATTTAGTTAGTCTAGTAGTTACATGTTTAGTTAGTTAGTCCAGTAGTTACATGTTTAGTTAGTTAGTCCAGTAGTTACATGTTTAGTTAGTTAGTCCAGTAGTTACATGCTTAGTTAGTCCAGTAGTTAGTTACATGTTTAGTTAGTCAAGTAGTTACATGTTTTTAGTTAGTTAGTCTAGTAGTTAGATACTGGCATGTTTTACATGTATACTATTTACATATTAAATTGTCTCGCCTTGTGATGAGAACTACAGGGTGATCTATGAAAGGGCTTTTCCACACCATGCCTTTCATACTGAAACTACATTTAAAACATTTGTTGTATGACTTGTTTTAATTTGACTGACAGGACATTTGTACATATTATACTGAACAAAAATATAAAATGCAACAATTTCAATCATTTTACTTTAGTTCATATAAGAAAATCATTAGGCCCTAATCTATGGATTTCCCCCACAAAAGGGCTTTATTACGGACAGAAATACTCCTCAGTTTCATCAGCTGTCCGGGTGGCTGGTCTCAGACGATCCCGCAGATGAAGAAGCCAGATGTGGAGGTCCTGGGCTGGCTTGGTTACACATGGTCTGCGGTTGTGAGGCCAGTTGGACGTACTTCCAAATTCTCTAAAACGAAGTTGGTGGCGGTTTATGGCATATAAATTAACAGTAAATCCTCTGGCAACAGCTCTGGTGGACATTCCTGCAGCTCCCTTAAAACTTGAGACATCTGTGGCATTGTGTTGTGTGACAAAACTGGACATTTTAGAGTGGCCTTTTATTGTACCCGGCACAAGGTGCACCTCTGTAATGATCATGCTGTTTAATCAGCTTCTTGATATGCCACACCGATCAGGTGGATGGATTATCTTGGCAAAGGAGAAATGCTCACTAACAGGGATGTAAACAAATTTGTGCAAAACATTTGTGAGAAATAAGCTTTTGTGTCTGTGGAACATTTCTGGGATATTTTATTTCAGCTCATTAAATATGGGACCAACACTTTACATGTTGTTTATATTTTTGTTCAGTATAATATATATTTTTGCAACCTTCCGGTTACTAGTCCAACGCTCTAACCACTAGGCTACCCTGCCGACTAACATGGTGACAGAAGTGCTTCAACCTCGTCAAATATAAATCGGCAGAGATTATTTCACAGAAAATAATGTTCCTTGAGTTTTGTCAGAGTTTAGAGTAATGAAAAGTAGCTAACAGCTGTCTCTTCATTGAGCAGAGCAGCCCAAACGGAGCTGTTAATATGGATACTCACAAACTCATAGCCGCCATGAGCAGAGCGCATAGAGAACGAATTGTGTGCAGAGAGCGAGTGACAGACAGAGCTGAGCAGCTAATGGATTTACTAACAGAGGGAGTTATTTCTGGCAGGGCCTTAAATTTGGCAGAAGTAATCGGGCATTGGTAGGGTATGGCCTGAATGTTGTGGGCATGGGTTGGGCTCTGGCTTAAAATCAATGCTTGTGCAGGCCTCTACCTATATGCGAGTTATATGCGAGTGAAGTAAATTTGTGAAAAAAATGTAAGTATGCATATTATAAATGTTTTTTCCTATACAAACTTTATATGTCTGAACTTAAAATCAAATGGTCTTTGCAAAAATTACTTGGTTATTGTGGTATGTTTATATATTGCCAATTTTCTGCATTTATTTAATCAAATCAAAGTTTATTTGTCACGTGCGCCTAATACAACAGGTATAGACCTTACAGTGAAATGCTTACTTACAGGCTCTAACCAATAGTGCGAAGAAAAGGTATATATGTGTGTGTGTGTGTAGGTAGGTAAGTAAAGAAATAAAACAACAGTAAAAAGACATTTGAAAATAAGAGTAGCAAGGCTATATAGAGACACCGGTTAGCAATAGTTTGCAAGCCCTGCCACATCCGACGAGCGTCGGAGCCGGTGTAGTATGATTCAATCTTAGCCCTGTATTGACACTTTACCTGTTTGATGGTTCGTCGGAGGGCATAGCGGGATTTCTTGTAAACTTCCGGGTTAGAGTCCCGCACCTTGAAAGTGGCAGCTCGACCCTTTAGCTCAGTGCGAATGTTGCCTGTAATCCATGGCTTCTGGTTGGGGTATGTACATACAGTCACTGTGGGGACGACGTCCTCAATGCACTTATTGATAAAGCCAGTGACTGATGTGGTGTATTCCTCAATGTCATCGGAAGAATCCCGGAACATGTTCCAGTCTGTGATAGCAAAGCAGTCCTGTAGTTTAGCATCTGCTTTATCTGACCATTTTTTTATATAGGCCGAGTCACTGGTGCTTCCTGCTTTAATTTTTGCTTGTCAGCAGGAATCAGGAGGATAGAGTTGTGGTCAGATTTACCAAATGGAGGGTGAGGGAGAGCTTTGTACGAGTCTCTGTGTGTGGAGTACAGGTGATCTAGATTTTTTTTCCCTCTGGTTGCACGTTTAACATGTTGATGGAGATTTGGTAGAACTGATTTAAGTTTCCCTGCGTTAAAGTCTCCGGCCACTAGGAGCGCCGCCTCTGGGTGAGTGGTTTCCTGTTTGGTTATTTCCTTATACAGCTGACTGAGTGCGGTCTTAGTGCCAGCATCTGTCTGTGGTGGTCAATAAGTCCCATCAGGTAGTCTGATGTCAGATGTGTTCATGTAAACAGGATTATTAGAGAAATCGTTCTTTAAGTAAACATTTTAAACTAACTATTATATTAATCTGACTATCCATAATAATCGTATTGAGTGTGCATATAACCGTACTCATTGAACATAGGTCACTAATAATGTTTACATAATGTTTATTGTTCTGAAATCGTTTCTGTAGTTAGAGATACCATTAGCATTCCTGCAACAATATTCTGTTGAAATGTAATTTGATCTCTGAGAAATGAAGCTAATTGATTACTCACTCATACTGTATTCTCGACAAAGCTCATCCTATATATCTACTGCTGTACATACCTATTTCCTACTTAGGATACATTATCTATACACACCACACATTTATATGTATTTCTGACTTTGCACGTTCTGATATTTCTTAATTTCTTGTTTCTTCTTGGGATTATTTGTGTATTAGTATTGTACTGTTAGACATTCACTGCTGGAGCTAGAAACACAAGCATTTACTGCACTGCTGGAGCTAGAAACACAATTTACTGCACTGCTGGAGCTAGAAACACAAGCATTTACTGCTGGAGCTAGAAACACAAGCATTTCACTGCACCTGCTTAAACATCTGCTAATCTGTGTAAGCGACAAATAAACTTTGATTTGATTTTACATACCCTCTGTAAATTGAATTGTGCAGTAGCAAAGTTGACTTTGGCAAGGTAGAAGAGGAGACTTGAGTTCCAGGATCCGGTCGAAGTAAACATTTTAATACAAAGTTTTTCGGGATACAAGTAATCATGTAAAAATGCAAAGGCTAACAGCACCAGAGGCTAACATGGATGGGATAACAGCACCAGAGGCTAACAGCACCAGAGGCTAACATGGATGGGATAACAGCACCAGAGGCTAACAGCACCAGAGGCTAACAGCACCAGAGGCTAACATGGATGGGATAACAGCACCAGAGGCTAACAGCACCAGAGGCTAACATGGATGGGATAACAGCACCAGAGGCTAACATGGATGGGATAACAGCACCAGAGGCTAACAGGATGGGAAAACAGCACCACAGGCTAACAGCACCAGAGGCTAACATGGATGGGATAACAGCACCAGAGGCTAACATGGATGGGATAACAGCACCAGAGGCTAACATGGATGGGATAACAGCACCAGAGGCTAACAACACCAGAGGCTAACATGGATGGGATAACAGCACCCGAGGCTAACAGCACCAGAGGCTAACATGGATGGGATAACAGCACCAGAGGCTAACAACACCAGAGGCTAACATGAATGGGATAACAGCACCAGAGGCTAACAACACCAGAGGCTAACATGGATGGAATAACAGGACCAGAGGCTAACAGCACCAGAGGCTAACATGGATGGGATAACAGCACCAGAGGCTAACAGCACCAGAGGCTAACATGGATGGGATAACAGCCCTAGTGTCCAACAGCAAATGGTTACAAAGACATAATGGCTTAGAAGCCAAATGGCTGATTGGCTGAAAGCCGTGGTATACCAGACCGTACACCATGGGTATGACAAAACATTTATTTTACTCCACTAATTATGTTGGTAACCAGTTTATAAAAGCAATAAGGCACCTCGCGGGTTTGTGATATATGGCCAATATACCACGACTAAGGGCTGTGTCCTAGCACTCCGTGTTGCGTCGTGCTTAAGAACAGCCCTTAGCCGTGGTATATTGGCCATATACCACAGCCCCTCGGGCCTTATTGCTTAATTATACATTATATATTAAAACCAACTGATACAACTTTCAATTGAACAATGAGAACAGTGAGTCATTTGCTACTTTGAGTACAGATGGATGTTCAGTCAGTTCAAGGTTGGATTGTCACAAGTTGAGGCTTGTGAGTAATTAAGCAGGTTACTCATGATATGATTGTAAGCAAAGACGTGTGAGGATATGTCATCTGGGTCGCCCCCTCACCTCCTTCCTTTCATAGTATGATAACATGCCTCAAGTGAACACTAGGTATTGCCTAGATACATTCTGAATGTTTGTAATAGAGTCTGAAATGTGCAGGGTATTGGTGTAGGGCCACTGGGTGCTATGAGATTGATATAGCTCCCCCTGTCCTCATACCATACACAATTGTATTATGGCTCAACTCACAATTGTAATCAAGGGACTGTTATGTGTAATTACTATGTGTGGTGTCATCCTCACAGCTTTTATTTATCTGCAAATACAGAAATAAGGTTTAGGGGTGTTGGCCTGAAGTTGCAAATTACAAATTGTAAGTGGACTTTAAACGTTGGGTGTGGCTATCTATGTAAACAATTTGAAATAGTTTCTCAGTCATGATAAACATAGCAGTAAGACATGTATATAAAACAAAATACATCTATTTCTCACACCTTGTTTTGGTATCTAAAAGGTTTCACATTGACCATCGTTTCTGCAGGCATTTATTTTAATTTCACTGATTAATTAGTAACTCAGTACTTGGACAGACACATCTGCGACTGTTCCCTCACAATGCAAATAGAACTTTGGACTCATTATTCCTACATGTGTATTATGTTAGATTCCTTAAAAGGGAGTCTCTATGGAGTATCTCTACAATACTGCATGCTTATGTTTCTCAAATCATGTCCATTCAAATGCAGTCATTATATTGGATAGACAGTGGCTACATGACTGTGAGATTTTCACCAGGACACTGTTAAATATTTTGTCAAAGAGAAGCATAATAGTGACTCGTCATGGTCAGGTTGTGATCAGCTGATTCAATGTATATGGTTATGCAGTGCAACAATGTAATAATGTTGTCCAACAATGTATTTGCAACTCCAGTACCATAATGACAGATAATAAAAATGCACCAGGACCACCATAATTGATCCTATTAGTATGACTGTACCACAGATGTATTTGACTGTTCTATCCGTTTAAAAACGAGGAGGGATTTGGGAATATTACCGGTGGTGACTTCATTTCCCGTTGTGCCTATGGGCGTTGGCTTCTACACTCTAGTAAAAAGGTGTGGCCAGTTGACAACTCTAGCTCAGGTAAGGTGAAACATTTTTTTCTGATATTTAACAAATTATAACATGGAAAATGTAAGACTATCGAAGGAATGCCACGCTATTGTTCAAGTTTAGTCAAGTGCGTCAAGTAGTATATTGTGGTTCTTTTTCTCGACAATAATTATTTTCACCAGATGTGATACAGTTTGTCAATCTCCGAAAAATATTTGTTGTATTTACAATCGTTAACGTACGCAATTGATGTAGATTCTTCTGATTAAATGCCTAAAGTAACACACCTACCATAGTTCTCGAAAACCCCTTCTCTCCTTAGGGTTTTCACTGGTTGATAACTTCGCCCACGGCTGGCTCCATGTGAACTATAATTCCGAAGCTGTTTTAACATTTAGAGATGTCAATCATCGCTTGCGAAACTGTTTTCGAAAAGCATATGCCCCTTTTTGATATCAGCAAGAAATAATCTTTCAAATTAAAATTATACTTACTGTAGATTTTCACAGAGCCATAAACTGTGCCGCCAGTTGACGAACTACACTTCCTCCTCAGTGACGCGTCCACACAGGTGTTTGACGCATGTTAGACAGCAAATAGGTACAAGTTGTCAGCTCTGTCTTACATAAACAAGCGCTGTAACATGGAGATATGGCCATGTGGGAACACTAACCTTTACCCTATAAAGGTCTAGTAATTTAACCTGTATGATTTCTTGCTGATATTAAAGATGTGTTCCTTATGTTTCTAAAACCATACTGCAAGGGATGTGTTTTTAATGTGTATAGCAGGTATCGGTGCTCTTTACAAAAGTGCTAGCGTTAGTGTCTATGAATGGGCTAACCTACCAGTACGGTGGAATGTGAAACGTTGCACTGTCAATGAAGATGGATTTGGAATTGCTGTACAAATTAGGCCTATGCAGAGCATAATCAAATAAATATGAATCTATGAATTGTTACCCAGCTCCTTCCCCCCTCAGGTGTAAAATATCCACTGCTGTAATGGCCAATGTTTGGGTAAGTTACCAGATATGTCTCTAATTTCTGTAAAGGAAATACTTTTTCCTGCTAATTGTTTCAGATGATTGCTGGTTCTGTTTACACATCTCTAAGCCACTTCTGTCCATGGCCTGTGTTTGTTGACTTGTTTCCAAGTAACTTCACTCCTCCACAGTCTTGAGAGCAGACTCGCATCTTTAAAAAAACAATGAACCTCAAGACCCTTTCGAGTAGCTATGCGTTGATACTTCCAAAATGTAAATTCTTCCACCCTTACCATGTACCTATGTTTGTCCTCTGTTGCGTGCCATTCCTAGTTTGCTGAAATTCATACGTTTTGATAAAACGTTAATCAAATATACCACAACCACACAAATTGTGCCAATTTAATCTGAACAAGGAAATAGTGGTTGGTTGTATTTGATTATTAAAGTATGATTTTCAGCAAACAAAGGCAGGCAATAAGAGGTTAAACCATACGGACATCGCAAGAGTTTAAGAATTTACATTTTTGAAGTGTCGACACACAGCGAGTTTGAGGTTCATTGGGGGGAAAGAACTCAGTGGAGGATGACTGCTGGTCTTTGTCAATAATGATCCTCTGGTAATCTGTACATTTCCTTTTCAGGGTGACTTGGATCTCCTTTTGGATTCACCTTCCTCTTTGACAGTAACGGTAAGCCTACTAAATTATACTTGTATTTCAACTATGGGCTATGTACCTTAGTGTAACTAGTTTTTGCTGTTTCTTGATATGTGTTTCTGTTTCTCAGTCCACCGCCCGAGGAACCATTAAAGAGAAAGCGGGATTCAAAGCAGCAGAAGATGTAGTTGCTCTACGGAAGGCCATAGAGGGAATAGGTAGGAATGTCAATCAACCCACCATATTCTCTAAGCTCTTCACTGTACTCTACCACATACCAACCAATAAATAACTTATTTGATGCCTCATTGATAGGAATTTTCACTTTGATAGGAATGTTCTATCCATGTGATCCTGTGTAGCTCAGTTGGTACAGCATGGCGCCTGCAACGCCAGGGATGTGGGTTCAATTCCCACAGGGGACCAGTATTTTTTTTTAAGTATGAAAATGTATGTCCACACTACTGTAAGTCACTCTGGATGAGAGCGTCTGCTAAATGACTCAAATGTAACATTTCAGTTTCTATAAACATTGTGTGTTGATGTTCTCAGGTACCACTGAGAAGACTCTAGTTGAAGTTCTAACTGGGAGGAGCAATGCCCAGCGTCAGCTCATCTGTAAAGCGTACCAGGAAGCTGCCAACAGGGTACAACTATCCCTCTACTACTCTAAATATTAGCAGCATGGTAGTTTTTTAAATTAGAATTTATATAAAACATCTCGTCCAGATATCCCTGAATATTGCATGAGTCAATATCCATCCCTGTTGATATCCCATGGCCTTTAACCCCCAGACATTAGTGGATGACCTGAAGGGGGACACCCATGGGGACTTTGAGGACTTGTTGGTTGCTCTGGTCACCCCTCCTGCTCTTTTCGACTGTCATGAGGTCATCAGAGCCATCAAGGTAAGGGACATTTATCTGTATTAGGTACCTATCTGGTACCAAACATTACTGTAAATGACCATTTATAATGTACTTTGTGCATACCTGCCTGTTACACACACACACAGGGTCCTGGGACAACTGAGGAGACTTTAACAGAGATATTTGCCTCAAGATCCAACAAGCAAATCAAGGCTCTATCTGATGCTTACTTAGCAGGTTAGTAGTCTCTAAACTATCTTAGTATGTACTACTAATGGCACCCGAGTGGTGCCTTAGACTGCTGCACCACATCTTAGGGCTAGAGGCATTACTACAGACACTGGTTCGATTCCAGGCTGTATCACAACTGGCCGTGATTGGGAGTCCTACAGGGCGCAGCAACATTCGGCCTAGCATGGTTAGGGTTTGGCCGGGGTAGGCCGTCATTGTTAATTAGAATTTGTTCTAATTTACAACCATTTCCTGGTTGCTAAAACTCTAATAGTTCGCATAATTTCAGTTTGTGTGATAAAATAAGCAAGTATAGTGTAGATAATCATTGTACCATCCAAACCACTGTGAAATGATATTTTCCATAATGAAAAATATTGTTGTATTAGCTGTTTGAAGTTACACCGAAAGTAAAAGAAGCAAAAACTAAATTTTAAGAATGGGAAGCATAGAAATAGCACACGTAAAACAGATTTACTCTTCTTAGAATGATAGATCTATAACCCACATTTTTGTGAATTTGGTCAGTCGCCTAAAAAGTTACATATTAATTGATTGTCAGTCATCTGTTAGTTGGATACTAATAAGATATTGTATTTGACCACAGAAACTGGGCGATCAATGACTCACGACCTCAAGTCTGAGGTATCTGGGGACTATGCTACAACACTTCTCATCTTGGCTGAGGTAAAATAAGAACTTTGTCCCCAGGGAGAATTTGACTTGGACTTACAAGTAACTGTGGTATTTCTGTTACATAGTTTTTTTTAGCTGCTTGTGACCTGTAAATCTTCAATGACTTTTTCAATCTTTCGGTTCGGTATCTGTCATTTAAGGGAAAGCGAGATGAGAGTACGAATGTGGACCCGGCTAAAGCTAAAGCGGACGCTAAGGTACATTAAGATACAATGAATTTTGCAACCATGCTCAGTATTTCACTGGTCTTGGTTTTAAGCTTTTGGGAGTGACTCACTCAGACGTCCTGCCAAAGACTTGTTATCGTTAAGTGTGTATCTTTAATGTAATTAAAAATATTGGTTTGTTCCTCTTCCATGTTCTCTCACTCAAGCCAGTGCACGATAGTGCCTAACAAGTACTGTACTACCTCTGTCTCTCTCTCTCTGTGTCCTCCCCCTCTCTAGGCCCTGTACGAGGCAGGAGAGAAGAAGTGGGGGACTGATGAAAGCAAGTTCATTGACATCCTGTGTCACCGGAGTGTTCCTCAGCTGAGACAGAGTTAGTAAACTTGGTCTAGCAAAGCACTGACGGACTCAATACTGTAGTCTTGTCTTCTATGATGATGATATGTGATCCTCCCCTTACAGCCCTAGTGGAGTATAAGGCCTTGAGCAACAAAACTCTACAGGAGAGCATTGAGAGGGAGATGTCAGGGAATCTAGAGGATCTACTGGTGGCTATTGGTACGAAGGACTATTCACAGGTCTTGTTGCCTATCACTCTCAAAGATGTCATGCACTGTTACCGCTAACAAACCCTTTGACTTTCCAGTGAAATGTGTGAAGAGTGTTCCTGCCTACCTGGCTGAGAGACTGTTCAAAAGCACAAAGGTGAGCAGAAGTCTTCTTGTTTATGCATTTTACAAATTGCTTACGGTATACATTTTCTTTTTTAAGCCTCATGCACTATTCTCCACCCGCAGAGCCCAACTGGATACAAGGTCATAGTGCACGGTAGAGGTCGACCAATTAATCGGAATGGCCGCTTAATTAGGGCCGATTTCCAGTTTTTGTAACAATCGGTATTTTGGGGTGCCAAATATTTTTTTTACATCTTTATTTAACTAGGCAAGTCAGTTAAGAACACATTCTTATTGTCAATGACGGCCTAGGAACCGTGGGTTAACTGCCTTGTTCAGGGGCAGAACGACAGATTTTCACCTTGTCAGCTCGGGGAACCAATCTTGCAACCTTAGTTAACTAGTACAACGCAATAACGACCTGCCTCTCTCTCGTTGCACTCCACAAGGAGACTGTTACGCGAATGTAGTAAGCCAAGGTAAGTTGCTAGCATTAAACTTATCTTATAAAAAACAATCTATCATAATCACTAGTTAACTACACATGGTTGATGATATTACTAGATATTATCTAGCGTGTCCTGCGTTGCATATAATCTGACTGAGCGGTGGTAGTCAGAAGCAGGCGCGTAAACATTCTTTCAAACAGCACTTCCGTGTGTTTTGCCAGCAGCTCTTCGTTTCCGTGTAACCGAAGTGAAATGGCTAGCTAGTTAGCACGCGTTAATTGTCGTTTTGTTGCTGGTTCGAGCCCAGGGAGGAGCGAGGAGAGAGACAGAAGCTATACTGTTACACTGGCAATACTAAAGTGCCTATAAGAACATCCAATAGTCAAAGGTTAATGAAATACAAATGGTATAGAGGGAAATAGTCCTATAATTCCTATAATAACTAGAACCTAAAACTTCTTACCTGGGAATATTGAAAACTCATGTTAAAAGGGACCACCAGCTTTCATATGTTCTGAGCAAGGTACTGAAACGTTAGCTTTCTTACATGGCACATATTTTACATGGAACATATTGCACTTTTACTTTCTTCTCCAACACTTTGTTTTTGCATTATTTAAACCAAATTGAACATGTTTCATTATTTACTTAAGGCTACATTGATTTTATTGATGTATTATATTAAGTTAAAATAAGTGTTCATTCAGTATTGTTGTAAATATCATTATTACAAATAAAAAATAGAATCGGCCGATTTAATCGGGATCGGCTTTTATGGTCCGCCAATTATCGGTATCGGCGTTGAAAAATCATAATCGGTCGACCTCTAGTGCACAGTGCCTAGCCTGATGTCAGATCTGTTTGTGCTGTCTTGACAACTCCTATTGTCATGCCAAACTGCACAAACGGATCTGGGACTGACATGTTTTCTTTTTGTTTCATTTCTTCTAATCCAGTGGGCTCCGGTGGTGTAGAACGTTAATCTGTGGGGTTTTGGGATTAATCCAGTGGTTGTGTGTTCAGGGCGTGGGGACCACCGAGTCCGTTCTGACCAGGATCATGGTTGGCCGCTCTGAGATGGACATGCTGGACATCAGGGCAGAGTTTAAAAAGCTGTTTGGCTGTTCTCTCTACTCCACCATCAAGGTATTTGCTGATAATCTTGCTGACTGGTAACATACTTGTCCCATAGCTACACTTCATGGGGTAAATTTTCGATCTTTTACAGCTCGATTTGTTTTGACCAATTTAGTTACAGTGCATTCAAAGTATTCAGACCCCCTTGACTTTTTCCACATTTTATGTTACAGCCTCATTTTGAAATGGAATAAATTGATTTCCCCCTCATCAATCTACACACGTCCCCATAATGACAAAGGGAAAAAACAGGTTACATAAGTATTCAGACCCTTTACTTAGTCCTTTGTTGAAGCATGTTTGGGAGTGATTACAGCCTCAAGTCTTCTTGGGTATGACTCTACAAGCTTGACACACCTGTATTTGGAGAGTTCTTCTCTGCAGATCTTCTCGAGCTCTGTCAGGTTGGATGGGGAGTGTCACTGCATAGCTATTTTCAGGTCTCTCCAGCGATGTTCGATCGGGTGTAAGTCCGGGCTCTGGCTGGGCCACTGAAGGACATTCAGTCTTGTCGTGAAGCCACTCCTGCATTGTCTTGGCTGTGTGCTTAGGATCGTTGTCCTGTTGGAAGGTGAACCTTCTCCCCAGTCTGAGGTCCTGAGTGCTCTGGAGCAGATTTTCATCAAGGATCTCTCTCTATACTTTTCTCCGTTCAGCTTTCCCTTGATCCTGACTAGTCTCCCAGTCCCTGCCTCTAAAAAACATCCCCACAGCATGATGTACATCTATCACTCCAGTGTTTAATTGCTAAATTGTAATTACTTTGCCACTACTGCCTATTTATTGTCTTACCTACCTAATCTTACCTCATTTGCACACACTGTATATAGAGTTTTCTATTGTGTTATTGACTGTACCTTTGTTTATCCCATGTGTAACTCTGTTGTTTGTCGCACTGCTTTGCTTTAATTTGGCCAGGTTGCAGTTGTAAATGAGAACTTGTTCTCAACTGGTCGACCTGGTTAAATAAAGGTGAAATAAATTTTAAATGCTACCACCACCATGCTTCACCATAGGGATGGTGCCAGGTTTCCTCCAGACGTACCGCTTGACATTCAGGCCAAAGAGTTCAGTCCTGGTTTCATCAGACCAGAGACTCTTGTTTCTCATGGTCCAAGAGTCTTTAGGTGCCTTTTGGCAAACTTCAAGCTGGCTGTCATGTGCCTTTTACTGAGGAGTGGCATCCGTCTGGTCACTCTACCTTAAAGGCCTGATTGGTGCTGTGCTGCAGAGATGGTTGTCCTTCTGGAAGGTTTTTCCCATCTCCACAGAAGAAATCTGTAGCTCTGTCAGAGTGCCCATCGGGTTATTGGTCACCTCCCTGAGCAAGGTCCTTCTACCCCGATTGCTCAGTTTGGCCAGGCGGCCAGCTCTAGGAGGAGTCTTGGTGGTTTCAAACTTCTTCCATTTAAGAATGATGGAGGCCACTGTGACCTTGGACCTTCAATGCTGCAGAATCTATTTTGATACTCTTTCCAAGATCTTTGCCTCAACAGAATCCTGTATTGGTTTTTGCTCAGACATGGACTGTCAACTGTGGGACCTTCTATAGACAGGTGTGTGTGTGCCTTTCCAAATCAGGTCCAATCAATTGAGTTTACCACAGGTGCTCCAATCAAGTTGTCAAGGATGATCAATGGAAACAGGATGCACCTGAGCTTAATTTCGAGTCTCATAGCAAAGGGTCTGAATACTTATTTACATAATGTATTTCTGTCTTCGCTTTGTCATTATGGGGTATTGTGTATTTAGGGGAGAATATTTTATAATAAGGCTGTAATGTAACAATGTGGAAAAAGGCAAGGGGTCTAAATACTTTCCGAATGCAATGTATCTGCTGATTTTAATTTAATGGCTGCTGAAATAAACATGATTGGAATGTATTTATTTTCAACCCTACATCTTTGTGATTTAATTATTTGGTCGGCCGATCTGCATGCGATTGCGAATCAGACCTTTTTATTGTGATTTGGGGAATTTTTTTTTTTTGGTGATGTTTTCTTTCTTGCCTGGTCAGTCGTAAGTGTCCGGTTACTATGGCAACGCTCTGAAGATTCTCTGTGGAGGAAATGACGATTGACTAATAGGATCTGTGAAATTGATCATACTCTGTCATAGCCATGTAAAAATCCTCTCCATCCCTGTGTTCAATTGTAGTCTGAAACTGCTGGAAGTTATGGACAAGCTCTGCTGAAGCTGTGTGGGGAAGACGACTAGGGTTCTGTCTACTTGGCATTGAGGAGCCTCCCACCGAAGGATCATAACAATGTGAAGGCTGCAGTGCACTGCACAGGTTCAATTTATTATAGACACACTCACTGTTACCCTGAGAAACATGGATATGTTTGTTTCAATGTTCACGAAGTTTGACATTGGGATGTGTAACCTGGAACATGTGATCAGCCAGCCCAGACACACTCCAGGATTCCTTAGCCAGTCACCTATTTCTGTTTTATGTGTTTCTAACATTTACATTCCTGAATGCATCTCATTAAGGCAAACCTTTATTGGTATTATCCAAATTATTATAGAATACCTTCCTGATATCTATCTGTTCTTGTATGAGAAGTACTATTAAAAATGTTTACTAACAGTTGCTTGTCATGTGGTCTTTTGTCCAGTGGGTGGTGAGAAAGCATATCTGCAGAATACCATGTCGATCAGTGATTCAGTTAAATGTTAAATTCAGTTTTCTTGTAAAGTGGTTTTTTACAAAGACTTGAATTGGATTTGCTAACAATAACTGACAATGCTTCTGAATCAGATGTGAAATTGAGCTTTTCTTTTAATACAAAGCCCAGATCTCATCCTGTAATCCTCAAAACAATGTTGACATGTAATGCGGTGATTAAGCAGGTAAAGCTGTTTAGCCTAATTCTGATCATTTATGGTTAGTATTTTACATGGCATGAATATTTAATCTCTGTCTGCACCTGAGAATAAAGGCAATTTGTCAAGCGAGACAAAGTGTGATAAATCCTCCTGCTCTGCAATGTTTTGCCAACATTGTCATAAAGAAAGATATGCTTAGTTATCTCAGGCAATACGGTCTAATCTGGAGATTTGTTGTCTGTTGGGAGTATCTAACTAACCCTTTCTTACAGAATTCCAATTAGTAGCTGGAAGAAAAGAACAATGGCTGTATATTATAATCCCTCAATTTGCACTGGGAGGTCAGAGATAACAGATTGTAGAATGGGATTAATTGAAAATATTGTTTTGACAACTATGCCTTTGTATAAGATGTGATGGTAAGGAGACTATGCTCTCGTTAACTTTGAGGAGGATGCCATTTTCTAATAACCGTATATAGCCACAAGTGAAAGTAAATAATGAGAGTAATGGCTTCTTTTTTATGACATTTGACTTCAACAATGACAATCCTTTTAGGCATTCTTTATTCATTTATAATACTCGAGACATGTCATATTACAGATTAAAATAATGTGTCCCTTTAGTCAGTGCATTCCAGCATTCAAAAGTAAGTCTATCAATAATGCCTAAATGAATGGAAAAACAAATGTTGGACAACCAAAGACTGACATTATAGCAACCAGGTAAAATACAGTGAAATAATTAAAGGCATACTTGAAACAAAAGCTCATTTACAAACAAGGCTAACGAACAGTCAATATAGGCTGTGAATGTCACAGTGGGCCTTTAACGGCTGTGATATGTTCTGAGCATCATTATCTGACAGGGTCGAATGACCTCTATGGGTATTAGCTACACAGTAGAAGATCTACAATACAGGAGGCTGGTGAGGGGAGGACAGCTCATAACAATGGTATTAAAACACTTATGTCATTCCATCAAATCAATTCCAGCCAATTACTATAAGCTCGTCCCCCCCAAATTAAGGTGCCACCAGCCACCTGTGATCTACAGGACACCATATTGTGCATAGATAGACCTGTCAGTAATGTGATTGTAAAACCGTACAGTATTAGTCATACAATAGATAATACTGGCCTCTAAAGTATTTGTTCTTATGCAGATGTTCACACACCCATGTACTATATAGTAAGCACCATCAGCGGGGTTGCAAACACTGGGTGCAACCGGTTTTCAGTGGAAATGGAAGAGCCTGTGACGCGACTTCAGCTTTTGGATGCTTAAAAAGGCGACACTCCTCCTTCACATTTACTGGATTGGTTGAATAGTGCAGAAGAGAACCTCCCGCAAGTTATTTAAAAAAATAAATATCATCAGGACCAGAATGTGGGGTATTCTACTCAGGTGTTCCTTTTACGTCGCTACGTTAGGTTATATAGTAAGTGAATAGAGGGACGGATTCATAAATAGTCTATTCACAAACTAATTAAAGCAAGGGTCATTTACTCCCAATCTATTTATGTTTAAATGTAACCAACTCTCTAAACAAATCCTGAATCAGCCCTTAGATTCAAGTGGATTGTGAGAGGAAGGGGTTCAGTTGACCACTAATACTAAAAGTAACCCACCATTAATGAAATACAGTAAGATAACTACTCAGCCCCACCATTAATGAAATACAGTAAGATAACTACTCAACCCCACCATTAATGAAATACAGTAAGATAACTACTCAACCCCACCATTAATGAAATACAGTAAGATATCTACTCAGCCCCACCGTTAATGAAATACAGTAAGATAACTACTCAGCCCCACCATTAATGAAATACAGTAAGATAACTACTCAGCCCCACCATTAATGAAATACAGTAAGATAACTATGCAGGCAAAAACAACTGAACATAGGCTCTATGTTCGGTTTCCAAAGGATATATATTCTAGATTGCACATAACCCTTGTAAAGTCCCATGTGCTCAAGAAAGCATTTCAAGAAGTACCATTTCACAGCATGTAACATTCAAACAGTAGCTTACATGCAAATTAATAGATACAAATCAGGTTAAAAAAACAATCTTGAATACGAAAAGATAATCGGAGAATAACAGAATATGTTCAGTTGAAGCTGTACTGTGTGTCCTCGTGACTTCACCAAGACTGGTCCCAGGTCTGTTTGTGCCATCTTGCTTCCCAGACCTGCGACCAGGCTATGACTGACATGTCTTTCCTTCTTATAACCTGGCCTTACAGAAGTCTCAGCAGAAAGCAGATACGATTGCATACCACCAATCGCAATCCTTAAAACCAGAGAGATGGTTCCACTCTTTTACTCGTTCGCTCTTTCTACAGACATCTGCAAGGTCTAACGGTATGGTTATAGTTGTTCTGGTAGGGAGGCTACTCTCTTGTCTGCTTGACTGGGCATCTGTAAGATAGAATTCTAGAGGTCTGTAGTCTGGTTTAATTGCATCGAGTGGCTACAGTACAGGTTGTTGCTCAGTCGGTGGCTGGGCCAGCTTGAGGCTCTAGTCACTGCTTGTGTAGCAATCTGGTCTCTCAGCATTTTGTATTATTCTGTATGTAATTCTGAGACACTTAATTTAGTATGATATGTTACGTTTTGTATTGTATGTATTAATTTGTGGATGTCTTCATCCATTTCATATGATAAGTTATGAATTACAATTTGGATGATATGTTAAGAATTTGCTAAATGTACAATTTGTTATGAATCTGTAAATGTACAATATGTTACGAATTTGCAATACGTATGATATGTTACGAATACCAATTAGTTGTACCCAACGTTAGCTAGCTGGCTAATGTTAGCTAGTTTAGGGTTACGGGTTAAGGTTCGGAGTTAGGTTAAAGGGTTAAAGTTAGGGGAAGGGCTGGCTAAAAGAGTTAGGGGAAGGGTTAGCTAACATGCTAAGTAGTTTCAAAGTAGCTAAAAAGTACAAGTAGTTGAAAATTTGCTAAAGTTGTCCATGACGAGATTTGAACACACAACCTTTTGGATAGCTAGGCATTCACCCACCCATACACCTCGACCAACCACCCATACCAAACGTAACATATCATACAAATTTGAGTGTCCCAGATTTACTTTTACTATGTTACGTCTAGTCTATGAGACCAGGCTGGGTGTAGAAAGGAGGGCATGGCTGGCTGTGCCTGAATTTCATTATATATACAGCAGTCTGGTGCCACCAGTAGAGCAAAAACACCACAAGGACATGCCACACCTGGTGGCTGGCACCCAGATAGTTCAGTTGACCTGTGGAGGTCAAAGTGCATCACAAGTTCACTTGAGCAAGACAAGGTGCACTTAATCACATGAGTGGTTATTTGCTATACAAGGTAATTTGTAATATTGTGGAATAGATGTGTCAAGCATGAAGGCTCACCTGGGAAGCAGCGTTCTGGGATTTTAGAGATGTAAAAGAGGAACGCAGCTCCAGCTATCAAATACATCACAATCACACGAGGGAGGAACAACTGCAGACAGAGAGAACAGATGGTAAGGGTAACAATACTTGACTCTGATGCATAATTGTACTGTTTATGAATGTGTTATGAAGTCAACCCACTTTCAAATAAAGTGTTGATTCGGGAATCTGTTTCCTCACCTGGACGACAGCTGAGCCGAGGCCTTCATTGAGCCAGACCCAGTGGCCGGCGGGGATGATCCCGTAGCCAGCCACGGAGCAGAAGATGGCAGTACGCTGGTGTCGCCACTCCTTAGAGTGGTAGTGAGGGTGGATCTGAGCTAAGAACACAGCCAATATCAACGCTAGAGCAGTCACCAGGTACACCTGTCTCCAGAACTATTGATGAGACAAAGAGGGAGGGGGTAGTAGACAGGAAACGGGGAAAGATATGTGGGGAGAAGAGATGGGATTTCAGAGACCGTTTGCACAAGTATACATTTACAAAAACAAACAGTATGAGTGGAAAAAGAAAACATATAATGGAATGTATTATTGTTGAACATACAGTGATGCAGTAGAAGGCATAGAAGACCCCTGGAATGTAACAGCCCAGGATTCCCACAGAGATTCCAACGAAGTCCAGCGCCAACCAGCGGTGACACGTCTTCTCTGAGAGGTGGCAGGAGAACATGTGATACCCTGCAGAACACAGCATACACACCTAGAAAAACGGGTCAAATACACCAGCATTACTTCTCCTGAACACAGGTAAGACCTGTAAACCACAACAAAATAAGACTGACAGATAGCTGTGACCTCTCACTCTCTTTCTTTCTGTTCATCTCTCTCACTCTCACCCACCCACCCAAACACACACCTGAAAGCAGAAGAGTGCTATGCAGTAGATGACATAGTCTTCTCTGTTGGCACCTGAAGCCGGCAGGACTGTAGACATGTCATTCACCCCCAGTAGGAAGAACAGGAGGAAGCCCAACAGATGAGTCCATATGTTGACTGTTTCATTGGACAGCACAAAGATGCTAGAGGGGTGGAAAACAATACACAACAACTAGCCTGGTTCCAGATCTGTTTGTGCTGTCTTGCCAACTGCTATGGTCATTTTGTTTGACATGACAATAACCATATGAGTTGGCAAGACAGTATAGACCTGGGACCAGGCTATACAACAACTAGCAACAACACTGTACAACATCTACTTTACATTGAGCTTAGCTATATTATTCTCTTGACATACCTTTTTAAACAAAGTTTGGATTGTAAACGTGCTCTGTATCCATCTGTAATGTATGGGTTTTCTTTCATGAATAACGGGATCTGTTCAAATGTGTACAGGCGGATTCCCCGAGGCATAAGGACGGGCCAGTAACTGGCCAGCCACTGGTAACTTCCCAGGAGTAACTTGAGGAGTTTATGAGGCATTTTGGATCATCAGATTTCACGGTTCTGGCACAGGTTTAAGGCTGAAAAGATGAAAAGGGCACAACAGGGTAAAGTTATGGCATGGAACTAAGGGGTCACTGCAATCTAAGGTTGGCCGAAGATACCGACCCTATCATTATGCTTGTTTACACTGAGCTGCACTGGGGTCTAAACGCAATCATGGTTACATTAAGACACTGTGGAGCCGACAGGAGATAAGGGTCGGAAAACGTACCTCAATTAAGGGATGGGTAATGTACTGCAAGTTGTACCTTCATCCACACTTCATCTACACTGTACACACATCCACACTGAAAAACAGTACTTTGTGTTATCAGGCTAGCTAACATCAGCCAAAGCAGCCATTATGGAATGGCACGTGGTGTTGAACAACAAAGGAGCTGATTGGCTGACCCTACATTCCAAAATGACTGCGGTGGCTACTGCTAGCTAGCATGAGAACAAAAAGGTCAGTTTTCTGGGAAAATTAGCAATATTTCAATCTTCTCGATGTATCAGTGTGGATAAAGGTCAAATTTAGTGGCATATCCAATCCTGCATTGAGGTATGTTTTCCGATCCATATCTTGCGCCAGCTACAGTGTCTTAAAAGCTGATTTTATGGTCAATCCAAGTCTGCAGTGGCTGTACAGCGTTTACAGCGATGCGGCCGCCGCAGAAGTCAGAGCATTCATACATCTTGAGCTTCGGGCAGCTGTCATACGCATCCAATAATTTAGTTTGCACCGCACCACTCGTAGTGATTCAGGATTCATCTCTATAGCCATCCAGCTAATTACGAGCAACTGGCTAAACAAAAAGAAAATACCTTACCTCTTCTGAGTTGTTGGAGTCCGTTTCCCGCTGCTTGACATAGCTCAGCCAAAATAGCATGAAGTAAAAAAGGATGCACCGTTTTCCCACCTGCATCTCTATCCCGAATCTCCTCACTGCCCCCCAGCAAAATCAGCCTACATTTAGGCTGTTGTTTATGTGTATTCACACTATATGTTTGTATGGAGGTCAACCCCAATACATGTTCATGTCATCAATCAACTGCATTACAGTTTAAAACGACTTTGACTACACCACCAATTTCTGTGTGCTAGCTACGCTAACCTGCTTATACAAACGGGAGTTAGCATTTACTAGTCAACTTCTAAATGTTATGCAGCGAAAACAGCTAAATATATCCAAATCGGAATTTAATACCCACATTGTGGGCCTGTTACAATACATCAATCATGGCGGATTTGACAAATATTCACTTAGATCAGATTTGTTGAATGTGCGCCAATCCATTGCCCTTCTATCCCACACGGTCTGCATTCCATTGACCTCTTTACTGCATCTACAGTTGAAGTCGGAAGTCAGTTAGGATCACCACTTTATTTTAAGAATGTGAAATGTCAGAATAATAGTAGAGAGAATGATTTCTTTCAGATTTGATTTCTTTCATCACATTCACAGTGGGTCAGAAGTTTACATACAATCAATTAGTATTTGGTAGGATTGCCTTTAAATTGTTTAACTTGGGTCAAACGTTTTGGGTAGCCTTCCAAAAGCTTCCCACAATGTGTTGGGTGAATTTTGGCCCATTCCTCTTGGCAGCTGGTGGAACTGAGTCAGGTTTGTAGGCCTACTTGCTCGCATACGCTTTTTCAGTTCTGCCCACAAATTTGCTATAGGATTGAGGTCAGCGCTCTGTGATGGCCACTCCAATACCTTGACTTTGTTGTCCTTTTGCCATTTTGCCACAACTTTGGAAGTATGCTTGGGGTCATTGTCCATTTGGAAGACCCATTTGCGACCAAGCTTTAACTTCCTGACTGATGTCTTGAGATGTTGCTTCAATATATACACATAATTCTCCTTCCTCATGATGCCATATATTTTGTGAAGTGCACCAGTCCCTCCTGCAGCAAAGCACCATCACAACATCATGCTGCCACCCCTGTGCTTCACGGTTGGGATGGTGTTCTTCAGCTTGCAAGCCTCCCACTTTTTCCTCCAAACATAATGATGGTCATTATGGCCCAAAGAGTTCTATTTTTGTTTCATCAGAGCAGAGGACATTTCTCCATGTGCAGTTGCAAACCGTAGTCTGGCTTATTTATGGTGATTTTGGAGCAGTGGCTTCTTCCTTGCTGAACGTTCTTTCAGATTATGTCGATATAGGACTCGTTTTACTGTGGATACAGATACTGTTGTACCTGTTTCCTCCAGCATCTTCACAAGGTCCTTTGCTGTTGTTCTGGGATTGATTTGCACTTTTCGCACCAAAGTACGTTCACCTCTAACAGACAGAACGCATCTCCTTCCTGAGCGGTTTGATGGCTGGTGATCCCATGGTGTTTATACTTGCGTACTATTGTTTGCACAGATGAACATGGTACCTTCAAGCATTTGGGAATTGCCCCCAAGGATGAACCAGACTTGTAGAGGTCTACAATTGTTTTTCTGAGGTCTTGGCTGATTTCCTTTGATTTTCCCATGATGTCACGCAAAGAGGCACTGAGTTTGAAGGTAGGCCTTGAAATACATCCACAGGTACACCTCCAATTGACTCAAATGATGTCAATTAGCCTATCCGAAGCTTCTAAAGCCATGACATCATTTTCTGGAATTTTCCAAGCTGTTTAAAAGCACAGTCAACTTTCTGTATGTAAACTTCTGACCCACTGGAATTGTGATACAGTGAATTATAAGTGAAATAATCTGTCTGTAAACAAATGTTGGAAAAATGACTTGGTAGATGTCCTAACCGACTTTCCAAAACTATAGTTTGTTAACAAGACATTTGTGGAGTGGTTGAAAAATAAGTTTTAATGACTCCAACCTCAGTGTACGTAAACTCCCAACTTCAACTGTATACCTATTATTATTTATTTTGAACCTTTATTTAACTAGGCAAGTCAGTTAAGAGCAAACGTTCATTTACAATGACGGCCTACCCCGGCGACGCTGGGCAAATTGTGTGCCACCCTATGGGACTCCCAATCATGGCCAGATGTGATACAGCCTGGATTCAAACCAGGGACTGTAGTGATGCCTCTTGCACTGAGATGCAGTGCCTTAGACCGCTGCGCCACTCGGGAGCTTCCTCCACAATGTCTTTCCAGGAGTTCAAACTTATTTTTGTGTCTTTGAAATCCCTCCCTAAAGATGTATTATATTGGTGAATTTGTTCTGATAGTCTTTCGTCAAAATTCTCCATGTTTTTTTGTGAAGTAAGCGAGTTTGTGTTTATACAGGATGAACTGCACCCCCACCTACCATCAACCAATCATGTCATTGTGGAGCTATATGCAGTGCTTGACTTGGACTGAAATAGGTGCCGGTACGGTTTATATTTATGTGCAGCAGCTCTACAATACTTTTGAGCTAATATTCTGTAAGAGGAACAGGAGCTCAAGCAGTAGAAAATGTGAGTTGCCAATACTAGTGGTTAGAGCGTTGGGCCAGGAACTGGAAGGTTGTTGGATCGAATCCTTGAGCTGACAAGGTAAAAATCTGTCATTCTGAACAAAGCAGTTAAATCAATGTTCCCCAGGTGCTGAAGACATTGATTAAGGCAGCCCCCTGCAGCTCTCTGGGTTAAATGTGGAAGATATGTGGAAGATATGTTCAGTTGGACAACTGACTTAGGTATCCCCCCTTTCCCTACTCAGCTCCTGACAATATTAAGCACTGGCTACATGGAAATATGTGGAGCTGTTGAGCCATATGGAGCTAGATTTGGCCTTTTCAAGCCCCCAGAGGCTCTGCAATTTTGCATCATAACCTCCACATGGAGCCTCCTGGTGGCATTGACAGATCAAGAATACATTGTCTTTTAATGTAACCATGATTGCGTTCCGACCCCAGTGCAGCTCTATGTAAACAAGCATAATGGTAGGGGTCAGTATATTCTGGCAAGCATAACGTTAGATCGCTTTTTTTTTAGGAAAGACTAAAATAGAGGATCTGAACCTATGACTAATAAAATTGGCAAGTCAACATGCTTTTGGTAATATATTATTTATTGGAATAAATCAGAGCTAGGCGATTGATCAAAATATATGCATTCCAACTTGAAATTTAGCCGGACATGCTAGCATGCGGAATTGATCTCGCAGAGAGAAAATTACCTTTTGTTGCATGCTATCGATGGCTACGTAGTGTCATCTAGCTACAATACACCTTACTCTGTGATTTAGCAAGCTATTAATACAATATTTTAAGCAGCTGGCTAACCCCGCAGCTCATGCTAGAAAATACATAAGCACAAAACAAAAAACAGAGTTCTAAAATTACACAATGGACATGGCTGCGCAAGTCGTGCCCGAGGACCCCCTCTCTGGACTTTATAAACTGCCTGAATACAATACGATCAAAGACAGTAACTCTGTGATACGATTTCATGAACACCAGTTGAAGTCTGGGTGGCTCCAAATATCTGATCATAAATAAAAGCTTTTTTTATGGCCCATCTGGATATTATGGAAATGACCCAAATGGCCAAATGTATATGATTTTTGATACAGCTACAGCAATGATTTCATTTTACTACAATGAATAGCTATACTGGAGAGATAGAACGATATGAACAAGTCAATTTATTGAAGAATATAGAATATTATTTGTAAAAAATGTGGTATTTATCCAAATACATAATCTAAATCAATTATTTGGATTTCCAATAGCCTAGTACTCAAGTACTGAGATCAGTTTGGACGTGTTTGCTGCAGAGTATGCAGCAGACTAGGGGAGAACATAGAGATAGATAGAGGACTCATCTGTGACAGCCACGGCGCCATTATGGCTACAACCCATAGGAAACCCCACCCAGATGACTATTTTGACTACTTTAAAATGGTGGAAGCATAGTGGCTGCCGCAATAGCGCTGCCCACGCTAAAATAATATTTTGTCCACTAGAGGCATCTATCATTCTCTATGGAAGAGACCGCATGCTCCCTCTAGAAGTCACGAAATTCAAGTCCGACCGCTGTACTGCAGGCATTTGTTAGCAGAACTAGGCCCCATTATAGTGAATGGGAAAATGTATATCTTTGTGTAAAAAATAAAAATCGAAGACAATTATAGTACCAATAATTTATTGTAATACACCAGCTCTATGTCCTTTTAACAATTTATTTAAATCGCTCACAGAAGAAGTTATAAGGATAATTTATTTGCTAATAGCAGCCAGCAGTAGACTACCCAGGTTGGCCTTGTGCTTGAGTTACTGAGGTTGCGTGCAACATCACTTTCTGGAGTAGCCAGAAATACAGTCCTTTTGAGGAGATAGGAATCTCCATTGCAATCGTATTACCGCCTATTGTGTACGTTGCCCATTGTACGTCAGTGGGCCATACGGTGCAGTCTGGACGATTCTGGGACAGGGAGAGCTCTCCTTCATGGAGTGAATGGGAGTCAATTGGGCGCTAGCTTAAAAACACACATTAGCAAGAATTTTGTCATCAAGTACAACATTACAAATATTTTCAGAGATGTAAGATAATTAATTTCCTATGCAATATTGTATGGCTTTGAAATCGTGACATTACGTACTTTCGAGGAAAATAGGTACGTTAGCTTAGCAACCACATGACGTAGCATGACGCGGGAACGTGAAAGCGATTGGTCGACAGTCTGCTGGGTGGGGCGTTATACTACCTCCATTCATTGCCCAATGGGATTCCTATTTCCTCCTTTCTTATATCTCTAGAGTAGATCAAACTGCGCATGTTATGTCTCCATGAGACTGGAGGCGAAAGAAACGCACACCAGTTTAGCCAAGGTTCTGGCTAGCAGAATAGAACACACAAAAACAGAAAAGAGAGCCGCACACTCTAGGAGCTCAGATGCAATCAGTTAATAACCTAATAATAACCTAAGCTGCTGACAACATGCAGTAATAACCAACGTCTGTCGAAACGTTGGTTATTAGGTTATTAAGTAATTGCATCTGAGCTCCTAGAGTGTGCTGCTATCCTTCCTTTTTTCATGTCTCAATCAGACCGCATCGTATGCTCTTTCTACTTCCCTTGGTACCTTTTTTAGCTAGGACTCCGGTACACAGGCGGGAGTTGGGGGCGCTCCAGTACAGTAGGTGGTAATGCATCATAACCTTGGATGCCAACCGCCAATTAAACTCCATGGAATAAGAAGAGGCGGGAGTGATATCTAGGACAACCGTAGACTGTCGACTCCGCCTGTGGGGCAATGCATTCCCGCAGTTCTGTTAACCACGGCGAATGCAGGTGTTCGGCAGGCGGGAGCGAAGGACACTGCTAGCTAGGACTCTGGTGGTATAGCTAGCGAGCACACCGATAGTGTACTTCATCCCCGCCTGTCAGGCACTGTTTTCCAACAGTTCTGTTAACGACTGCGAGGGCAGGTGTTCGGCAGGCATTACTAGCTAGCTAGGACGCCAATACACAGCAGGTGGGAGGCAGGTTCTGTTAAGGCCTTTGCAGAATGTACGATGTTAGCTGTCTTTTGCCATGATTTTGACATCCCAGACAAAATGTCCATGTCGTGGGCAAATTCTTAGGTTGTAAATGATTGTCGGACGTCTTAGCTCGTTCAGTGTGACAGGGTCTAGGTCTGCTGATTCAGTACCACTACGTCTTGGCTCGTTCAGTATGACTGGGTCCAGGTCTGCTGATTTAAGTACCACTACGTCTTGGCTCGTTCAGTGTGACTGGGTCCAGGTCTGCTGATTTAAGTACCACTACGTCTTGGCTCTTGACTGGGTCTCTGCTGATTTAGTGTGACTGGACTGTCCAGGTCTGCTGATTTAAGTACCACTATGTCTTGGCTCATTCAGTGTGACTGGGTCCAGGTCTGCTGATTCAGTACCACTACGTCTTGGCTCGTTCAGTATGACTGGGTCCAGGTCTGCTGATTTAAGTACCACTACGTCTTGGCTCGTTCAGTGTGACTGGGTCCAGGTCTGCTGATTTAAGTACCACTACGTCTTGGCTCGTTCAGTGTGACTGGGTCCAGGTCTGCTGATTTAGTACCACTACGTCTTGGCTCGTTCAGTGTGACTGGGTCCAGGTCTGCTGATTTAAGTACCACTACGTCTTGGCTCGTTCAGTGTGACTGGGTCCAGGTCTGCTGATTTAAGTACCACTACGTCTTGGCTCGTTCAGTGTGACTGGGTCCAGGTCTGCTGATTTAAGTACCACTACGTCTTGGCTCATTCAGTGTGACTGGGTCCAGGTCTGCTGATTTAAGTACCACTACATGCAGTTGTAGGTTCCGACAAAGTTCTAGCAGTGTCCCAGTCTTTTAGTCTTTATCGTTTAGTGTGGCTGGTGTTACGAGCCGATCGGTTTGACTGATCAATAGGAACACCGCCGGCACTGAGTATGCACAAAATAATATGATTATTGTGAATAGTCAGATTAATATGGGGCTCCCGAGTGACGCAGTGGTCTAAGGCACTACATCTCAATGCTAGAGGCATCACTACAGACCCTGAATAGATTCCAGGCTGTATCACAACCGGCCGTGATTGGGAGTCCCATAGGGCGGCGCACAATTAGCCCAGCGTCGTCCCGGTTAGGGTGTCGCTGCACTTGCTTCTCACCAGCTGCACCATGCAGCCATCACCTGGCTAGTGGGAGGCACTATTTGTCAACCAATGATTAAGATGGCCTCTACGTTCTTCCTCTCCTCTTTAGCCTTTGCAGGTTAACAAAGATGGTGCAGCAGGACATGCAGATGATGATGATGATGGCACCACAACAGTGGCACCTTTGCTCATCTTCTGTCCATCTTCAACTATTGCACCAACATGGTCTGAAGAACATGTTCATCAGCAGTGAGGCCTCCCTTTACTGCTTCTGCAGACATCTTACAGTCCTTTTTCGTCCTCTCATTCTCTGGGCAATAGACAACTTCTGCCTCCATCCGATCGGAGTGGGATTGTAGGTGGTGCTGTAGATTTACAGGTTCTTTGACAAAGGCTTATATGCAAATACAAAAGGTATCAAGCCCAAAGCATTTTACAGCCATCTTTTAGTCTTTCCCCCATAAAATGATTATCTCCTTCCTAGAAAATGAAAGGATCTGACATAATTCTCTCTTCTTCTGTTTGTCCTCAGGGACAGGAAACAGAAGCAGGGTTTTTATGTACAGTAAGCATTAGGTCACATTCTTAAACAATGAGATTATATCATGGCATTTAGCAACATGAATGAGATTATAGGCCTACAGTCGGGAACAATATTAACCCATTGTTGTTTTAAGTTTAAAATGAAACCCTTTATTAGTACAAGCTTTCCGCAAACAGAAGTTAAACAGATTGAATAAGAAAGAGAAAGTTATTTGACACTTCATTTTTGGATAAGAAAATACACAAAAAGGCTCTCAAGAACACAGTTCTCCTCCTAACACAGTATGCCATTTTGATCTATGGATAAACATGAATTACAATATGACTCTGAACAGTATGCACGTGTAAGTTGTATAAAGGAGAGTTTATAAGGGAGGTAAGAGATCTGAGGTATTCTGATGCTTAACTTTTTGTATGTTTAAATTGTTTTATTTATTTAACCACGCGAGTCAATTACGAACAAATTCTTATTTACAATGACTGCATAGCAAAAGGCCTCCTGTGGGACAGGGGCTGCTATAAAAAAAAAAAGAAATGTAGGACAATACACACATCACTACAACACTATAAAACAGAGACCTAAGACAACGACAGAACATGACAACAACTCAAGATGGTAGCAACAGTGTGACAACATGGCAGCAGCACAACATGGTAGCAGTACAAAGATGGCACAAACATTGTTACAGTGCATTCGGAAAGTGTTCAGACCCTTTGACTTTTCCCCAAAAAGGTATTTAACCTTTATGACGACCTACCCTGGACAACGCTGGGCAAATTGTGCACACCCTATGGGACTCCCAATCACGGCCGGATGTGATACAGCCTGGAATCGAACCAGGGATGGGACTGTAGGCTGTAACTGGGCTCCCGAGTGGTGCAGTGGTCTAAGGCACTTGCACTGAGATGCAGTGCCTTAGACCGAAGTTACAGCCTTATTCTAAAATGGATTAAATAAATAAAAATCCCCATCAATCTACAAACACTACCTAACAATGACAAAGCGAAAACAGGTTTTTAGACATTTTTGCAAATTTATTTAAAAAAAATCTGATACCTTATTTACATAAGTATTCAGACCCTTTGCTATGAGACTCGAAATTGAGCTCAGGTGCATCCTGTTTCCATTGATCATCCTTGAGAAGTTTCTACAACTTGATTGGAGTCTACCTGTGGTAAATTCAATTGATTGGACCTGATTTGGAAAGCACACACCTGTCTATATAAGGTCCAACCATTGACCAGTGCATGTCAGAGCAAAAACCAAGCCATGAGGTCGAAGGCCAGATTGTGTTGAGGCAAATTTTCTGCTGCATTGAAGGTCCACAAGAACACAATAGCTGCCATCATTCTTAAATGGAAGAAGTTTGGAACCACCAAGACTCTTCCTAGAGCCGGTTGCCCAGACACACTGAGCAATGGGGGGGCTTGGTATGGGAGGTGACCAAGAACCTGATGCCTCACAGAGGTCAAGAGTTTCTCTGTGGAGATGGGAGATCCTTCCAGAAGGACAACCATCTCTGCAACACTCCACCAATCAGGCCTTTATGGTAGAGTGGCCAGACGGAAGCCACTCCTCAGTGAAAGCCTGCTTGCCAAAAGTTACCGGACGGACTCTCAGACCATGAGAAACAAGATTCTGTAGTCTGATGAAACCAAGATTGAACTCTTTGGCCTGAATGCCAAGGAAACCTGGAACCACCATCCCTAAGGTGAAGCATGGTGGTGGCAGCATCATGCTGTGGGGATGTTTTTCTGCATCAGGGACTGGGAGACTAGTCAAGATCGAGGGAAAGATGAAAGGAGCAAAGTACAGAGAGATCCTTGATGAAAACCTGCTCCAAAGCGCTCAGGACCTCAGACTAGGGCGAAGATTCACCTTCCAACAGGACAACGCAGGTGTGGTTTCAGGCCAAGTCTGGAGACCTGAAAATAGCTGTGCAGCGAAGCTCTCCATCCAACCTGGCATGGATGGAGCTTAAGATGATCTACAGAGAAGAATGGGAGAAACTCTCCAAATACAGGTGTGCCAAACTTGTAGCGTCATACCCAAGAAGACTCTAGGCTGTAATCGCTGGCAAAGGTGCTTCAACAAAGTACTGAGTAAAGGGTCTGAATATTTTCTGAATGCACTGTAGGCACAGACAACAGCACGAAGGACAAAATGGTTAAAAAAACAAACACATTGCACAGCCACAGTCAGTGAGTGTCCATGATTGAGTCTTTGAATGTAGAGAGATGGAGATTAAACTGTCCAGTTTGAATGTTTTCTTGCAGTTCGCTAGTTGCAGCGAACTGAAAAGAGGATCAACCCAGGGATGTGTGTGCTTTGGGGACCTTTAACAGAATGTAACAGAATGTGACTGGAAGAATGGGTGTTGTATGTGTAACCAATGTGAAATGGCTAGCTAGCTAGTGGTGGTGCGCGCTAATAGTGTTTCAATCGGTGACGTCACTCACTCTGAGACCTTGAAGTAGTGGTTCCCCTTGTGCTTTTGTGGCGCGATGGGTAACGATGCTTCGTGGGTGACTATTGTCTGTGTGCAGAGGGTCCCTGGTTCGAGCCCGGTGAGGGGATGGATGGAAGGTATACTGTTACATATGTGGAGGATGAGGGCTACAATAGATATCTCAGATAGGGGGAGGGAGGTTTACGAGGGTTATATAAATAAGCATCAACCAGCGGGTCTTGCCCGGGTATACAGAGATGACCATTTACAGAGGAGTATAGAGTGCAGTGATGTGTCCTATAATGAGCATTTGTGGGAAATCTGATGGCCGAATGGTAAAGAACATCTAGCCGCTTTAGAAGCACCCTTTGCAGATGTTAGCGCAGGTGCAGGGAAATGCTTGTTTTCAGCTTCAACAGTGCAGTAATACCTAGCTAAATGCTTGTGTTTCTAGCTTCAACAGTGCAGTAATACCTAGCTAAATGCTTGTTTCCAGCTTCGACAGTGCAGTAATACCTAGCTAAATGCTAGTGTTTCTAGCTTCAACGGTGCAGTAATACCTAGCTAAATGCTTGTGTTTTCAGCTTCAACAGTGCAGTAATACCTAGAACAACAAAAAAACAATACACACATAATGCAAAAAATAAAATAAATAAATATCAGAACAAGCAATGTGAGAAACTGGAATATACATATATATACAGTGAGCTCCAAACATTTTGGGAAAGTACTTTTTTTTGTTGGTTTTGGCTCTGTACTCCAGACCTTTGGATTTGAAATGATGGCGCAGACAGTCAGCTTTAATTTGAGGGAAATTCATCCATATCAGGTGAAATGTTTAGAAATTACAGCACTTTTTGTATACAGTCCCCCCATTTTAGTTGACAAATTCCCTTGTGTATTAAAGTAGTCAAAAGTTTTGGTCCCATATTCCTAGGTCGCAATGATTACATCAGGCTTGTGATTCTACAAACTTGTGGGACGCATCTGCTGTTTGTTTTGGCTCAGATTTGGTGGCCAATAGAAATGAAGGTTAATTATGTATTGTGTTCTTTTGGAGTCACTTCTATTGTATACTAAACAACAATCTAAACGCAACATGCAACAATTTCACATTTCAAGGAAATCAGTCAATTTAAATAAATTCATTAATGCCCTAATCTATGGATTTCACATGATCTGGGAATACAGATATGCATCTGTTGGTCACAGATACCTTTAAAAAAAGTTAGGGGCATGGATCAGGAAACCAGTCAGTATCTGGTGTGACCACCATTTGTCCCATGCAGCGGAACACATCTCAAATCAAAGTTTATTTGTCATGTGCGCCGAATACAACAGGTGTCGACCTTACAGTGAAATGCTCACTTACAGGCTCTAACCAATAGTGCAAAAAAGGTGTTAGGTGAACAATAGGTAAGTAAAGAAATAAAACAACAGTAAAAAGACAGGCTATATACAGTAGTGAGGCTATAAAAGTAGCGAGGCTACATACAGACACCGGTTAGTCAGGCGGATTGAGGTAGTATGTACATTTAGATATGGTTAAAGTGACTATGCATATATGATGAACAGAGAGTAGCAGTAGCGTAAAAGAGGGGTTGGTGGGTGGCGGGACACAATGCAGATAGCCCGGTTAGCCAATGTGCGGGAGCACTGGTTGGTCAGCCCAATTGAGGTAGTATGTACATGAATGTATAGTTAAAGTGACTATGCATAGAGTTGATCAGGCTGTTGATTGTGGCCTGTGGAATGTTGTCACACTCCTCTTCAATGGCTGTGTGAAGTTGCTGGATATTGGCGGGAAGAGGAACACGCTATTGTACACGTCAATCCAGAGGATCCCAAACATCCTCAATGGGTGACATCTCTGGAGAGTATACAGGCCATGGAAGAACTGGGACATTTTCTGCTTCCAGGAATTGTGTACAGATCATTGTGACATGGGGCTGTGCATTATCATGCTGAAACACGGTGATGGCGGCGGACGACAATGGGCCTCAGGTTCTCATCATGGTATCTCTCTGCATTCAAATTGCCATCGATAAAATGCAATTGTGTTCATTGTCCGTAGCTTATGCCGTAACCCCACCGCCACCATGGGGCACTGTTTACAACGTTAACATCAGCGAACTACTCGCCCACACAACACGATACACGTGTGGTCTGTGTTTGTGAGGCCGGTTCGATGTACTGCCAAACTCTCTAAAACGGCTTATGGTAGAGAAATTAATTAAATTCTCTGGCAACAGCTGTGGTGGATATTACTGCATTCAGCATGCCAATTGCATGCTCTCTCAATCTTAAACATTTGTGGCATTGTGTTGTGTGACAAAACGTCACATTTTTTGTGATATTTTATTGCCCCAGCACAAGGTGTACCTGTGTAATGATCATGCTGTTTAATCAGCTTCTTAATATGCCACACTTGTCAGGTGGATGGATTATCTTGGCAAAGCCTAAATGCCCACTAAACAAATTTGGGCATATTTGTGAGAAATTTTAATTTTGTGAGTATGGAACATTTCTGGGATGTCCTTGAGTGTCCCAGCCAAAGCCTGGACTTGAACCTGAGAGTTTCTCCCATAATTACGGATAGTCCTGAATGAATAGTGAATAATGAGTGAGAAAGTTAGACACACATATCATACCCCTGAGACATGCAAACCTTTCACCATTACAATAACAGGGGAAGTTAGTATCTTTTGGACGATATGATATCTGTGCGTCTAACTTTCTCTTTGCTCCACGAGGCACTGAAGGCCCCTCGCCCGACGCCTCGTGACCAGTATGGATCGGACTGCATACGCCGGGGCCCCCTCGATGTCCAGAGGGGGCGGAGGAACCTCCCGCCTGAGGAGAGACACATGGAGCGAGGAGTTAATAAGGTAATCTGGGGGAAGCTGTAAACTGTAACAGACCTCGTTCACTCTCCTCAGGACTTTAAATGGCCCCACAAACCGCAGACCCAGCTTTCGGCAGGGCAGGCGGAGGGGCAGGTTTCGGGTTGAGAGTCAAACCCGGTCCCCCGGTGCGAACACCGGGGCCTCACAGCGGTGGCGTTCTGCGCTGGCTTTCTGATGACTCACGGCCTGCTGAAGGTGCACATGAGTCTCCTCCATGCGCTTAAACCATTCGTCCACCGCAAGAGCTTCGATCTGGCTCTAATGCCACAGCGCCAGAACCGGCTGGTACCCCCAGTACGCACTGGAAAGGGGAGAGGTTGGTAGAGGAGTGGCGGAGTGAGTTCTGGGGCATCTCTGCCCAGGGTATGAATGCTGCCCACTCCCCCGGCCGGTCCTGGAAATAAGACCGCAGAAACCTACCCACTTCCTGATTTACTCTCTCCACTTGCCCGTTGCTCTCGGGGTGAAAACCTGAGGTAAGGCTGACTGAGACCCCCAGACGTTCCATGAACGCCCTCCAGACCCTTGGCGTGAACTGGGGACCTCGATCAGATACTATGTCCTCAGGCACCCCGTAGTGCCAGAAGACGTGTGTGAACAGGGCCTCCGCAGTCTGTAGGGCCGTAGGGAGACCGGGCAAACGGAGGAGACAGCAGGACTTAGAAAATCGATCCACAATGACCAGGATCGTGGTGTTACCCTGTGAGGGAGCCAGATCCGGAAGGAAGTCCACCGACAGGTACGACCACGGCCGTTGAGGAATGGGTAAAGCTTGTAACTTCCCTCTGGGCAGGTGCCTAGAGGCCTTGCACTGGGCTCACACCGAGCAGGAGGAAACATAAACTCTCACATCCTTAGCCAAGGTGGACCACCAGTACTTCCCACTAAGACAGCGCACTGTCCGACCGATGCCCGGATGACCAGAGGAAGGTGACGTGTGGGCCCAATAGATCAAGCGGTCGCGGACAGCAAACGGAACATACAGACGCCCAGCTGGACACTGGGGGGAGTGGGCTCTGTACGTAATGCCCTCTCGATGTCCGCGTCCAGCTCCCACACTGCCGGTACCACCAGGCAAGAGGCCGGGACTATGGGAGTGTGATCCATGGACCACTGCTCTGTGTCATACATCCGGGACAGTGCATCTGCCTTCGCGTTCTGGGAACCTGGTCTCTAGGACAGGGTGAAAACAAAACGGGTAAAGAACATGGCCCACCTTGTCTGGCGAGGGATCAGTCTCCTCGCCGCCCGGATGTACTCCAGATTGCGGTGGTCCATCCAGATGAGAAAAGGGTGTTTAGCCCCCTCAAGCCAATGTCTCCATGCCTTCAAAGCCTTGATGACAGCCAACAACTCCCGGTCCCCCACGTCATAGTTTCACTCCGCCGGGCTGAGCTTCTTCGAATAGAAGGCACAGGGGCAGAGCTTCGGTGGCGTACCCGAGCGCTGAGAGAGCATGGCTCCTTTCACAGCCTCGGATGCGTCCACCTCCACTATGAATGCCAAAGAGGGATCCGGATGAGCCAGCACGGGAGCTGAGGTAAACAGAGCCCTCAGCTGACCACTGCAAACGCACAGGCCCCCCTTCAGCAGTGAGGTAACCGCTACCTGACCAAAGCCCCAGATAAACCTCCGGTAGTCGTTGGCAAACCCTAGAAACTGCTGCACTTCCTTTACCATGGTGGGAGTCGGCCAATTACGCACGGCTGAAATGCGGTCACTCTCCATCTCCACCCCTGAAGTGGAAATGCGGTACCCTAGGAAGGAGACGGACTGTTTAACGAACAGGCATTTCTCAGCCTTGACGTATATGTCATACTCGACCAAACACCCTGCACACCAGGGACACATGCTCGGCGCGTGTAGCGGAATATATTATTAGAATGTCGTCGATATACACCCTGCCCGTGCAGGTCCCGGAAACTCTCGTCTACAAAGGCCTGGAAGACTGATGGAGCATTCATTAACCTGTACGGCATGACGATGTACTCATAGTGCCATGAGGTGGTACTAAATGCCGTCTTCCACTTGTCCCCCTCCCGGATACGCACCAGGTTGTAAGCGCTCCTGAGGTCCAATTTTGTGAAGAAGCGCGCCCAGTGCATTGACTTGATCGCACTGGCTATGAGAGGCAACTGAAACTGTACTGTACAGGTAACTGTACCTCACAGTGATTTGGTTGATGCCTCGATAGTCAATACACGGGCGCAGACCTCCATCCTTCTTCACAAACAAGAAACTTGAGGAGGCAGGTGAAGTGGAGGGCCGAATGTACCCCTGCACCAGAGATTCGGAGACATATGTTTCCAGAGCCGCCGTCTCTTCTTGCGACAGGGGATACACGTAACTCCTAGGAAGTGCTGCGTCTACCAGAAGATTTATCACACAATCCCCCCGTCGATGGAGTGGTAATTGAGTCGCCTTCTTTTTACAGAAGGCGAGAGCCAAATCGGCATATTCAGAAGGGATGCGCACGGTGGCGACCTGGTCTGGACTTTCCACCGTAATAGCACTGACAGAAACCCCTAAACACCTCCCGAGCACTTTCGTGAGCCCTCTGTTGTCACGAAAAAGAAGGTCATAACAGGCCAACCAGGGTAGGCCCAGCACCATGGGAAACGCAGGAGAATCAATAAGGAATAGAGTGATTCTCTCCTTGTGACCCTCCTGCGTAACCATGCCCAGTGGAGCGGTGGCCTCCCTAATTAGCCCTGACCCTAATGGTCGACTATCTAGGGCGTGCACAGGGAAGGGCATATCCACAGGAACAATGTGGATCCCTAAACTATGGGCAAATGATCTGTCAATAAAATTCCCAGCTGCGCCTGAATCTACGAGTGCCTTATGCTGGGAATGCAGGGAAAACTCCGGAAAATGAATAAACAAAAACATGTGAGCAACAGGGGGCTCTGGGTGAGCCTGGTGCTGACTCACCTGGGGTGACACGAGAGTGCTCGAGAGTGCCTGCTGCCTCGACTCCCAGAGGAACCTCCCCAGCACCAATTGGCAGTGTGCCCTCTTCGGCCACAGATGGTGCATGGAACGTCAGAGCGGTGGTGCTGGGGGATGGAACCGACAGACCCCGATCTGGACGTCCACGGGTAGCAGACAGGTTTTCCAGCCGGATGGACAGGTCCACCAGCTGGTCGATTGTGAGAGTGGTATCCCTGCAGGCCAACTCCCGACGGACGTCCTCGCGCAGACTGCTCCGGTAGTGATCGATCAGGGCCCTGTCTTTCCATCCCGCTCCTGCGGCCAGGGTCCGGAATTCCAACGTGAACCCCGGTGCGCTCCTCGTCCACTGCCTCAGGTGGACGAGACGTTCCCCCGCCGCTGTACCCTCAGGCGGATGGTCAAAGACTGCTCGGAAACAGCGGGTGAAATCCTCGAAGTGGTCCAACACCACTTCTTCTTCCCCCCATACGGCGTTGGCCCACTCCAGGGCTTTCCTTGAGAGGCAGGAGACGAGGGTGGCCACGCTCTCTCGGCCTGAAGGAGCCGGGTGGACGGTTGCCAGGTAGAACTCTAGCTGGAGCAAGAACTCCTGACAAACTGCCGCCGTTCCATCATACTCCCTCGGGAGGGCGAGCCAAATCCCACTGGGTCCGGGTGAAGGAGGGGAGAGTGATGGTGAGACTGGTGGTGCTGGTGGAGACGCTGGAGGGACTCCTCTTCTCTCCCAGCGCTCCATGGTTTGTAGAACACGATCCATGGCGCTGCCGAGATGCTGCAGCATGGCAGCGTGCTGCTGGACTCGCACCTCAACCCCTACTGCAGGGGCACCTGCTCCTGCTGACTCCATTCTGAAGGGGTGCGTGTTTCTGTCAAGGCTGTGGGTAACTGGTGAAAGGAGTCAGGCGCAGGAGAGCTGAGTTGCGTGGACAAGGTATTTAATTCAAGAAAACATCAGTATAAACACAATACTACGGTGCTGGAAAAATACCGGTACCACGAAATAAACGGCTGTAAATAACAAAACCCAGCAACAAATATACCAGCTGTCAGATACAGCCTACAATAAAACAAACACGCACACAAACATGGGGGAAACCAGAGGGTTAAATAATGAACATGTAAATGGGGGAATTTAAACCAGGTGTGTAAAAAACAAAGACAAAACAAATGGAAAATGAAAAGTGGATCGGTGATGGCTAGAAGGCCGGTGACGTCGACCACCGAACGACGCTCGAACAAGGAGGGGCCGACTCCGGCAGAAGTCGTGTCAGCAAGGCTGTAAAATGGAGATTTGTAATCCAGGTTGGGAGTATCTGACAACTCAAACCCTTACAAAATTCTAATTAGTGGCTGCAAGAAAAGAACAATGGCTGTAGATTATAATCCCTCAATTTACGCTGGGAGGTTATATTATAGAATGAGTTTAGAGAAAATATAATCCTCATATGCCAAAATTAGCCTATGTTCTGGAAGACGTTTGATTGCAAGGAGAAGATGAAGATATAGTCAACTTTGAGGACGAGGGCACTTTCTGAAAACTGTAGCTACAAGTAAAAGTAAATGTCATTGCAAATGAATTTAATATTCTCATTACATAACTTCAACAGTGATATTTCTTGAGGCATTCTTTATTTATTGAAAGTAATCAAAGAGAAACATGTCATATAACAGATCATTAAAATAATGTGCCCCTTTACTTTTGAATACTGGCACTGACTAAAGGTCCATCAACCATGCCAAAATGAATTAAAAACAAATGTTGAACAACGTAACAAACAAGACAGACAGGTAAAATAATACAGTAATTACACAGTAAATAATGAAAGTCATACTTAAAAACAAAAGTGAATTTACAAGGCAAACAAACAGTCTGCTACATTTCCAGTCATTACAGGCTGTGATATGTTCTAATGTCACGACTTCCCTGCCACCTATACACACGACTCTGACAGAGCATCCTTATCTGACTAGAGGCTAAGTATGTCAGCTGGAGACAATCTAAAAATGTGTGACCAAAATGTCATTGCATTGCTGGATACATTTCCTTTAATTAAATGACTGGGAACTGGATTAAAATGGCAGGAGATGTACAGTATATTGTTGCATAGAGAGAGACTGGGTAGTAATTTGACCTAACCTAAATTCAAGTGTACTACACTATTGTGGTGTATAATATACAATCGATAATACTGGCCATTAGGACTTTTGTTCTTATGCAGTTGTTCACACCCGTGAGTGACACAGGGACACTAACAAATTAAGGCGAGGGGAATTTAATCCCAATCTATTTTATTGGGTTTATGTTTAGTTGGTTACATTTCTCTAAACAGTTCTTGAATCAGCCCTTAGATTCAAGTGGATTGTGAGAGGAAGGAGGTCAGTTGACCACTAATACTAAAAGTAACCCACCATTAATGAAATACAGTAAGATAACTACTCAACCCCACCGTTAATGAAATACAGTAAGATAACTACTCAACCCCACCATTAATGAAATACAGTAAGATAACTACTCAGCCCCACCATTAATGAAAAACAGTAAGATAACTACTCAACCCCACCATTAATGAAAAACAGTAAGATAACTACTCAACCCCACCATTAATGAAATACAGTAAGATAACTACTCAACCCCATCATTAATGAAATACAGTAAGATAACTACTCAGCCCCACCATTAATGAAATACAGTAAGATAACTATTCAGCCCCACCATTAATGAAATACAGTAAGATAACTACTCAACCCCACCATTAATGAAATACAGTAAGATAACTACTCAACCCCATCATTAATGAAATACAGTAAGATAACTACTCAACCCCACCGTTAATGAAATATAGTAAGATAACTACTCAGCCCCACCATTAATGAAATACAGTAAGATAACTACTCAGCCCCACCATTAATGAAATACAGTAAGATAACTACTCAACCCCACCATTAATGAAATACAGTAAGATAACTACTCAACCCCACCATTAATGAAATACAGTAAGATAACTACTCAACCCCACCATTAATGAAATACAGTAAGATAACTACTCAACCCCACCATTAATGAAATACAGTAAGATAACTACTCAACCCCACCATTAATGAAATACAGTAAGATAACTACTCAACCCCACCATAGAACCCAATGACGTTTGTGCCAGAGGCAATAATACAACACACAAACAATTCAAGTATTGATGAATACAGATAAAACTACTCAAGCAAAAATAACTTTTTTTGTTGTTGTTCCATTTCCATAGGATAGTAAGGTAGGTAGATTGCACATAACCCTTTGGAAGGTCCCATTTGCTCAAGGCAGCAGAGAAGTATTTCACAGCATGTAACATTCAAACAGTAGCTTACATGCAAATTAATAGATACAAATCAGGTTAAAAAAAATCTTGAATATGAAAAGTTAATTGGAGAATCACAGAAAATGTTCAGCTGTAGTGGTATATGTATTGTGTACAGTGTGTCTAGTGACTTACCCTGCCTGGTCCCAGATCTGTTTGTGCCATCTTGCTTCCCAGACCTGCGACCAGGCTATGATTGACCTGTCTTTCCATCTCTTATAACCTGGCCTTACAGAAGTCTCAGCAGAAAGCAGATACGATTGCATACCACCAATAGCAAACCTTAAAACCAGAGATGGTTTCAAGCTTTCTACAAGGTTTAACAGTATTGTCATGGGTATTCTTGGATATGGGTCTTGACTGGGCATCTGTAAAATAGGCTTATATAGGAGGTCTGTAGTCTGGTTTGATTGCATTGAGTGGCTACAGTACAGGCTGTGGTTGCTTGGTGGCTGGATGCTAGTCTGTGTGGCTCCAGCTAGCCACTATTGGTGTAGAGAGGAGGGCATGGCTGGTTGTGTCTGAAGTTCATTATATACACAGCAGTCTGGTGCCACCAGTAGAACATAAACACTACCAGGACATGCCACACCTGGTGGCTGGCACCCAGATAGTTCAGCTGACCTGTGGAGGTCAAAGGGCATCACATGGTCACCAAAAGGTCACTTCAAATATTAAGTGTTCAAAGTTTTTTGAGCTTGGAATAAGGAAATGGAAGACAGAGGCTATTTGGCCAATCAAAAGTTGGCAAAAAAAAGGTGACTGCAAAACATTAGGAACACCCTAATATTGTGTTTCACCCCATTCTGCATTCAGAACAGCATGGATTCTACAAGGTGTCGAAAGCGTTCCACAGTGATGCTGGCCCATGTTGACTCAATGTTTCCCGTAGTTGTGTCAAGTTAGCTGGATGTCCTTTGGGTGGTGGACCGTTCTTGATACAAACGGGAAACTGTTGAGCGTGAAAAACCCAGCAGCTTTGCAGTTCTTGATACACTCAAACTGGTGCACCTGGCACCTACTACCATACCCCATTCAAGCGATCACAGCTTTCACCTGGTCACTCTGTCATGGAAAGAGCAGGTGTTGCTAATATCTTGTACACTCAGTGTACAGTAACAAATGGAAAGAGTATTATGTTATACATGTCTTATAAATGGGTCAAAAGCATGAAGTCATGAAGGCTCACCTGGGAAAGCAAGGTGCACAATTACTCATCTTAATCACATGAGTGGTTATTTGCTATACAAGATCATTTGTAATATTGTGGAATAGATGTGTCAAGCATGAAGGCTCACCTGGGAAGCAGCGTTCTGGGATTTTAGAGATGTAAAAGAGGAACGCAGCTCCAGCTATCAAATACATCACAATCACACGAGGGAGGAACAACTGCAATACGGTAAGAAATACTTCACTCCTGTGCAGAACATTTTCTGGCATTGTAATATTTGTATTTATAAATCTTTGTATGCATTTCATCTTTGTAATAATTGTATAACACTTCTGCAGTTTCACCTGGACGACAGCGGAGCTGAAGCCTCCATTGAGCCAGACCCAGTGGACAGCTGGGATGACCCCGTAGCCAGCCACAGAGCAGAAGATGACGGTCCGCAGGTGTTGCCACTCCTTAGAGTGGTAGTGAGGGTGGATCTGAGCCGAGAATATGGCCAATATCAACGCTAGAACAATCACCAAGTACACCTGTCTCCAGAACTGGGGGAGTTGGAAAACAAGAATAAAGAGCAGAGCAGGAGAAGGGATTACATTTCAGAGACAGTTTATGTAGGTATATCTTCACAGTAAGTTTAACATGTTATCTTTATTAGCCTTGTTAAACCACAGATCAGTCTGGTTTCACAAGGCTATATATTTATATATTTTATGGGTGAAAAAAATATATATATATATACACCAGTATGGGTGAAATAAAAACAATGGGCTGAAATGGCTATTATATTGTCCAACATACAATGTTGCAGTAAAAGGCATAGAAGACCCCTGGAATGTAACAGCCCAGGATTCCCACAGAGATTCCAGCATAGTCCAGCGCCAACCAGCGGTGACACGTCTTCTCTGAGCGGTGGCAGGAAAAGAGGTGATACCCCACTGAACACAGCATACACACCTAGAAAAACAACAGGTAGCAATACTACAACAGCACTAAATGCAGAGCTGCAGAATGGAACATTACAGGTGTGTAGGCACAAAAGCAAAGTAGATGAAGATTTTCATGGACATAAGACAGATCGCTGTGACCTCTGTCACATGCACCCACACACACACACACACACCTGAAAGCAGAAAAGTCCTATGCAGTAGATGACATAGTCTTCTCTGTTGGCACCTGAAGCCGGCAGGACTGTAGACATGTCATTCACCCCCAGTAGGAAGAACAGGAGGAAGCCCAACAGATGAGTCCATATGTTGACTGTTTCATTGGACAGCACAAAGATGCTAGAGGGGTGGAAAACAATACACAACAACTAGCCAGGTTCCAGATCTGTTTGTGCTGTTTTGCCAACTGCTATGGTCATTTTGTTTGGTGTGATGAGGACCATGAGTTGGCAAGACAGTATAGATCCAGGACCAGGCTACACAACAACTATCTATATATTACTACAACTGAAGCTACAACAACTAGGCTTATTCTCTTGATTTCACATACCTTTTTAAACATAGTTTTGATGTCAAGTGTGCTCTGTATCCATCTGTAATGTATGGGTTTTCTTTCAAGAATAACGGGATCTGTTCAAATGTGTACAGGCGGATTCCCCGAGGCACCAGAACTGGCCAGTACTGGTAACTCCCCAGCTCAATGTAGTGACTACTCTTGTGTAACTTAAGTTTTTGAGGCATTTTGGACCATCAGATTTCAGAGTTCTGGCACCGTTTTAAGGCTGAAAATATGAAAGGGGCACACAACAGGGTAATGTTATAGCGTGGCACTACGGTTTCATTGCAATCTAAATTTGACAAAGATGGAGCGCTTTTGTAGTTCAACAACAAGGTACTATTCTGCTGATAGCATATTTAACAGAGGATCTGAAGATATGACTAATAAAATCAGAAAGTCAACATGCTTTTGGCAATAGCTAAGTTAGTTTCTAGGAATAAATCAGAGCTAAGCGATTGATCGGAATATATGCATTCCTCTCATAACATGAAGTTCAACTGAAAATTTAGCCGGGCATGCTAGCTAGCGAACTAGCTAACGTTATAGCTTTCATGCTGGCACGCAGATATAACATTACCTTTTGTTGCATGCTATCGATGTCTACGTGGTGTCATTTAGCTATAATACACCTTACTTTGTGATCTAGCAAGCTTTTAATTCATTGACTATAGCTAAATCAATGACACACTACACTATGCTAAGCAGCTGGCTAGCCCAGCAGCTCATGCTAGCTAGTCCATCAACGAAACCAAAAATCGGCGTTCTGAAGTTACACAATAGCCCTGCGACAGACGTGCCCATGGACCCCCCTCTGTACTTTATAAACTACTTGAATAAAATACGATTTCATGAACCGCAGTTGAAGAAGTCTGTGTCCAGAAATTAAATGTATTTTTATTGCCCATCTGGATATGATCATCTGGACATTATGGAAATGACCTACAGTACCAGTCAAAAGTTTGGACACACCTACTCATTCAAGAGTTTTTCTTTATTTTACTATTTTCTACATCGTATAATAACAGTTAATACATCAAAACTATGAAATAACACATATGGAATCATGTAGTAACCAAAAATGTATTAAACATTTGAGATTTTTCAAAGTTGACACCTTTTGCCTTGGACTAGTAACCCAACGGTTGCAAGGTCGAATTCCCGAGCTGACAAGGTAAAAACAAATCTGTAGTCCTACCCCTGAACAAGGCAGTTAACCCACTGTTCCTAGGCATAATTTAAAATAAGAATTTGTTCTTAACTGACTTGCCTAGTTAAATAAATGTAAATAATGACAGCTTTGCACACTTGGCATTCTCTCAACCAGCTTTTATTTATTTATTTTTATTTCACCTTTATTTAACCAGGTAGGCCAGTTGAGAACAAGTTCTCATTTGCAACTGCGACCTGGCCAAGATAAAGCATAGCAGTGTGAGCAGACAACACAGAGTTACACATGGAATAAACAATTAACAAGTCAATAACACAGTAGAAAACAAAGGGGGAGTCTATATACAATGTGTGCAAAAGGCATGAGGAGGTAGGCGAATAATTACAATTTTGCAGATTAACACTGGAGTGATAAATGATCAGATGGTCATGTACAGGTAGAGATATTGGTGTGCAAAAGAGCAAGTAAATAAATAAAAACAGTATGGGGATGAGGTAGGTGAAAATGGGTGGGCTATTTACCAATAGACTATGTACAGCAGCAGCGATCGGTTAGCTGCTCATGATAGCTGATGTTTGAGGTTGGTGAGGGAGATAAAAGTCTCCAGCTTCAGCGATTTTTGCAATTCGTTCCAGTCACAGGCAGCAGAGTACTGGAACGAAAGGCGGCCAAATGAGGTGTTGGCTTTAGGGATGATCAGTGAGATACACCTGCTGGAGCGCGTGCTACGGATGGGTGTTGCCATCGTGACCAGTGAGCTGAGATAAGGCGGAGCTTTACCTAGCATGGACTTGTAGATGACCTGGAGCCAGTGGGTCTGGCGACGAATATGTAACGAGGGCCAGCCGACCAGAGCATACAGGTCGCAGTGGTGGGTGGTATAAGGTGCTTTAGTGACAAAACGGATGGCACTGTGATAGACTGCATCCAGTTTGCTGAGTAGAGTGTTGGAAGCCATTTTGTAGATGACATCGCCGAAGTCGAGGATCGGAAGGATAGTCAGTTTTACTAGGGTAAGCTTGGCGGCGTGAGTGAAGGAGGCTTTGTTGCGGAATAGAAAGCCGACTCTTGATTTGATTTTCGATTGGAGATGTTTGATATGAGTCTGGAAGGAGAGTTTGCAGTCTAGCCAGACACCTAGGTACTTATAGATGTCCACATATTCAAGGTCGGAACCATCCAGGGTGGTGATGCTAGTCGGGCATGCAGGTGCAGGCAGCGATCGGTTGAAAAGCATGCATTTGGTTTTACTAGCGTTTAAGAGCAGTTGGAGGCCACGGAAGGAGTGTTGTATGGCATTGAAGCTTGTTTGGAGGTTAGATAGCACAGTGTCCAATGACGGGCCGAAAGTATATAGAATGGTGTCGTCTGCGTAGAGGTGGATCAGGGAATCGCCCGCAGCAAGAGCAACGTCATTGATATATACAGAGAAAAGAGTCGGCCCGAGAATTGAACCCTGTGGCACCCCCATAGAGACTGCCAGAGGACCGGACAGCATGCCCTCCGATTTGACACACTGAACTCTGTCTGCAAAGTAATTGGTGAACCAGGCAAGGCAGTCATCCGAAAAACCGAGGCTACTGAGTCTGCCGATAAGAATATGGTGATTGACAGAGTCGAAAGCCTTGGCAAGGTCAATGAAGATGGCTGCACAGTACTGTCTTTTATCGATGGCGGTTATGATATCGTTTAGTACCTTGAGTGTTGCTGAGGTGCACCCGTGACCGGCTCGGAAGCCAGATTGCACAGCGGAGAAGGTACGGTGGGATTCGAGATGGTCAGTGACCTGTTTGTTGACTTGGCTTTCGAGGACCTTAGATAGGCAGGGCAGGATGGATATAGGTTCATGAGGTAGTCACCTGGAAAGCATTTCAATTAACAAGTGTTCCTTGTTAAAAGTTCATTTGTGGAATTTCTTTCCTTCTTAATGTGTTAGAGCCAATCAGTTGTGTTGTGACAAGGTAGGGTTGCCATACATAAGATGGCCCTATTTGGTAAAAGAGCAAGTCCATATTATGGCAAGAACAGCTCAAATAAGCAAAGAGAAATGATAGTCCATCATTACTTTAAGACATGAAGATCAGTCATTCTGGAAAATTTCAAGAACTTTGAAAGTTTCTTCAAGTGCAGTCGTTAAAACCATCAAGCACAATGATGAAACGGGCTCTCATGAGGACCACCACAGGAAAGGAAGCCCCAGTTACCTCTGCTGCAGTGGATAAGTTCATTGGAGTTACCAGCCTCAGAAATCGGCAACTAACTGCACCTCAGATTGCTGCCCTAGTAAATGTTTCACAGAGTTCAAGTAACAGACACATCAAAGCAAATCAACTTGCATTTGTCACATGCGCCGAATACAACAGCGGTAGACCGTAGAGTGAAATGCTTACTTACAAGCCCTTAACCAACAATGCAGTTTGAAGAAAAATAGCTGTTAAGTAAAAAAATAAGAAATAAAAGTAACAAATAATTCATGAGCAGCAGTAAAATAACAGTAGTGAGGCTATATACAGGGGGTACCGGTACAGAGTCAATGTGCAGGGGCACTGGTTAGTCGAGATAATTGAGGTAATATGTACATGTAGGTAGAGTTAAAGTGACTATGCATAGATAATAAACAGAATAGCAAAATCAAATCAAATCAAATTTTATTTGTCACATACACATGGTTAGCAGATGTTAATGCGAGTGTAGCGAAATGCTTGTGCTTCTAGTTCCGACAATGCAGTAATAACGAACAAGTAATCTAACTAACAATTCCAAAAAACTACTGTCTTATACACAGTGTAAGGGGATAAAGAATATGTACATAAGGATATATGAATGAGTGATGGTACAGAGCAGCATAGGCAAGATACAGTAGATGATATCGAGTACAGTATATACATATGAGATGAGTATGTAAACCAAGTGGCATAGTTAAAGTGGCTAGTGATACATGTATTACATAAGGATGCAGTCGATGATATAGAGTACAGTATATACGTATGCATATGAGATGAATAATGTAGGGTAATTAACATTATATAAGGTAGCATTGTTTAAAGTGGCTAGTGATATATTTACATCATTTCCCATCAATTCCCATTATTAAAGTGGCTGGAGTTGAGTCAGTGTCATTGACAGTGTGTTGGCAGCAGCCACTCAATGTTAGTGGTGGCTGTTTAACAGTCTGATGGCCTTGAGATAGAAGCTGTTTTTCAGTCTCTCGGTCCCAGCTTTGATGCACCTGTACTGACCTCGCCTTCTGGATGACAGCGGGGTGAACAGGCAGTGGCTCGGGTGGTTGATGTCCTTGATGATCTTTATGGCCTTCCTGTAGCATCGGGTGGTGTAGGTGTCCTGGAGGGCAGGTAGTTTGCCCCCGGTGATGCGTTGTGCAGACCTCACTACCCTCTGGAGAGCCTTACGGTTGAGGGCGGTGCAGTTGCCATACCAGGCGGTGATACAGCCCGCCAGGATGCTCTCGATTGTGCATCTGTAGAAGTTTGTGAGTGCTTTTGGTGACAAGCCGAATTTCTTCAGCCTCCTGAGGTTGAAGAGGCGCTGCTGCGCCTTCTTCACGATGCTGTCTGTGTGAGTGGACCAATTCAGTTTGTCTGTGATGTGTATGCCGAGGAACTTAAAACTTGCTACCCTCTCCACTACTGTTCCATCGATGTGGATGGGGGGTGTTCCCTCTGCTGTTTCCTGAAGTCCACAATCATCTCCTTAGTTTTGTTGACGTTGAGTGTGAGGTTATTTTCCTGACACCACACTCCGAGGGCCCTCACCTCCTCCCTGTAGGCCGTCTCGTCGTTGTTGGTAATCAAGCCTACCACTGTTGTGTCGTCCGCAAACTTGATGATTGAGTTGGAGGCGTGCGTGGCCACGCAGTCGTGGGTGAACAGGGAGTACAGGAGAGGGCTCAGAACGCACCCTTGTGGGGCCCCAGTGTTGAGGATCAGCGGGGAGGAGATGTTGTTGCCTACCCTCACCACCTGGGGGCGGCCCGTCAGGAAGTCCAGTACCCAGTTGCACAGGGCGGGGTCGAGACCCAGGGTCTCGAGCTTGATGACGAGCTTGGAGGGTACTATGGTGTTGAATACCGAGCTGTAGTCGATGAACAGCATTCTCACATAGGTATTCCTCTTGTCCAGATGGGTTAGGGCAGTGTGCAGTGTGGTTGAGATTGCATCGTCTGTGGACCTATTTGGGCGGTAAGCAAATTGGAGTGGGTCTAGGGTGTCAGGTAGGGTGGAGGTGATATGGTCCTTGACTAGTCTCTCAAAGCACTTCATGATGACGGATGTGAGTGCTACGGGGCGGTAGTCGTTTAGCTCAGTTACCTTAGCTTTCTTGGGAACAGGAACAATGGTGGCCCTCTTGAAACATGTGGGAACAGCAGACTGGTATAGGGATTGATTGAATATGTCCGTAAACACACCGGCCAGCTGGTCTGCGCATGCTCTGAGGGCGCGGCTGGGGATGCCGTCTGGGCCTGCAGCCTTGCGAGGGTTAACACGTTTAAATGTCTTACTCACCTCGGCTGCAGTGAAGGAGAGACCGCATGTTTTCGTTGCAGGCCGTGTCAGTGGCACTGTATTGTCCTCAAAGCGGGCAAAAAAGTTATTTAGTCTGCCTGGGAGCAAGACATCCTGGTCCGTGACTGGGCTGGATTTCTTCCTGTAGTCCGTGATTGACTGTAGACCCTGCCACATGCCTCTTGTGTCTGAGCCGTTGAATTGAGATTCTACTTTGTCTCTGTACTGGCGCTTAGCTTGTTTGATAGCCTTGCGGAGTGAATAGCTGCACTGTTTGTATTCAGTCATGTTACCAGACACCTTGCCCTGATTAAAAGCAGTGGTTTGCGCTTTCAGTTTCACACGAATGCTGCCATCAATCCACGGTTTCTGGTTAGGGAATGTTTTAATCGTTGCTATGGGAACGACATCTTCAACGCACGTTCTAATGAACTCGCACACCGAATCAGCGTATTCGTCAATATTGTTATCTGACGCAATACGAAACATCTCCCAGTCCACGTGATGGAAGCAGTCTTGGAGTGTGGAGTCAGCTTGGTCGGACCAGCGTTGGACAGACCTCAGCGTGGGAGCCTCTTGTTTTAGTTTCTGTCTGTAGGCAGGGATCATAAAAATGGAGTCGTGGTCAGCTTTTCCGAAAGGGGGCGGGGCAGGGCCTTATATGCGTCGCGGAAGTTAGAGTAACAATGATCCAGGGTCTTTCCACCCCTGGTTGCGCAATCGATATGCTGATAAAATTTAGGGAGTCTTGTTTTCAGATTAGCCTTGTTAAAATCCCCAGCTACAATGAATGCAGCCTCCGGATAAATCGTTTCCAGTTTGCAGAGAGTTAAATAAAGTTCGTTCAGAGCCATCGATGTGTCTGCTTGGGGGGGATATATACGGCTGTGATTATAATCGAAGAGAATTCTCTTGGTAGATAATACGGTCTACATTTGATTGTGAGGAATTCTAAATCAGGTGAACAGAAGGATTTGAGTTCCTGTATGTTTCTTTCATCACACCATGTCACGTTGGCCATAAGGCATACGCCCCCGCCCCTCTTCTTACCAGAAAGATGTTTGTTTCTGTCGGCGCAATGCGTGGAGAAACCCGCTGGCTGCACCGCTTCGGATAGCGTCTCTCCAGTGAGCCATGTTTCCGTGAAGCAGAGAACGTTACAGTCTCTGATGTCCCTCTGGAATGCTACCCTTGCTCGGATTTCATCAACCTTGTTGTCAAGAGACTGGACATTGGCAAGAAGATTTCTAGGGAGTGGTGCACGGTGTGCCCGTCTCCGGAGTCTGACCAGAAGACCGCTTCGTTTCCCTCTCTTTCGGAGTCGTTTTTTTGGGTCGCTGCATAGGATCCACTCCGTTGTCCTGTTTGTAAGGCAGAACACAGGATCCGTGTCGCGAAAAACATATTCTTGGTCGTACTGATGGTGAGTTGACGCTGATCTTATATTCAGTAGTTCTTCTCGACTGTATGTAATGAAACCTAAGATGACCTGGGGTACTAGTGTAAGAAATAACACGTAAAAAAACAAAAAACTGCATAGTTTCCTAGGAACGCGAAGCGAGGCGGCCATCTCTGTCGGCGCCGGATCAGCAGCAGCGTAAAAGAGTAGGAGGGGGGGGGATGCAATGCAAATAGTATGGGTAGCCATTTGATTAGATGTTGAGGAGTCTTATGGCTTGGGGGTAGAATCTGTTGAGAAGCCTTTTGGACCTAGACTTGGCACTCCGGTACCGCTTGCCATGCGGGAGCAGAGAGAACAGTTTATGACTAGGGTGACTGGAATCTGACAATTTTTAGGGTTTCCTCTGAGCATCAACTGTTCAGAGGAGACTGCGTGAATCAGACCTTCATGGTCGATTTGCTTCAAAGAAACCACTACTAAAGCACACCAATAAGAAGAAGAGACTTGCTTGGGCAAAGAAACACAAGCAATGGACATTAGACCTGTGGAACTTGCAGACTTGTTTACGTGTTGCTGTGCGTTTTGTTGCCAACCTTACTTTGCTACCTGACAACTTTACGGTTTTTACCTTTTAATTACCGTTTATATTTTTGGTTTTTCCCTCACTCAACTTTTTTTCATTCAACTTTTTCACTAAGGATGCTTTATCTAGACGTGGTTTGTCAGGACCTCCAACAGCCGAAGCTAAGTAGTAACATTAACATGATGCCTTCTAATTGCAGTCGCTGTACTCATAATATACAGGAGAACGATCGCCTTACGGCGCAGATAGCTGTGCTGCAAGCCCAGCTTCAGACGCAATCGTTAGGCACGGGTAATTTTAGTGAACGAAAGGATGAGTAGTACAGATAGTAACGTTAGTATAAATCCCCTCGCACGGTCCCCGCAGCCGGACAACTTTCTCATGGTTTCTGGAGGGAAATGCTGTAGGAATGCTCAACCGGTGTCGCTCATTCAGCCGACAGAAACTTTCAACCGGTTTTCCCCATTAAGCAGCGAGACGGAGTCTGAGGCCGAGCCTTCTCTTGTCTCTACTCCTCCCGTTACGGGAGAGACGCCGAAGCTTCCCACCATTAGTTCTGACAAATTGAAAACCCTAGTCATTGGCGACTCCATTTACCCGCAGTATTAGACTTAAAACGAATCATCCAGCGATCATACACTGTTTATCAGGGGGCAGGGCTACCGACGTTAAGGTTAATCTGAAGATGGTGCTGGCTTAAGCTAAAACTGGCGAATGTAGAGAGTATAGGGATATTTTTATCCACGTCGGCACCAACAATTTTAGGATGAAACAGTCAGAGGTCACCAAGCGCAACATAGCTTCAGCGTGTAAATCAGCTAGAAAGATGTGTCGGCATCGAGTAATTGTCTCTGGCCCCCTCCCAGTTAGGGGGAGTGATGAGCTCTACAGCAGAGTTTCACAACTCAATCGCTGGTTGAAAACTGTTTTCTGCCCCTCCCAAAAGATAGAATTTGTAGATAATTGGCCCTCTTTCTGGGATTCACCCACAAACAGGACCAAGCCTGGCCTGCTGAGGAGTGACGGACTCCATCCTAGTTGGAGGGGTGCTCTCATCTTATCTACCAACATAGACAGGGCTCTAGCTCCACAATGAAATAGGGTGCAGGCCAGGCAGCAGGCTGTTAGCCAGCCTGCCAGCTTAGTGGAGTCTGCCACTAGCACAGTCAGTGTAGTCAGCTCAGCTATCCCCATTGAGTCCACAGACCCACTCCAAAAGGCTTTCTGAGCCATCATCGACTCAGTGGGTTTTGTCCAACATGTCTCTGGACCTACTCACTGTCACAGTCATACTCTGGACCTAGTTTTGTCCCATGGAATAAATGTTGTGGATCTTAATGTTTTTCCTCATAATCCTGGACTATCGGACCACCATTTTATTACGTTTGCAATTGCAACAAATAATTTGCTCAGACCCCAACCAAGGAGCATCAAAAGTTGTGCTATAAATTCACAGACAACACAAAGATTCCTTGATGCCCTTCCAGACTCCCTCTGCCTACCCAAGGACGTCAGAGGACAAAAATCAGTTAACCACCTAACTGAGGAAATCAATTTAACCTTGCGCAATACCCTAGATGCAGTTGCACCCCTAAAAACTAAAAATATTTCTCATAAGAAGCTCCCTGGTATACATATAATACCCGAGCTCTGACGCAAGCTTCCAGAAAGTTGGAACGGAAATGGCGCCACACCAAACTGAAAGTCTTCCGACTAGCTTGGAAAGATAGTATCGTGCAGTATCGAAGAGCCCCTACTGCTGCTCGATCTTCCTATTTTTCCAACTTAATTGAGGAAAATAAGAACAAACCAAAATGTATTTTTGATACTGTCACAAAGCTAACTAAAAAGCAGCATTCCCCAAGAGAGGATGGCTTTCACTTCAGCAGTAATAAATTCATGAACTTCTTTGAGGAAAATATCATGGTTATTAGAAAGCAAATTACGGACTCCTCTTTATATCTGCGTATTCCTTCAATGCTCAGTTATCCTGAGTCTGCACAACTCTGCCAGGACCTAGGATCAAGAGAGACACTCAAGTGTTTTAGTACTATATCTCTTGACACAATGATGAAAATAATCATGGCCTCTAAACCTTCAAGCTGCATACTGGACCCTATTCCAAGTAAACTACTGAAAGAGCTGCTTCCTGTGCTTGGCCCTCCTATGTTGAACATAATAAACGGCTCTCTATCCACGGGATGTGTACCAAACTCACTAAAAGTGGCAGTAATAAAGCCTCTCTTGAAAAAGCCAAACCTTGACCCAGAAAATATAAAACACTATCGGCCTATATCGAATCTTTCATTCCTCTCAAAAATGTTAGAAAAGGCTGTTGCGCGGCAACTCACTGCCTTCCTGAAGAAAAACAATGTATACGAAATGCTTCAGTCTGGTTTTAGGCCCAATCATAGCACTGAGACTGCACTTGTGAAGGTGGTAAATTACCTTTTAATGGCATCAGACCGAGGCTCTGCATCTGTCCTCGTGCTCCTAGACCTTAGTGCTGCTTTTGATACCATCGATCACCACATTCTTTTTGGAGACCCAAATTGGTCTACACGGACAAGTTCTGGCGTGGTTTAGATCTTATCTGTTGGAAAGGTATCAGTTTGTCTCTGTGAATGTTTTGTCCTGTTAACTTTCACTGCTATGCGGATGACACACGGCTGTACATTTCAATGAAACATGGTGAAGCCCCAAAATTGCCCTCGCTGGAAACCTGTGTTTCAGACATAAGGAAGTGGATGGCTGCAAACGTTCTACTCGGACAAAACAGAGATGCTTGTTCTAGGTCCCAAGAAACAAAGAGATCTTCTGTTGAATCTGACAATTACTCTTAATGTTTGTACAGTCGTCTCAAATAAAACTGTGAAGGACCTCGGCGTTATTCTGGACCCTGATCTCTCTTTTGACGAACATATCAAGACTGTTTCAAGGACAGCTTTTTTCCATCTACGTAACATTGCAAAAATCAGAAACTTTCTGTCCAAAAATGATGCAGAAAAATTAATCTATGCTTTTGTTACTTCTAGGTTAGACTACTGCAATGCTCTAATTTCCGGCTACCCGGATAAAGCACTAAATAAACTTCAGTTAGTGCTAAATACGGCTGCTAGAATCCTGACTAGAACCCAAAAAATTGATCATATTACTCCAGTGCTAGCCTCCCTACACTGGCTTCCTGTCAAGGTTTTACTGCTAACCTACAAAGCATTACATGGGCTTGCTCCTACCTATCTTTCTGATTTGGTCCTGCCGTACATACCTACACGTACGCTACGGTCACAAGACGCAGGCCTCCTAATTGTCTCTAGAATTTCTAAGCAAACAGCTGGAGGCAGGGCTTTCTCCTATAGAGCTCCATTTTTATGGAATGGTCTGCCTACCCATGTGAGAGACGCAAACTCGGTCTCAACCTTTAAGTCTTTACTGAAGACTCATCTCTTCAATGGGTCATATGATTGAGTGTAGTCTGGCCCAGGAGTGTGAAGGTGAACGGAAAGGCTCTGGAGCAACGAACCGCCCTTGCTGTCTCTGCCTGGCCGGTTCCCCTCTTTCCACTGGGATTCTCTGCCTCTAACCCTATTACAGGGGCTGAGTCACTGGCTTACTGGTGCTCTTTCATGCCGTCCCTAGGAGGGGTGCGTCACTTGAGTGGGTTGAGTCACTGATGTGATCTTCCTGTCTGGGTTGGCACCCCCCCTTGGGTTGTGCCATGGCGGAGATGTTTGTGGTCTATACTCTGCCTTGTCTCAGGATGGTAAGTTGGTGATTGAAGATATCCCTCTTGTGGTGTGGGGGCTGTGCTTTGGCAAAGTGGGTGGGGTTATATCCTTCCTGTTTGGCCCTGTCCGGGGGTATCATCGGATGGGGCCACAGTGTCTCCTGTCCCCTCCTGTCTCAGCCTCCAGTATTTATGCTGCAGTAGTTTATGTGTCGGGGGGCTAGGGTCAGTTTGTTATATCTGGAGAACTTTCACCTGTCTTATCCGGTGTCCTGTGTGAATTTAAGTATGCTCTCACTAATTCTCTTTCTCTCTTTATTTCTCTCTCCCAGAGGACCTGAGCCCTAGGACCATGCCTCAGGACTACCTGGCATGATAACTCCTTGCTGTCCCCAGTCCACCTGGCCGTGCTGCTGCTCCAGTTTCAACTGTTCTGCCTGCGGCTATGGAATCCTGACCTGTTCACCGGACCTGCTACCTGTCCCAGACCTGCTGTTTTCAACTCTCTAGAGACAGCAGGAGTGGTAGAGATACTTTTAATGATCGGCTACGAAAAGCCAACTGACATTTACTCCTGAGGTGCTGACTTGCTGCACCCTCGACAACTACTGTGATTATTATTATTTGACCATGGTGGTCATTTCTGAACATTTGAACATCTTGGCCATGTTCTGTTATAATCTCCACCCGGCACAGCCAGAAGAGAACTGGCCACCCCTCATAGCCTGGTTCCGCTCTAGGTTTCTTCCTAGGTTTTGGCCTTTCTGGGGTGTTTTTCCTAGCCACCGTGCTTCTACACCTGCATTGCTTGCTGTTTGGGGTTTTAGGCTGGGTTTCTGTACAGCACTTTGAGATATCAGCTGATGTACGAAGGGCTATATAAATACATTTGATTTGATTTGGACATCTGTCCTTTGGTCTGGTGAGTCCACATTGGAGATTTTTGGTTCCAACCGCTGTGTCTTTGTGAGATGCAGAGTAGGTGAACGGATGATCTCTGCATGTGTGGTTCCCACAGTGAAGCATGGAGGAGGAGTTGTGCTGGTGCGGGTGTGCTTTGCTGGTGCCACTGTCAGTGATATTTTTAGAATTCAAGGCACACTTAACCGCTGCATTCTGCAGCGATTCTCCATCCCTTATGGTTTGCACTTAGTGGGACTATAATTTGTTTTTCAACACGACAATGTCCCAACACATCTCCAGGCTGTGTAAGGGCTATTTGACCAAGAAGGAGAGTAATGGAGTGCTGCATCAGATGACCTGGCCTCCACAATCACCCGACCGCAACCCAATTGAGATGGTTGGAGTTGGACCGCAGAGTGAAGGAAAATCAGCCATCAGGTGCTCAGCATATGTGGGAACTCCTTCAAGACTATTGGAAAAGCATTCCTCATGAAGCTGGTTGAGAGAATGCCAAGAGTGTTCAAAGCTGTCATCAAGGCAAAGGGTGGCTACTTTGAAAACTCTAACATTTTAAATATATTTTGATTTGTTAAGACACTTTTTTGGGTAACTACATGATTCCGTATGTGTTATTTCATAGTTTTGATGTATTTGCTATTATTCTACAATGTAGAAAATAGTAAAAATAAAGGAAAACCCTTGAGGTGTGTCCAAACTTTTGACTGGTACTGTAGATAAGCAAATTCACCAGATTTTATGATCACATCATAGGCAGCTACAATGATTGGAAAATAAGTAGCCACATAGACTGATGAAAATGTAGGAGTAGGCGTACTGTTTATTTATGTACATTTTTATCATGTAAATCAATTATTTTGGGATTCCCATTGGATTTTAAATGCAAATGATGTGTATCAAGCCCATTGTATTCTGCAATTATAATAGTCTTTTCCCTAAATACCTCCTCTAGAAAATAAAATGCGGATTTGACATTATTCTCTCTTGTTCTGTTTGTCCTCGGGGCCTGGAAACCGAAGCAGGGTGTTTATGTACAATAAGCATTAGGTCAAGGGGATTAGATAAACAATGTGATTTGTATTATGGCATTTAGCAACATGAATGAGATTAGACCTGCAGCTTGTGAAAAATATGACCCTGTTGTAGTTTTACTTGAAAGTGAAACCCTTACAATCTTTCCACAGAATGTTGAAAAATATCTTTATTTAGAAAACCACATTTGAAACAGCAGAGCTTGAATAAAAAACAAGAGAAATACACTGAGTGTACAAAAAATGTAAACATTTTGTATCCAATTTTTTAAAATTCACTGAGCTTTATTTTTAGTACTCTTTTATTCACTTAATTACTTACGATTGTTGTTTTATTGTCAAGAGGTGAAACTGTAAGTTAAGTATTTAATTGTATATCCACGTATATCATGTCTATATGACCAATAAACAGACATGAACTTGAATGACTCCTGACAATAAATGAAACGGTGACATGAGGATTTTATAGCAAGTAAGCAAGCTAACACTGTGAATGCTACTGAACAGCCTTGTTTTATCCCAGATAAATACATGTTAAATAATAAGTCCTAGGAGAGGCACATTTACAGTTGGATGTTTTAGGTATGTTGTCCATAGGCTCCTGCATAGCCGCAGGAAGTAGTTTGAGGGTGGGGGTGCTGATACAGACGGCTATATCGGTCCGCAAATCCAGGACTAGTAAAGCCCCAGTGTACTACTTTTGTGAAGTATTTTAAAAAATATATATAAATAAAAATAAAATATGTATTAATAAATGTTTTATATATATATATTTTTTTTTTTCTTCAGGGGGCCGAGAGCACCCTCAGCACCCACTCTTCCCACGGCTATGGGCTCCTGTTCTCTCCATAGCCTCATAGTCCACAGATTATGGTGTGTTTGACCTAATGATTGGGAACTCGGGTGAAATTCATACAGCGCCCCTGAAACAAAACAAAATGCAGATTATTTATTCCATTTAAACCTTTCACTTTACCAGGTAAGTTATTAAGAACACATCATTTTTTACAATAGAGAGCAGTTTGGCTTAAATGTACCTATTGTATTCTACACTTATTAGAAAATGTACAGCAGTACTTCCTTAGCATACACTATATTTCATTACAGCAGTAACACCTCCCCAGCCCCACCTCCATATCAGCCTAATCCTCATGAATAATAGTGCATGGCTGCATCTACCCATTCTCCCCACCATGTATGGACTTGTTTCTCAGATAAATAAGGTACATCAGTTACAAAATTAGCTCCTAATGGGAGTCGCTATATACGTGGCATATCATGGACATTTTTGAACAATGCAGAGTTGGTATTTACAATAATATATCATAATTAAACTCAATTGAGGCAGCCTGTAATGGGTAAGGAGGAGATGGTGAATGGGCCGGCGCATTGACACAACATCCATTTTAGCCAATCAAGCACGAGAGCATAACTGGCTGAACAGACAGCCACTCCCATTCGGTCAAGAAGGGAGCCCCCATCGTTATCCCAGGCGAGTATAGAGCAGGTACAGTGCCATGCAAAAGTATTCATCCCCCTTGGTGTTTTTCCTATTTGGTTGCATTACAACCTGTAATTTAAATGGATTTTTATTTGGATTTCATGTAATGGACATACACAAAATAGTCCAAATTGGTGAAGTGAAATGAAAAACAAAATCACTTGTTTAAAATGTTAAAAAACTGAAAAGTGATGCGTGCATATGTATTCAACCCTTTTGCTATGAAGCCCCTAAATAAGATATGTTGCAATCAATTACCTTCAAAAATCACTTAATTAGTTAAATAAAGTCCACCCGTGTGCAATCTAAGTGTCACATGATCTGTCACATGATCTCAGTATATATACACCTGTATATATACACCTATATACACCTCAGTATATATACACTGAAAGGCCCTAGAGTCTGCAACAACACTAAGCAAGGGGCACCATGAAGACAAAGGTGCAAAAAAGTAACAGTAAACAGTAAAAAGACAGGCTATATACAGTAGCGAGGCTATAAAAGTAGCGAGGTTACATACAGACACCGGTTAGTCAGGCTGATTGAGGTAGTATGTACATGTAAATATGGTTAAAGTGACAATGCATATATGATGAACAGAGAGTAGCAGTAGTGTAAAAGAGGGGTTGGTGGGTGGCGGGTGGCGGGACACAATGCAGCCCGGTTAGCCAATGTGTGGGAGCACTGGTTGGTCGGCCCAATTGAGGTAGTATGTACATGAATGTATAGTTAAAGTGACAATGCATATATGATAAACAGAGTGTACCAGCAGCACCCCGAGAACACCATCCCCAGAGTGAAGCATGGTGGTGGCAGCATCATTCTGTGGGGATGTTTTCATCGGCAGGGACTGGGAAACTGGTCAGAATTGAAGGAATGATGGATGGTGCTAAATAGAGGTAAATTCTTGAGGGAAACCTGTTTCAGTCTTCCAGAGATATGAGACTGGGACGGAGGTTCACCTTCCAGCAGGACAATGACCCTAGGCATACTGCAAAAGCAACACTTGAGTGGTTTAAGGTGAAACTTTTAAATGTCTTGGAATGGCCTAGTCAAAGCCCAGACCTCCAATTGAGAATCTGTGGTATGACTTAAAGATTGCTGTACACCTGCGGAACCCATCCAACTTGAAGGAGCTGGAGCAGTTTTGCCTTGAAGAATGGGCAAAAATTCCAGTGGCTAGATGTGCCAAGCTTATAGAGACATACCCCAAGAGACTTGCAGCTGTAATTTCTGCAAAAGGTGGCTCTACAAAGTATTGACTTTGGGGGGTTGAATAGTTATGCACACTCAAGTTTTCAGTTTTTCTGTCTTATTTCTTGTTTGTTTCACAATAAAAAATATTTTGCATCTTCATAGTGGTCGGCATGTTGTGGAAATCAAATGATACAAACCCCCCCAAAATCCATTTTAGTTCCAGGTTGTAAGGCAACAAAATAGGAAAAATGCCAAGCGGGTTGAATACTTTCGCAAGCCACTGTAAGTACCAGCCCTCTTCTAGCCACACACCAGGAAGAGGAATTGGTGCATGGTTAAACGCATGTTTACAGCTAGTATGGCTGTTCAGTGTTCACATTTATCATTTACTTATTGAAGCCAAGATGTTTTACAGAGTTGTGCTTGAAATAGTACATTTTGGTTGCAGTTTTAAGTTGAAACTGAAATCTGGCACCATAATAATAAGTTACATTTGACCTCAACTGACCTGTAACTTACAAAACCATAACCATGAAATAAAACATTTATTTCAAAAGGTTGTTATAGTAAATGTAGTGTAGTAATTCAGAACAAATTCAGTATAGTATTAGACAATGACCAGCATCCTGCACTTACCTAGAGTGTCTGGTCTATAATGACAGGACAATAGTATGAATGACCAGTGTCTTAATTAACACGTACTACAGTACACGAACACAGCGTGACAGAGTATAAGAACACAGTATGACACCCCCCCCCCCCCATCTTCGTTTACTAACTGTGACAGGGCAGAGGCCTCACATAATGGTGATAATACAATGCATTCGAAAAGTATTCAGACCCCTTGACTTTTCCACATTTTGCTACTTTACAGCCTTATTATAAAATTGATTAAATAATTGTTTTTCCTCATCAAATTATACACAATACCTCATAATGACGAAGTGAAAAAAGGTTTTTAGAGATGTTTGCAAATGTATTAAAAATAAAAGGTGCATCCTGTTTCCACTGATCATCCTTGAGATTTTTCTACAACTTGATTGGAGTCCACCTGTGGTAAATTCAATTGATTGGATTTGGAAAGGCACACAGTTGACAGTGTCAGAACAAAAACCAAGCCATGAGGTTGAAGGAATTGTCCGTAGAGCTCCGAGACAGGATTGTGTCGAGGCACAGATCTTGGGATGGGTAACAAAAAATGTCTGCAGCATTGAAGGACTCCAACCACACAGTGCCCTCCATCATTCATAAAAATGAAGAAGTTTGGAACCACCAAGACTCTTCCGAGAGCTGGTCACCTGGCCAAACTGAGTAATCGGGGGAGTGGACATCAGAAGCCACTCCTCAGTAAAAGGCACATGACAGCCCACTTGGAGTTTGCCAAAACGCACCTAAAGGACTCTCAGACCATGACAAACAAGATTCTCTGGTCAGATGAAACCAAGATTGAACTCTTTGGCCAGAATGCCAAGCAGTACATCTGGAGGAAACCTGGCATGGTGGTGGTGGTAGCATCATGCTGTGGGGATGTTTTTCAGAGTCAGGGACTGGGAGACTAGTCAGGATCGAGGGAAAGATTAATGGAGCAAAGTACAGAGAGATCCTTGATGAAAACCTGCTCCAGAGCACTCAGGACCTCAGACTGGGGCAAAGGTTCACCTTCCAACATGACAACAACCCGAAGCACACAACCAAGACAATGCAGGAGTGGCTTCGGGACAAGTCTCTGAATGTCCTTGAGTGGCCGAGCCAAAGCCCGGACTTGAACCCTATCTAACATCTCTGGAGAGACCTGAAAATAGCTGTGCAGCGACGCTCCCCAGAGAAGAATGGGAGAAACTCCCCAAATACAGTCTGTCATGTGTGCTCCCTCTCCGGCCTCTAGGTCACCAGGCTGCTCTTTAGGGCGCACACCTGTCACGTGCATAAGCGTTACATAAGCGTTACATAAGCGTTACATAAGCGTTACAGCGTTACGTGCATAATGAGACTCACCTGGACTCCATCACCTCCTTGATTACCTGCTCTTCATACAGTTGAAGTCGGAAGTTTACATACACTTAGGTTGGAGTCATTAAAACTTGTTTTTCAACCACTCCACAAATGTCTTGTTAACAAACTAAAGTTTTGGCAAGTCGGTTAGGACATCTACTTTGTGCATGACACAAGTCATTTTTCCAACAATTGTTTACAGACAGATTATTTCATTTATAATTCACTGTATCACAATTCCAGTGGGTCAGAAGTTCACATACACTAAGTTGACTGTGCCATTAAACAGCTTGGATAAATTCCAGAAAATGATGTCAAGGCTTTAGAAGCTTCTGGTAGGCAAATTGACATCATTTGAGTCAATTAGAGGTGTACCTATGGATGTATTTCAAGGCCTAGCTTCAAACTCAGTGCCTCTTTGCTTGACATCATGGGAAAATCAAAAGAAATCAGCCAAGACCACAAGTCTGGTTCATCCTTGGGAGCAATTTCCAAATGCCTGAAGGTATAACGTTCATCTGTACAAACAATAGCACGCAAGTATAAACACCATGGGACCATGCAGCTGTCATACCGCTCAGGAAGGAGACGCGTTCTGTCTCCTAGAGATGAACGTACTTTGGTGCGAAAAGTGCAAATCAATCCCAGAACAACAGCAAAGGACCTCGTGAAGATGCTGGAGGAAACAGGTACAAAGGTATCTGTATCCACAGTAAAACAAGTCCTATATCGACATAACCTGAAAGGCCGCTCAGCAAGGAAGAAGCCACTGCTCCTAAACCACCATAAAAATGCCTGACTGCAATTTGCAACTGCACATGGGGACAAAGATCGTACTTTTTGGAGAAATGTCCTCTGGTCCGATGAAACAAAAATAGAACTCTTTGGCCATAATGACCATCGTTATGTTTGGAGGAAAAGGGGGAGGCTTGCAAGCCGAAGAACGCCATCTCAACCGTGAAGCACGAGGGTGACAGCATCATGTTGTGGGGGTGCTTTGCTGCAGGAGGGACTGGTGCACTTCACAAAATATATTTTTTTAATTAATCCATTTTAGAACAAGGTTGTAACGTAACAATGTGGAAAAAGTCAAGTGGAACGAATACTTTCCTAATGCACTGTAGACATTAAGGGTCAGGGTGGCCAGTCACACCAACATGGACATCCATCCTCTTCTCTCAGTGGAGAGTCATAACTAACCTTCTAGGTTTTCTTTCTCTCCCTTACTACCCCTCACCACTGATGAGCTAGACAAGGTTACTAACGTGTGAAAACTGAATGACAATGACCAAACAGAGAGCTCAGTCTTCTTTTCTCTCTTTCTCTTCTGTTCTCTCTCTTTCTCTTCTGTTCTCTCTCTTTCTCTTCTGTTCTCTCTCTTTCTCTTCTTCTCTCTCTTTCTCTTCTGTTCTCTCTTTCTCTTCTGTTCTCTCTCTTTCTCTTCTGTTCTCTCTCTTTCTCTTCTGTTCTCTCTCTTTCTCTCTCTTCCTTTCTCTTTCTCTTCTGTTCTCTCTCTTTCTCTCTCTTCCTTTCTCTTTCTCTTCTGTTCTCTCTCTTTCTCTCTCTTCCTTTCTCTTTCTCTTTTCTTTTCTCTCTTTCTCTTCTGTTCTCTCTCTTTCTCTTCTGTTCTCTCTCTTTCTCTTCTTTTCTTTCTCTCTTTCTCTCTTTCTTTCTTTCTCTTTCTCTTCTTTTTTCTCTTTCTCTTCTGTTCTCTCTTTTTCTCTCTCTTTTCTCTTTCTCTTCTTTCTCTTTCTGTTCTCTCTCTTTCTCTCTCTTCCTTTTCTCTTTCTCTTCCTTTCTCTTTCTCTTCTGTTCTCTCTCTTTCTTTCTCTCTCTTCCTTTCTCTTTCTCTTTTCTTTTCTCTCTTTCTCTTCTGTTCTCTCTCTTTCTCTCTCTTCCTTTCTCTTTCTCTTCTGTTCTCTCTCTTTCTCTCTCTTCCTTTCTCTTTCTCTCTTCTTTTCTCTCTTTCTCTTCTGTTCTCTCTCTTTCTCTCTCTTCCTTTCTCTTTCTCTTCTGTTCTCTCTTTCTCTTCTGTTCTCTCTCTTTCTCTCTCTTCCTTTCTCTTTCTCTTCTTTCTCTCTTTCTTTCTCTTCTGTTCTCTCTTCTTTCTCTTTCTCTTCTGTTCTCTCTTTCTTTCTCTTCTTTTCTCTCTTTCTCTTCTGTTCTCTCTCTTTCTCTTCTTTTCTCTCTTTTCTCTTCTTTCTCTCTCTTTCTCTTCTGTTCTCTCTTTCTCTTCTGTTCTCTCTCTTTCTCTTCTGTTCTCTCTCTTTCTCTCTCTTTCTCTTTCTCTTTTCTCTTCTTTCTCTCTCTTTCTCTTCTGTTCTCTCTTTCTTTCTCTTCTCTTTCTCTTCTGTTCTCTCTTTCTTTCTTCTTCTGTTCTCTTCTCTTTCTCTTCTCTTCCTTTCTCTTTCTCTTCTTTTCTCTTCTGTTCTTCTTTCTCTTCTGTTCTCTCTCTCTTTCTCTTCTTCTCTCTCTTTCTCTTCTTTTCTCTCTTTCTCTTCTGTTCTCTCTCTTTCTCTTCTGTTCTCTCTCTTTCTCTTCTGTTCTCTCTCTTTCTCTTCTGTTCTCTCTCTTTCTCTTCTGTTCTCTCTCTTTCTCTTCTGTTCTCTCTCTTTCTCTTCTGTTCTCTCTCTTTCTCTTCTTTTCTCTCTTTCTCTTCTGTTCTCTCTCTTTCTCTTCTGTTCTCTCTCTTTCTCTTCTGTTCTCTCTCTTTCTCTTCTGTTCTCTCTCTTTCTCTTCTGTTCTCTCTCTTTCTCTTTCTCTTCTTTTTCTCTCTTTCTCTTCTGTTCTCTCTTTTCTCTTCTGTTCTCTTTCTCTTTCTCTTCTCTTTCTCTTTTTCTCTTCTTTTCTCTCTTTCTCTTCTGTTCTCTCTCTTTCTCTTCTTTTCTCTCTTTCTCTTCTGTTCTCTCTCTTTCTCTTCTGTTCTCTCTCTTTCTCTTCTTTTCTCTCTTTCTCTTCTGTTCTCTCTCTTTCTCTTCTGTTCTCTCTTTCTCTTCTGTTCTCTCTTTCTCTTCTGTTCTCTCTCTTTCTCTTCTGTTCTCTCTCTTTCTCTTCTTTTCTCTCTTTCTCTTCTGTTCTCTCTCTTTCTCTTCTGTTCTCTCTCTTTCTCTTCTTTTCTCTCTTTCTCTTCTGTTCTCTCTCTTTCTCTTCTGTTCTCTCTCTTTCTCTTCTGTTCTCTCTCTTTCTCTTCTTTTCTCTCTTTCTCTTCTGTTCTCTCTCTTTCTCTTCTGTTCTCTCTCTTTCTCTTCTGTTCTCTCTCTTTCTCTTCTGTTCTCTCTCTTTCTCTTCTGTTCTCTCTCTTTCTCTTCTGTTCTCTCTCTTTCTCTTCTTTTCTCTCTTTCTCTTCTGTTCTCTCTCTTTCTCTTCTGTTCTCTCTTTCTCTTCTGTTCTTTCTCTTTCTCTTCTTCTTTCTCTTTCTCTTCTGTTCTCTCTCTTTCTCTTCTTCTCTCTCTTTCTCTTCTTTTCTCACTTTCTCTTCTGTTCTCTCTCTTTCTCTTCTTCTTTCTCTTTCTCTTCTGTTCTCTTCTGTTCTCTCTCTTTCTCTTCTGTTCTCTCTCTTTCTCTTCTGTTCTCTCTCTTTCTCTTCTTCTCTCTCTTTCTCTTCTGTTCTCTCTTTCTCTTCTGTTCTTTCTCTTTCTCTTCTTCTTTCTCTTTCTCTTCTGTTCTCTCTCTTTCTCTTCTTCTCTCTCTTTCTCTTCTGTTCTCTCTTTCTCTTCTGTTCTCTCTCTTTCTCTTCTTCTTTCTCTTTCTCTTCTGTTCTCTCTCTTTCTCTTCTGTTCTCTCTCTTTCTCTTCTGTTCTCTCTTTCTCTTCTGTTCTCTCTCTTTCTCTTCTTCTTTCTCTTTCTCTTCTGTTCTCTTCTGTTCTCTCTCTTTCTCTTCTGTTCTCTCTCTTTCTCTTCTGTTCTCTCTCTTTCTCTTCTTCTCTCTCTTTCTCTTCTGTTCTCTCTTTCTCTTCTGTTCTCTCTCTTTCTCTTCTTCTTTCTCTTTCTCTTCTGTTCTCTCTCTTTCTCTTCTGTTCTCTCTCTTTCTCTTATGTTCTCTCTTTCTCTTCTGTTCTCTCTCTTTCTCTTCTTCTTTCTCTTTCTCTTCTGTTCTCTCTCTTTCTCTTCTTCTTTCTCTTTCTCTTCTGTTCTCTCTTTCTCTTCTTCTTTCTCTTTCTCTTCTGTTCTCTCTCTTTCTCTTCTGTTCTCTCTCTTTCTCTTCTGTTCTCTCTTTCTCTTCTGTTCTCTCTCTTTCTCTTCTGTTCTCTCTTTCTCTTCTGTTCTCTCTTTCTCTTCTGTTCTCTCTCTTTCTCTTCTTCTCTCTCTTTCTCTTCTGTTCTCTCTTTCTCTTCTGTTCTCTCTCTTCTGTTCTCTCTCTTTCTCTTCTGTTCTCTCTTTCTCTTCTGTTCTCTCTCTTCTGTTCTCTCTCTTTCTCTCTCTTCCTTTCTCTTTCTTTTGTTGCAGTCAGTGTTTGGTCAATTCCATTTAAATTCAGTCCATTCAGGAAGTAATCTGGAAACCTTTATGGAAGGGGGTACCTTACCCTGTCCTGTGCTGTTGGTCTCATGACAGCAACTCGATCATACTGGCGCCTGAGTAATGCTACTAGAGCATCAAAACGCCCCTGAGAGAAAGAAACAATGAGAATTGTGGTGATGAAACCAGTCTAAACAAAGATATGATGAAACCAGTAAAAAATATTAAAGATATCAAGTCAGTTACTGAATGCCATTGTCAACTGGGTTTGAAAGCATCCGAACTGACCTTGATGGGTGTGTACCATCTGGACTGTTCTGGGATGTGATAGGTGGGGTGTGGACTCTGAGGCATTGGTTTTCTTCCAATGGTTTCATCCACCTCCTCTTCCACCATTGTGACCACTGCGTTCTTAGCTTTCTCTAGCCGTGCACCTTCCTCCGTGGAACCCTTCTCTCCCCATCGAACCTAATACACACTTTACATTAGGTTCTTTTATGCAGTTCACCTTTCATTTTATGCTGTTTATATATTTTTTTGTAGCACAAAATAACCATTCAGACCTTTAGAGTTACTTACATCACTCAAAATAAAGTAACACAACTCACTGTCAAGATATAGTGCAGCCCAAATAGATGGGGTTGAATGGGGTAATACTCATTCTGACATACCTCCATGCGTTTCATTCCTCCAATACCTCTTCCCCCATAATAGGATGCATCCACCATGGGCCACTTCCTCTTGGGTAGAGGGTCCTCCTCAGGCTCCTATTGGAGGAGACACAGCGAAACCACTGCATTAACCCTGTGAAGAGCTGAATGAACTGAAATTCATGTTGATTTAAACAACAGTCTTAAGGATCTAAGCGATAGTCCACTCACAGGTACTGGTGGAGGAGGGGGAGGAGGGGGGCGACATGGAGGGGGGTCCTTGATCACCTGTAAAATAGAAGCCTTCTTCTATTACTATATACCATCAACCAACAACCATTTTAACTGATTCACTCATACTGTTTCTATTTTTCAAGGGGAAAAGTGCTGTGTTGAACCACTCACAATAGTGCAGCAGAGCGGCCAGAACCACCACAGCAGAACCAGAGCCAGTAGCAGGAGGAGGACCAAGACCAGCACCAGCACCACTGTCCCATCAGACTGCATCAGGAGACACTGTCACTTTAAATGTGTAGCTCTAGCACTCTGAATGAATTCTATTGTCTAGTTTCTGTGGTTTCATGTTTTATGTACCATCTTTTTAAGCACATGACCAAGTTAATTTCCCTCTTGTGGAATATAAATTTGATCTGAATCCCTCATTGAGTCTGAATGGTAAACAAAGCAGCCTGGTACGCAAACACAGACTTGAACAGATTACTTTATACCAAACATAAATATAATATATAATACTTGATAAACTGGGTGTTTCAAGCCCTGAATGCTGATTGGCTGAAGGCTGTGGTTTATCAGACCGTATACCATGGGTATGATAAAACATGTATTTTTACTGTTCTAATTACATTGGTAACCAGTTTATAATAGCAATAACGCACCTCAGGGGTTTGTGATATATGGCCAATATACCATGGCTAAGGGCTGTATCCAGGCACTCCACGTAGCGTTGTGCTTAACAGCCCTTAGCCGAGGTACATTGGCCATATACCACACATCCTCTGGCTTATTGCTTAAATATTTAATGGACTTCATCAGACTAGACTTTGGTGAACTAAGACTGACCAAACTGAATGTCAGTGGAGTGAGGCTGTTTGTTTTGAGTGTTGGCGTTGTCTGTAATACTGATACTCACACATTCTGTAGCGTAGATAGTGAATGGACTTGAGATGTAGGACTGACCCTTGTTCAAGCTGATCAGTACATCTATCGATCTATTGAGAGAGAAAGGAAATCCAGCCCATTTCTATGTTATTTCTGAGCGAGAAAGAGACTAACAAAGTAGGTCAAGTCGAACTTAATTGATGAATCGGCCTGGCAGACCAAACGTTGAAATGCCAGGGCACTGTGCCATAGCAAACAGGCATGCTGGTGGCAGGGTAAACACTATTACATGGTCAACGGTGGGTACCCACTGGGCACAGATGTCAGTTCAACATCTAGTTTTGATTAACATTTGGTTGAGTTGTCAACTAACGTGAATTCAAAGTGAAATCAACAACAAGTGTCACCTTGTCATTGGATTTAGGGGAAAAGTTGGGAGAAAAAAATTGCCCTCATGTTGATGACTTTTTCTGTGCTTTTCCAATAAGATTGACACGTTGATTCAACGTTATCACATAGATTTTGGGGGTTGAAATGACGTGGAAACAAAGTTGATTCGATGCGTTTTTGCCCAGTGGGTAAACACTAACAGGGTCACAAAGTCTCACAAAAACATCCTCATGTACTAAACTGTTTAAATGACAGTATGCCAAACCCTTTTGGTGTGTCTCACCACTACACAGTGGTTCAGCCTATTCGTTTTATATTTTCTTAAGTTACCAGGCAGGTAACTGTAATGGAATAGGACTGAACCGCATTTATTCTCCAATCTCCACCAAACTTCTATTCTATTTTTATACTTGAATTATTTTATTTTGTTGCTTTTATAAAGCAATCGATCCGTTACCCGTCGAACCAACTGCCCACTCTGAATGAAATGTGTGTAGTCTTCGACAGTGGAGCTTGGGTTTCAACATGGTTCTTCTCTCACGGCAACCAACAGACAACATGCCGTTCCTTTGATCTGCCCATCTGAACGCACTCAGTAGCTCACTGGCCATTTATGGCTACAGGAAGTTCCACGAGGAGAGAATCAAGTGCAGCACTTACTGTCCGGCTTCATGCAGCACTGGTGCTGGACACAACAGATAGCCATCCTGCACCACACTAGGGCTCTCATCTGGGAGAGAGGGAAAGAGAGAGAGAGCGAGAGGGAGGGGTTGTGGGGAGCGAGAGAAAGTGTGAAAGGGAGGGGTGTGTGATCTCTATGCCCTCTCAGTGAAGAGACATTGTTTGTTATGTTCTATATTAAGCAATGAGACAGAGACCAGCTCCATGCACTCAGCTGGCTACAGAATGACGTCTCTGTTCTCTAGCTACTAAATAAGACACTGTTCTGTTCTCTCCGGTTTGGGAAAATAGTGAGCCCCAACATTCACTCCATGGCCCCATTACTCTATTAGTATGGCTACAGAATGAACAGGGTGACCAACATCTTTCCATGATGAAATTGATTGAATACTGAGGAATGGCATTGAAGTGCATTGTTTGGTGTACAACTACAAAGGACTGTGGCATCTGGTAATATACATGAATGAATGTGATGTAACAAGCGGTTAGGGGGTGTTATTGTCAATTTGCACTCTTACAGTAGGTCGGTGTGTCAATATTGGAATGCAGAATGTGATGCATTATGGAGCTTGTGTTAGGGTATACTAACTGTAGGTCTTCTGGTTGACTGTGAGAACACAGATCACTCCCTCCTGGCTCCTCCCACGGGTGAAATCATATCCTCTCAGCACAATGTTAAAAGATTCTGGAATGTTATGGAGGGTCACAATGTTAGGATTTTCGGGAACAAACTAATAATAATGTTAACCAATATTGATCACATTTAATCAGTATAACGACAAACTAAATCTTGGCAACATACCGTTCACACAAACATTAGTGGGCTCTATACTGAATATTTCTGTGCAGGATTTCTTCAAAATCTGTGAAAAATATAAATAACGATGATGTAAATTACATGGTATGTGTCTTAAATTTATTCTGACATATTGTTCTATGTAATTATTCTGACCTCACCGAATTCACAATGGTTTTGAGTGCATGAAATCCAGCCAGCACTGGGAATACTTGGTCTTTGCTGTCTGCAATGTCAACAAGCTGTAGAGATAAGAATGCAAGCATACTCTATGATGTTACACAACATCTGAGAGATTGCCTTCCCACATCTAACGTACGACATAGCACTCTCTCCCTCATTGTCAGTACATTACTCTGTCTCTCTGTTGATGTTTTCCTGCCTGGTTTCCAAGGCTCTCATCTAATGTAATGAAACTATAACAGGAAGCAGGGCTGGCACGATCGTGATCTTATTAGATGATTACAGTACAACGGACTTCCTGTCCAGACTGCTAACGCTCGCTGAGAGGGACAGACGATCAAATCATTAAACTGGTACTCTCATTTTCCTTTCACTATGTTATCAATATCAATCAGCTGTTACAGCATTGTGCATGCTTATCCAACAGATTTCAATGTAAACACATATTTCAGCAGGGATACTGTTTGTGCATGGCTGTGTGCAGTTTGTGACTGCTTCTCCAGCCTACAATTGATAAAGTGAGACTTCAAAATCATACCTGTCTCTCATCAAAGTCCTTCACACCGACACAGTACACTCTAGCACCAAACTCCCTGGCCGCGTTAGCCTGAAACAGAAAGAGAGGACCAATAGATGAATTTATGGAAAATAGCTGTGTACTAGTAAGAGCTCAAAGCAAAGTAAGTACTATGTTATTGCTCATCACAGTCTATTATAATGGCATTACCTCCTCTACTGTCAGTTCATAGGGGTAGACCTCCAGTTTCCCATCAGTCAGAGCGATGATGATGCTGGATGACCGTGTGACCTGGGCCTTTATCTGCTCTGAAGCCTACATGTAGGAAGCCATGTTTTAATGGACAACACATACAGTACAACTACAAAAATATATATAACTGCTATGAATCAAAACTTCATACCACTTTCATTCCTTCGTGCATGTATGTTTCACCAGCTGGTCTGATTTCACTTAACTTTTTCAGGCCTTCCTCTATTTCATACCTACAAAGGAACAATAAATATGCATTTTAGGTCCTATATTATCTGAGAGATGATGTGTACCGCGAGAGAGTGTGTGTGCTGTCTCGTTAGGTGAAATATGTTTACTGTAGTAGTACCTGTCTCCAGTTAGTGGTAGAATCACCTCGGCTCTAGATGAGAAAACTATGAAGGAAACTCTCATCTTTGGACTAGAACAAACACAGATACACAAGGGGATAAACGGGATTAAACACCCAAGAAGATGCAGAAGCAGATTAACTCCAGCAATGACTGGTCATTTTGTTTTAAAAGACTACACTAACAGTAGCTTTACTTAGCCCTATTTCCCACACCCTTTGGGGCTAACCATTTTTTTCTACATTAGCCTACAATTATACACCAGTTGCCACCACAGCCAGATGTGCAGAATGTTTTGTGGAGTTAAATTTAGTACCCCATTATTAAGTTTAAAAATAATCCCAGTCATGCAGTATCCTAGTGTTCGGTGGACCTACTTTTTGTTAAATGCCTAGGCTTCTGCTCGATAAAGATATGCCCCACTTTCACAGGACCGTGTTTACTACAGTTTATCTATTGATTCCAGCTGTGAAAACATGCCCTTGGTAAATCATTGATAAAAGGGGCTCATTCAGTCAATATACTGAAAATGTGTATCATGAGAGAAAGTGAGAGAGAGAGTTGTGTGGGTTTTGTCCTGATGGATTGTGACATGTTCAAAGCAAATTTAACCTCATAGAGAGCTTGACCTGAGAGCATAGACAGTTTACCTCACAAAGCGGTTGGTGAGCTGCTCCACAAACTCATAGATCTCTCCCCAGTTATCATACACACTACCAGACCTGTAGAGCACACAATGAAACTCTCTGAACCAAACAAACCCATAAGAGGACTATACAGACTGAAAAAGAACATTAGTCATTTTAATACTATTTACATTAGCATTTTGACTACTTGTTACACATTGGTTTTTTTCACACACATAACTTGATAATAAAATGTTTGATACGTGCACTCTGACACCTGATAGATGCTATTGAATTATATTGATACAAGATACTTCAACATAAAACAAATAGAACAAGAAGTCACGTTCATATCAACGACATCTTCCATTTAGTTTAGAGGCTAGGCTACTTACCTATCTAAAACGAAATAAATATCAAAAGCTCCATGGCAAGATGCCTCTTCGCTTTGACAAAATAATGTGTTTATTAGAAAGGAAAGAAGAAATACAATCCCTTGTCCGTTGAGGATCATTGCCTTGATAAAAATAATATTTTCTCAATTATATTTTGCAATTTCACTGTCTACCTTACATGCGCTTCCTTGTATGTTAAACAAGATAAATCAAGGCTCAAGACTGACTGATTTTCCAACGAAAAAATGGACAAGAAACTGACATTACTTTTACGCGACATGTTACTAGCATATGTATTTGTAAATACCGATGATTGTCCTTGCCACTCGCATAGTTGTTAACTATACATTGTCTGAATTGAGAGAATAAAATGATTTGGCCGGTCGCATCACCGCGGATACTGTACCATCCCATCTGAAGTGGGCATGCGCAAGATATCCGGACACTTCGAACCCTATTTATTTTTTAATTTTTTTTTTACCTGTATTTTTTTTTAACCTCTATCGTTCCCTCACCAGCGTTGGGGAGACAGCAGGTGACAACATGTTTTGTTAAATTAACAATTTAGGTAACTATTTCAGTTCAACAACCAAACTTTATTGAAGCTTGATACGCAATTAATTATAGCCAAACCATAGAAAGACGTGGATATGACTTTTAATTTCATTCCACACACTGAACAAAAACATTGTTTCGTTTGAAAACTTCAATTCGACTGATTCTACTGTCCATGCCATTGTGGACGTGACAATATGGACATCACTCATTAGAATACTGTGTAGAGTGAATTCCAACATTGGCGTGATCCATCAAAAACCAGGGTTTCTCTATCGCCTGAGTTCGCAGAAAAGCGCGTTTATGGTACACACACCCGCGTTTTGTCGTCGTGGCCTCGGGGCATGCACACCAGAACATCACCCACCGTCACCTAAATACACTATATTTCGTCCCTATTTACCAAATGTCATGAATTCAATATCCAATCGAAATTGGCTTCTTCTACACTGGCCCCTGACACCCATGACCTCTTTAGACTGTCCACCGACAATCTGATTGTCAGAGATCATTCATGTAACCTATCTAACAAGAGGATAAGGAGGAGCGGAGAACTGTCACATCTCATTGTACAGATTAGACTAGATTATAAAACCAGCTCCTCCAGTAGACCTGTCCCATTGCAGGTGTTGGTGGGCATCTACAAGAAACCGCGCGCTGTATAATACACGCAACGACCGTGCAAATAAGTGAAGAGCAAACCTTATCGCCGATTTTTTTTGTATTGTTTTGGATTTAGAGTGGTTTACGCACGGTTTCTTCGGCGTTTGTCAAACTCATTTTAAAATTAGGTATTCTCAATTGTTAGCCTAATAATATAAATTGTATGTTTATCAGGAGACCCTGGAGGCAGATATTCTGTCGAAACTATTTTGGAACGCAGAGGCGAGAGCTCAGCAACGATGGATAACTGACTTTTTTACGCGCGTCCGCATCTCCTACGATGTTCCCGAGAACGCCGTTTTTGGACCGTATGAGCTGAAACACACATCCGTTTATGACAGCATCGCCTTCACTGCTCTCAAGTCTATGGACCGAAGAACGGCACCATACATTTTGAGGGTGAGAACACGTACCAAATCCGTGCGTCTGAAAATAATGTGTTCCAAATCAATGGTTGGCAAGTTTCTCATGCCCGCATCATTGTTTGAAATGCATCGAACCTTTCAGGTAGTAAAATTGTGTATTTTACTTGTTTTTGTATGACAGAGACCCGTTTCTATTTGGCTACACAGGCAGACGCCTCAGCGCATTGATGGTCCAATGTGGCTGCGGCTGGTCCAGTCAGCCTGGAGCGCTGAAGAACAGAACCTGGAGCACTATGTGAAGAACGGACACCTATTCTTTAGGGCCCTCAGGACGATCCAGAAGGAAGAGGAGCGGTTGGTGTGGTACGGGAAAGACCTGGCCAAGCTTCTTCTCCTAAACCCACTGCAGATACAAAGCAAAGGTGTGTCTACATACTCTGAATGTGTTATTACATAGTAATAAAATATGATCTATTACATTATAGATACACATTGTTCATATCAATTTTCCTGATTTTAATACTGACTGCAATTATACATAAATAAGGACATCAAACTATATTTATTCATTACATTTGTACAATTTAAACAGTATTGGCAAAGGTTTATGTCAAGCAATATTGTCAGAATAACATGATATTAATCCATATCCATCTCTATAACCAGGTACTGGTCTGTACACATGTGCCAACTGTAACCAATGCTTTGAGACTGAGTTCTGCACACAGAGACAACCAAACAGCCACAGCACCAAACCTGGTCAAGGCAACACTGACCATGTGAAACCTGACTCCCTTCCTGCTGCTGCCTTCAAACAGAGCCGTCCAGAAACAATTCCACTGGATAGCAAACCTGCAACAGACTTCCATAACTTAGCCCGGGATATGGATAATATTAAGACAGGGTCTTCCAGCACCAGGGACTCTGAGACTAGAGGTTCCCTCATAGGGAAACACACAGAGGTAGAGGACAGGTGCAGTGAGCCAGCATCTGGTGATAACGCAGGATCCACTGGACACAGGATACTGTACTTTGACCATGAAAAGACAACCCAGCCCAGTCTCCTGTCACCTGTCCAGTAACATCAACATGAACAACATCACCAAAGACAGAGCAACCCAACTACACTTACAAGGTTCTGGGCCTGAAGACCTCAGATCTTCATCCAGCCTAAGGAACCAGAGCATCCAGCCCGGTAGTGGCCTAGTAGAGCCTCAGAGAGACCCAAAGAAAACAAAGACAGAAACACTACGGTCTCCATCTCACTCAGAGGAGTTGTCTTCTTTCACTGACTCTGATACTGTCACCTCTGCCTTCAGCCAGGTCTCTGTCTGAGAACAGGAGGAGTGCCTTCTCCCAGCCCCCCATGCTCTGTTTTCTTTCTCCAGACTACCCCCCTGCTTGGGAGGGCTTAAACCTCAATCACTCCCTTTACTACTGATCTCCACCGACCGGTGCTGGCCCAGGGTGTTTCGAAACAGAGGCGCCCTCTATACAGCCCAGCAGCTCTCTGGACCAGGACCACAGGCTGATCCCACCCCCAGATTACCCTATCCCCGGTGCTCCTGTCCCTCTCCGTCTCACGGCTCTCGCCCCTCTGCCTGATGGCTCAGAACTGGTGTGCCAAATGCAACGTCTCCTTCCGCCTGACCTCAGACCTGGTGCAACAATGAGGTCCCACCACAAGAGGGCGGTGGACGCCACAGAGTCAGGGTCTGGGGTGAAACAACAGCAGCAAGGGCGAGAGAGGAGAGGCTCAAGTCTTGCATCTACGAGGTCTTCAGACAACGCCATCACCTTGCGGGACACTTGACCTCTCACACATGAGTTCAGTTCAATTAGTTATCATTGGTAAGATCTTGATATTTTAATGCGTCATCATATTGATGAAGATACTAATTGGAGAACTAATAAAACAAACTGTTAATTATTATAATGTAAATTATCAAGACGATGACATTTTATAGTTACATTTTCTCAGAATTCTGTAAAATGTGTCATTTTTTGAATGCCATATATTTTTCCATTCTTTTACATCAAATGCTTGTGTTCCACACAAATTACAATATTTTAGTTGTTGTGAGGTCAGTTGCGAACATTAGATGGTGCCAGAGAGCTAGTTACAGGGACAGAGAAAAAACTTGCTTCAATTTTTCTATTTTATTTTGAAAGAAAAATATACCTATTATTTCTTAAGAACTTCATACAGAGTACCCTGATAAGTAACACATGGGGGGGGGGCAAACAAAATATACACGATACAAAACCAAAATTGTAAAAAAAAGATGAGAATACATAAAAATAAAATATTTATAAAAAGTCATTTCTGTAAGGTAAACAAACACATGATGATACAAAAACATTTAAAAACAGAGTTCACTATTCACAGGCTATTGGGTCATATTCCTTTCACCAAAGATGAGCATTTTTTTTATGTTCAGCACAAATATTTAAGTAATTTATGACATACCAATCACACAATTTACTAAGAACAAAAACATAAAAGAAAAATAGATGACATTTTAAGAACACTGAGCAAGCCAACCAGCAACAAGCTCATGCCACTTCAGAAAAGCTTAGAAAATCACCAGTTACCATTTCGACCCATTGGTATAAAAAATAACTGTCATACTGTGTGGGTAGACATGATACAAATGAATCATCTGTAAAAGAACTGTCATACTGTGTGGGTAGACAAGTTACAAATGAATCATCTGTTAATGTACAGTGCGATAGGCAGGATTTTCAGTTCTCCAGCCATAGGAGGCATCATTAATCTGAGTGCTTGAAACAGTTATTCTCCCCATCCTTTGTGAAAATCTTAATCTTCCAGACCCTGTCAACCGCGAGCCTCTCGTAGCGAAAGAGGATCACCCAGTGTCACACTCATGACCGTCACTCAACGATGCTCTCTATGCAGTAGGGATGTCCTGAAACACAGGACACATCACACAATGGTATTATTTAAATAAAAACTGTGCCGTGTATGAGTGCAAAACCTTGATTGAAGTTGACATTAAGTTAGTAAAGTGAACTAAAGTAAAGTTACACACCTGAGAGACCTCCGACTGTCCTTTTCCAGGTGGTTCTCTGGACCTTCGGTCTCATAGGAGGCCAAGTGCAGCTCATCCTCGGTAAAGACAGGTGTAGTGACCAGGTATTGGAGGATCTTCCTGTCTCTCTCAAAGGGACACATCACCTGACGCCACACCAGGAACTCACTGACCTGCTTCGCCAGGTCCCACAGTTTCTATAGAGAAACAGGAAATGAACAATATTGACAACAACGCCCTTTTGCCCACTACTAAAAGCATAGTAGAAGATGAGTATTGTCATTATCAATAACCCCAACAATAATGCATCTCGTACATTACAGTAAGACTCACCTCAAAGTTCACGTGACCGTTGGGGAGTCGGCTGGCACATCCCTCATTGAGGAAGTAGATGTCCTTGATGAGAAGGCTGAAGAATGGAATGACTATTTTCTCCTGGTTGCTGTGTGCTGTAATAGACCTCTGGGTGGCTCCTCGCAGGGCAGTACGGTAGTTGCTGAAGTTACTGGAAGGGTCCATTTGGTGCTCCAGTATGTCAAATTTGTCTGTGTTGACTTTGCTCCAGGTCTTCTTCAGTCGGGACACAGGACTCATGTTCATTCCGCCTATGGGGAGAAGAGACCAGGGTTTGGGGATCAATTCCATTTCAATTCAGGGTTTGGGGATCAATTCCATTTCAATTCAGGGAATTCAGGAAGTAAACTGAAATTCCAATTCTTAGCATACTATTGCAGAATATAGAAATTATTCTAGAGCCCTGTATTGTAACTTACTGATGATGGCCATGAGTGAGTTGAAGTTGCCGATGTTATAGCATTCTCTAGCCACATCTATGAAGAACTCCAAGGCCCGGGCTCTATGCTTCTTCTTTACAGGCTGGAAGGAAGAAAAACACAAAACCATGGGAACAGAGTCAGAAAGAATGGATGACAGAAAGAGAATGGTTGTGGGGAGAGAGACAGAGAGCTAAAGAGCGAGAGCAAGAGAGAGAGACAGAACGTAAGTAAGAAAGACAGAGAGCACTCACCATGCAAATTTCAGTAGCCACCAGGTAGCTGAGTCTGTTAAACCAAGCTACATAGGCCTCCAGGTTAGTAGTCTTGCGTTTTCGGAAGAAACTCTGAGGGGGAAAGAAAGTTCATGGTTACTTTTCAACTTATTATCTAGCTGAATTACAACATTAAACTGCTGTTGGAGCAATCCAGTGAATTCTGTTAATTTTCTTGTAAAATGAATGTGGTCTAGAGTTGTTTCTCTCAGTCAGTTCTTGGCTACTTGTTGTGATGTATTCTGTTGATGATTGTTAACAGGCTAACACAATGATAGTCAGCCACAACACATTCGGTAACCCCCTCTAATGACTGACATATGGTCTCTTATGCAACCAGTGGAAGGTAGGGGACAATGTTATGTACACAGTAGTGGACCAGGCCTACCTTATGGTTAACCAGGGGATCTTTCACACCAAAGGCTTGGATGAACTCCTCTGGTCCAATAAAACTCAGTCTGTCCTGGAATTGGAAAAATCATAAGGTATAAACTCAATATTCTTACATTCACGTTACTTGATGGATCAAGTTTATGTATAAGAGAAACTTTAAGTTAACAATAACTTATAATTCAAACAGAAATGCCATTCAGTTTCATCTTCTCTGAACACCACATGTCTAGAAGGTACATATACAATATAATCTCTCCTTACCAGTTCAATGTGTGTGAGCTGCTGGGCTAGTATAAAGGCATCATCACAGACACTGAGGACATCATGCCGATGTCCGTTCTGCTGCTTGGCCTTCAGAGCGGTGGGTCTCTCTGCTGCGGAGGCGTTGAGCGTGGCGATCGCCTCCTCATACTGACCCAGAGCCGCCAATCTCTGGATCAACCGCTGAGTCATCTGCTGCATGGCCCGCCATGAGTACTGATATAAACATCAGAGATAGGAGTACTGATATAAACATCATAGCGATATGAGTACTGATATAAACCATCATAGAGAGATATGAGTACTGATATGAGTACTGATATAAATATCAGAGAGAGATGAGTACTGATATAAATCATCATCAAGAGAGAAATCAAATCAAATGTTATTAGTCACATGCGCAGAATACAACTGTTGTAGACCTTACAGTGAAATGCTTACTTACAAGCCCCTAACCGACAGTGCAGTTTAAAAAAAATATGGATAAGAATAAGATAAAAGTAACAAGTAATTAAAGAGCAGTAAAAAAAAAAAAAATATATATATATATATATATATATATATATATACACACCGGGGTTGCCGGTACAGACTCAATGTGTGGGGGCACCGGTTAGTTGAGGTAGTATGTACATGTAGGTAGAGTTAATCTACCTACACTCAGTGACCAGTTTATTAGTTACACCCCCCAGATCATGAAAATGGTTTGCTCCTACAGACAGTGAGTCACATGGCTCGGGGCTTGCTATATAAAGCAGTCAGACAGGCATCAAGGTATTCAGTTACTGTTCGATTGCTTCCTGGGCTTTTCACACACAAGTGTCTATGGTTTACAGAGAATGGTGAAACAAACAAAAAACATCCAGTCAGCGGCAGTCCTGTTGGCGAAAACAGCTCGTTGATGAGAAGTCTAAAGAGAATAGCAAGAATCCTGCAAGCTAACAGGCCTGCCACAAACAGGCAATAACGGTGCAGTACAACAGTGGTGTGCAGAATAGAATCTTGGAACACACAACTCGTCGGTCCTTATCACAGATGGGATATTGCAGCAGACGACCACACCGGGTTCCACTCCTATCAACTAAAAACAAGATGCGGCTCCAGTTGGCACGCGATCAACAACACTGGACAATTGAGGAGTGGAAAAACATAGCCTGGTCCAATGAATCCTGGTTCCTGTTGCGTCATGCCGATGGCAGAGTCATGATTTGGCGTAAGCAGCATGAGTCCATGGCCCCATCCTGCCTGGTATCAACGGTACAGACTAGTGGCGGTGGTGTAATGGTGTGGGGAATGTTTTCCAGGCACACGTTACGGCCCTTGATACAAATTGAGCAACGTTTGAACGCCACACCGTATAGAATTCATGCCCCAAAGAATTCAGGCTGTTTGAGGCAAAGGGGGGTCTGACCCAGTACTAGATGGGTGTACCTAATAAACTGCTAATTGAGAATGTACTGTATACGCATACTGATATAACAACGTAAAGAGGAGCTCAAGTTATGTACTGAACACAACGGAAAGAGGATATGAAATTTAATATATGTACCGTATATTTCTACATATTCTAGTTCAGCACAAACAGGAAGGAAAATCAATATCTATAGATATCATATACTTACAGATGTAAGCTCTTAATGTTACGTCCGTAGTTAGATGAATGAGACCAAAGCGCAGCGTGGAAAGTGTTCATGATTTTTAATACTGAACTACACCATAATACAAACCGACCCTAAAGTTCTGCAGGGCTAGACAGCAACGATGCATAAACAAGATCCCACAAACTAAGGTGGGAAAAGGGGCTGCCTAAGTATGATCCCCAATCAGAGACAACGATAGACAGCTGCCTCTGATTGGGAACCATACCCGGCCAACAAAGAAATAGAAAACTAGAATGCCCACCCAAATCACACCCCGACCTAACCAAATAGAGAAATAAAAAGCCTCTCTAAGGTCAGGGCGTGACATTTAAAACTTGTAGTGTATTTGAGGTTTTAAAAGGCTTCTGAAGTTTGTAATTTCCACTTTGAAATTTCAGACTTGATTTTCCCTTGTGAAACATGTATCAACCCTTACAAAAATGTTCATTAATTATCCACATAATAATTAACATTTCCTGTTGTTGCAGGATTATTTTCCTGCTGTAGCAAACAGGCTCAAATTACGATCCTACATCTGTACATCAATGTATACTTGTATAGTCACAAGAGAGAGAAATCAATATCCAGGAATATTTGTGCTGATACAATGACGAGGGCACCGAGTTCATTATCTGGCTCTGGAATGTGTGAACTTGTTATGGGTGTGTATTTTCACCTCCTATGCTACAAATGTAGGATTTTAATTTGATCACTCTTTTGTTGCTGACAATTTTCCTGCACAGCAGAACATTAAACTTATTGTGTATTCAAGGTTTAAAAAGTATTCTAAAGTTTGTAATTTCCACTTAATATCAGACTTGATTTACCCTAACGAAAAATGTATAAAACTCTACAAAAAAATGTCCATTAAAAATACACATAAATAATTCACATTTCCTGTTGCTGCAGGATAATTTTCCTCCTGTAGCAAACGGGCTCAAATTAAGATCTGACATCTGTATCTATACTGATATAACACATATAATACATGGAACACGTGGAACCCATGGAACACACAGAACACATATAATGACATACAGTAACACATGAGTGACACACACAGTACCAGTCCAAAAAATGTCAAGATTGTGCAAAGCTGTCATCAAGGCAAAGGGTGGCTACTTTGAAGAATCGCAAATATAAAATATATTTTGATTTGTTTAAGACTTTTTTGGTTACTACATGATTCCATATGTGTTATTTTATAGTTTTGATGTCTTCACTATTATTCTACAATGTAGAAAATAGTAACAATAAAGAAAAACCCTGAAATGAGTAGGTGTCTAAATAAGGTGTCTGATGTCAAACTCAACTGTAACTGGTCAAATTAGATGTCTGATGTCAAACTCAACTGTAACTGGTCAAATTAGATGTCTGATGTCACGTCTATTGTCATCTCTAATGAGTCAGTCAGTTAAAGGTTATGTCAGGGGGCTGACCTCATCTCCTCTGGCCAGATGATGGCTCATCTCTTTCAGGCAGTGCATCATCCTCTCATCTCTGAAGTCATAGGGAAACGTCTCTGTCCACTCAGTCAGCAGCTGCACGATCTTTGGTGCAACGTCCCGTATTCTGATCTGAGGACAACAAGGAGAAAGACATGCCAGTGTGAGACAGACTGTAAGGAGGTGGTGTCCATTCCTGGTTGTTAAAAACTACTGTGTGTGTGTGTGTCTGCGCTGTGTGTTTGTGTGCGTTCTTGCAGGTTTGTGTCTGCGTGTTTGTCTGTGTATGCATGCGTGTGTGTCTGTTAGCTACCTTATCAAGCAGCAGGTCTCCAGATCGATGCTGCTCCACACACAGGTGACAAAGCCGAGACATAAGTTCGTAGGGGTGGAGGAAGAGACGGGAACTCAGCAGGAAGGTGAAGACGTAGGACCTCTGATGGAGAACAAGAAAAAAGATAATCAACAACAACTGATGTTGTCATCAACCCAGTATCACCCCAGTATCAACTCAGCATAAAGCCGGTATCAACTCAGCATAAAGCCGGTATCAACTCAGCATAAAGCCGGTATCAACTCAGCATAAAGCCGGTATCAACTCAGCATAAAGCCGGTATCAACTCAGCATAAAGCCGGTATCAACTCAGCATAAAGCCGGTATCAACTCAGCATAAAGCCTCAGGTATCAACTCAGCATAAAGCCAGTATCAACTCAGCATAAAGCCAGTATCAACTCAGCATAAAGCCAGTATCAACTCAGCATAAAGCCAGTATCAACTCAGTATATCAACTCAGCATAAAGCCAGTATCAACCCAGAATAAACCCAGTATCAACCCAGAATAAACCCAGTATCAACTCAGCCATAAAACCAGTAAACCCAGTATCAACTAAACAGTATCAACTCAGCATAAAGCCAGTATCAACCCAGCCAGTATCAATCAACCCAGCATAAAGCCAGTATCAACCCAGCATAAAGCCAGTATCAACAACTCAGCATAAACCCAGCCACAGTATCAACTCAGCATAAACACAGTATCAACCCAGCATAAACACAGTATCAACTCAGCATAAAGCCAGTATCAACTCAGCATAAAGCCAGTATCAACCCAGCATAAAGCCAGTATCAACCCAGTATCAACTCAGCATAAAGCCAGTATCAACTCAGCATAAAGCCAGTATCAACTCAGCATAAAGCCAGTATCAACCCAGCATAAACCCAGTATCAACCCAGCATAAAGCCAGTATCAACCCAGTATAAACTCAGTATCATAAAGCCAGCATAAAGCCAGTATCAACTCAGCATAAAGCCAGTATCAACCCAGCATAAAGCCAGTATCAACCCAGCATAAAGCCAGTATCAACCCAGCATAAAGCCAGTATCAACCCAGCATAAACACAGTATCAACCCAGCATAAACACAGTATCAACCCAGCATAAACCCAGTATCAACCCAGCATAAAGCCAGTATCAACCCAGCATAAAGCCAGTATCAACCCAGCATAAAGCCAGTATCAACCCAGCATAAAGCCAGTATCAACCCAGCATAAAGCCAGTATCAACCCAGCATAAAGCCAGTATCAACCCAGCATAAAGCCAGTATCAACCCAGCATAAAGCCAGTATCAACCCAGCATAAACACAGTATCAACCCAGCATAAAGCCAGTATCAACCCAGCATAAAGCCAGTATCAACCCAGCATAAACACAGTATCAACCCAGCATAAACACAGTATCAACCCAGCATAAACACAGCATCAACCCAGCATAAACCCAGCACATACTGGCACCTTTCCTGCTATTCAGTTGTGAAATCAGCTGATAATATACTGTATACTGTACCCATTCGTTCTTGGAGGATAGAACTTATGAATGCTTTATGGACTTCATTAGTACACACAACACAGAATATAGCTGTATTCTATTTGTCCATAATAAAAGTCCATAATTTATGTTTTTGTTGTTGTCATTAGAGTCCCCCTGAGAGATCGTATTGGACCAGAGATAACAGCACCTAGCATCATGTTCTTGAAGAATAGAACTTCTAATGCATTGAGCCTGTTTTTACCCTATGATAACCCCAAATATGTTTGTATGATTCCATTGTTCATGTTTTATGTTGTTGTTGTTCTTGGAGCAGAGATAGCACTCACGTCAGGGTAGTAGTCCACTGTGGGAACTAAATGTTGTATTAGGGCCTCCAGGGAGCCAGAAACAAGACTGTTGTCATGGTAGCACATGTCCCCGTAGCTCACTTCCATGGGCTGGTGGTATTTGTGGAGATGAATGTTGTTATAAGTGCTGGTACTGAACTTGCCAGCATACGGTGTCGTGGGAGGCATGTTGACCTGTTGAAGAGATGTGAAAATATAAAAACATTGTCAAATCTTTGTTGTTCTTCTCTTAAACTCCTAACTGATCACTTTATTTTTCATGGTTTCAATTCAGTGTTATTTCCCTAAGAAAGATATTGTGTGTGTCTGTGTGCGTGTGTGTGTGCATGCTTGCGTGTGTAAGAGAGAGAGAAAAGCTGAACTGTAACAACTTATGTAATAAGTACTAGCAGTGTGTGTGAAGTTACTATAATGTTACCCTATTACTGTATGTCGACACCATGCTGGTATAAGCCTGACTGTGTCACTGTCTCATATCCCTTCTACTGCTGAGTCTTTAGTCTACACCGTGCTGGTATAAGCCTGACTGTGTCACTGTCTCATATCCCTTCTACTGCTGAGTCTTTAGTCTACACCATGCTGGTATAAGCCTGACTGTGTCACTGTCTCATATCCCTTCTACTGCTGAGTCTTTAGTCTACACCATGCTGGTATAAGCCTGACTGTGTCACTGTCTCATATCCCTTCTACTGCTGAGTCTTTAGTCTACACCGTGCTGGTATAAGCCTGACTGTGTCACTGTCTCATATCCCTTCTACTGCTGAGTCTTTAGTCTACACCATGCTGGTATAAGCCTGTTTATGCCACTGTCTCATTCATCCGACATCCTGGCACATTCTAACCCTGATCTCGTTCTCCCTGCTGGCTTCCACTGTTAAGAGATTAAAGGTGTTTTCTTCTTTACTCTGTTTACACAGGGCTAAAGGACCCAACGCGAACAGAGCCACGGAGCGTTGTATACAGTCCATTCCAATATTTGAGCCGCACAAAAGTACGTAGAACGACGTAGAAAACGACGCTCCGTCGCTGCGTTTGCGTAGTTTGCAACGTGGCCTTTAAGGTGACCTGCTACAACAGGAGCTGACGATCTGAAACACAAGAGCTATTCAACCAATCACCACCCAGCATTACTACTACAGGGACCCCCCACACAGTAAAGATTAGATCTACACTGTAACTGGAAAACAGTCAATGATATGGTAATGTTGGGTATTATCAACAATACTGTATCATACTGTAAATGATGATGCATTGTGGGAAAATGTTGTGGACAGGGAAATAATTGCTGTATTTTGAATGGTACTGTAATTCCACGCCACATAATACAGTGACCACTAGTGGGTGCATGTTATTGTTGTTTCTGGCTCATTGACATATTTTGAGGAGTGCCTTGTAAGAAGCTATATTTGTTGCACCAGTGAGTGAAAATGCTGTACCAATTTAACGCATATGTGGTTATAGTGCCCCATCAATTTGTATAGGGGACAGATTGGAATGGCAGCAAGTCTTAAACAGTAATGTTTGAGCATTTTTTTTCATGTCCTTTTGGTCTGTTTTGCCCTGTAGTCGCTGCAGTTTGGAAGCCATTCTTAAGGCCTCTAGAAGTGCAAGTGATCTAAAACACCAAATATTAAATAATATACTGTTATGTGTAAAAACACTTTACCTTAGGAGCCAACCTGCTTGCACCAATCCCTTGTATTGACAGTAAATTACTGTGAAATACAAACCCCTCCCCTCAATGAATTTCATTCATCCAATCCGATTACGGTAGCATTTACTTCTTTTTTTAAAACCATATAATACAGTCAATTTTACGGTATTGTTCTTGTGTCATTACATAGCACTTGCTTTGATACGTCTTTGTATTAAAGTAGGAGTACTGTAATATGAAATATAGAATTTTACTTGCCCCCGAGCTGCCTGTAAGCTACTATCAAATTCACAGTAACCCCTTTACAGTGTACTAGATAGACCTACTACATTTGAATGAAAGTGACATTCTCTGACTGACTCAACAGGCTTACACTAAACTAGCCTGGCTGGGGTTGAATGGTTTTAAAGGTTTATGTGGAAACAGATAAGAACTCAATCTATCTGATAAAGGAGCCAATAAAACAACAGTCAGAAAATAAGACTGATTTACAGTACATTATACTGTATCTATCTTGGATATAACATCCAATAAGATGGATACTGTTTATAAAATGGAGGGAATAAAATATCTCATTCCCACACATGTCCCACCTTGTTTTGCCTGTTCCCTAGTCTAGAAAAAGATAAGAACTAAAATCTGATAGAGAAGCAAATGTAGAGTAATAAAATAAGATAGTATCTAATAAGATGGATATTGTTTTTTAAGAAATCTCATGTCTCACCCTGTTATGTTTCTCAGCCCAGTATCCAGCTAACTGTAGCAAGCTAACTAACCAATGTACTGTACTGTAGCACAGACAAGATAATCACAACCCACCCAACCCACTTCCCTGGTACTGTTTATTACTCTTGACTCGCGCGGTCGTATTATGTGGAAAGCAGTCTTCCATAGAACTCAACCACACTCTGTCACAACACTAGTGAGTAACGTAGGCTAATGCATGCCAGGCAAGTAATTACACAGGCAGGCATTATGCTGCAGACTAAAGCAAAACAATAACACAATTGAAGTACAAAACAACTGAAATTAGCAGTAATTATATCATATATAAGTGACTGGGATTTGTAAGTGATTTTGCAAAGAATTTTTGTTTGTAAAAGTCAAGATCTGCCATCATAAGCCGTTTTTGCCTTCATTCAAAGTGCAACCCTCAACCCCATTGAAAGCACTGTCATTATAAATCTATTGGGAATGCATAGCATAGCCCAACACTTGTCTGGAAAGTTCCCAGCATGTTTCCTTGTTACAAATAATAAGACTTTCATAATGGACATATTGTGATCAACTTACCCCGACTAGAAAAAACTAACAGACTATGTGTATCAAATACAGCTATTCCAAGTCTTTGCAAAATAATATCATATGCAAGAAATTCATCTTCAAATCACAAAAAGCATACGAATACTACCGATCAGTGTTTTCAGAACGTGAAATTCCTATTCGTATGGTCCATCCATTGTGTCCACGCAGTCCTTCGAATCACAAGTAATTTGAAACTGTGACCACGACCAGCCGTATTCAAATGACTTACAGAAAGCGGTGAAACAGCCTATAATAGGCTTAGAGGCGGATCGTTCTGCATGGCAGTAAGCATATCACAGTGAAGAATCAGAAAAAGCGAAACGTTAGCGCACTCTCATTGGTCAGTTTGCCAGCCATCGATTCTCTTTGAACGACATAGGACCATAATGTTACATATAATGTTTCGTGAGAAGGAAAAAGTGAAAAGGACATTTGCTAGAGAGATAGAGGGAGTGTGTGAAGGCATATGGCATGGCCAGGTTTTTTGCGCTCTCCAACAGCTCTGGTCCACCATATGGAGTGTGAAATACAGTACCAGGGAAAAGTTTGGACACACCTACTCATTCAAATGTTTTTCTTTATTTTACTCTTTTTTACAAAATATAATAATAGTAAATACATCAACACTATGAAATAACACATATGGAATCATGTAGTAACCAAAACAAATCAAAATATATTTGAGATTCTTCAAAGTAGGTCAGTCAATACAGAACATTTCAAGAACTTTGAAAGTTTCTTCAAGTGCAGTCGCAAAAACCATCAAGCGATATGATGAAACTGGCTCTCATGAGGACCGCCACAGGAAAGGAAGACCCATATTTACCTCTGCTGCAGAGGAAAAGTTCATTAGAGTTAACTGCACCTCAGAAATTGCAGCCCAAATAAACACTTCACAGAGTTCAAGTAACATATCTCAGCATCAACTGTTCAGAAGAGACTGCATGAATCAAGCCTTCATGGTCGAATTGCTGCAAAGAAACTACTACTAAAGAACACCAATAATAAGAAGAGACTTGCTTCGGCCAAGAAACACGAGTAACATACATTAGAACAGTGGAAATCTGTCATTTGGTGCTCATTGTATGTGGGAACTCCTTCAAGACTGTTGGAAAAGCGGTCCAGGTGAAGATGTTTGAGAGAATGTCAAGAACGTGCAAAGCTGTCATCAAGGCAAAGGGCGGCTACTTTTAAGAATCTAAAATATATTTTGATTTGTTGAACACTTTTTTGGTTACTACATAATTCTATATGTGTTATTTCATAGTTTTTATGTCTTCACGATTATTCTACAATGTAGAAAATAGTAAAAATAAAGAAAAACCCTTGAATGAGTAGGTGTCCAAACGTTTGACTGGTACATACGGTCTACATTGTCTCAGACCTTGTGGTTTTACATTTGAAAATACTTTACAGTAAGAATAAAAAATACTAAATGTCACGTCCTGACCATATAGGGCCCTTATTTTCTATGGTAGAGTAGGTCAGGGCGTGACTGGGGGGTAATCTAGTTTATTTATATGTGGGGTTCTAGGTTTGTTTTTCCATGTTGGTGATTGTGTATGATTCCCAATTAGAGGCAGCAGGTAGTCGTAGTCTCTAATTGGGGATCATATTTAAGTAGCTGTTTTTCCCACCTGTGTTTATGGGATATTGTTTTGAGTTAGTGCACGTAGCATCTCTGTAGTCACGGTTCGTTGTTAGTTTATTGTTTATTTGTTTTTGTCTTTGTAAGTTTCACTTTATCATTAAAATGATGTGGAACTCAACATCCGCTGGGCCTTGGTCCGTTTCTACAAACGATCGTGATACTAAAGCACTACAGTCATGCAATTATTACACATTTTGGCAAGAACCAAATGAACAATCACACATTTTCAACTAGTGTTTCATTACTGATTATTAGTTTTACTTTATAATCTATTAACTGAAAGTTAACTGAAAGTTTATAAATGTTACCAATGTATTGGTAATAAAAAAATGATACATCAATTGGACATAAATCAATTGAAATGCCAAATTCACCATAAATCATGACCATTGAAAGTTGATCAATGGAACTTGAAAAACAAACATCTTTCCTGATAGCTACAGATGTTTTAGTAGCAATGACCCGCCTCCATCAACAGTGGGCGTGTCCTCTTAAAATTGAAGCCTATAGGGAGGAGGTCAGAGACCTGGCAGTGTGTTGCCAGGACAACAAACTCTATCCTCAACATCAGCAAGACAAAGGAGCTGATCTTGTTTGACTTTTACTAATATTTCTCTATTTTCTTTCTCTCTGCATTGTTGGGCAGGGTAAGGAAGCATTTCACATTTAGCAAGCATTTAGTCAAGACCTGTTGTTTACAAAGCATGTGACGAATACAATTTGATTTGAGTCATATTACATAAGGATGGTTTCATGATTTACAGAGAACAGAGTGTGGGCCCCAGGTTGTGGGTGGTATTCATTTACAGCCTCTCAATCATAGTCTTACATCATTGTTCACGCAGGAATAGCCAAAGCCTGCAATGCCTATAGGCTACGTTCTATTCTACTGCACCTACACTCACGCCAGCCACCTGAAAGCACTGCTAGCTGGAGATGGCTTCCGGCTTGGCTTTAGCTTGGTGAGGGCCCTTGTGGAGCCTTTCGATTAGATTCAACCCACAGTGCTAGGGCATGGGGGCCACAGCTTCCCTCAAAGAGAGGCAGTACATAACTCGACTGACACACACACACACACACACACACTGACATCATAAGCTAGTGCACTGACTGACTCCTGCCTTCCATAAACACTCAGATTGAGCTTCCACCCACACACTCCTCTCTCTCTTCTCTCTGTATCCCCTCTCTATCTCTCCTCTCTCTTCTCTCTCCCCTCTTTCTCCCCTCTCTCTCTCCTCTCTCCCCCTCGCCCCGCTCTTTCCCCCCTCCTCTCTCCCCTATCACTCCCCTCTCTCCCTTATCTCCCTTCCCCTCTTTATCCCCTCTCTCCTCTCTTTATCCCTCTCTCCTCTCTCCCCTTCTCTCTCTTCTCTCTCCCCTTGCCCCTCTCTTTCCCCCTCTCTCCTCTCACTCCTCTCTCCCCCCTCTCTCCTCTCCTCCTCTCTCCCCTATCCTCCCCTCTCTCCCTTATCTCCCTTCCCTCTCTCTCTCTCCTCTCTTTATCCCCTCTCTCCTCTCACCCTTCTCTCTCTTCTCTCTCCCCTTGCCCCTCTCTCCTCTCTCCCCTCTCTCTCTCCAATCTCTCCCATTTCTCCCTTTATCCTCTCTCTCTCCCCCCCTCTTTCTCCCCTCTCTCTCTCCTTTCTCCCCTCTCTCTCTCCTCTCTCCCTCTCTCTCCCCTCACCCCTCTCTTTCCCCCCTCCTCTCTCCCCTATCACTCCCTCTCTCCCTTATCTCCCTTCCCTCTATCCTTCCTCTCTTTATCCCCTCTATCCTCTCTTTATCCCCTCTCTCCTCTCACCCTTCTCCCTCTACTCTCTCCCCTTGCCCCTCTCTCTCCTCTCTCTCCAATCTCTCCCATTTCTCCCTTTATCCTCTCTCTCTCCTCTCTTTA